>NC_092273.1:1459674-1828424 GCF_036320965.1 Panulirus ornatus
AAAGTGATCTAAACTCTTAATAACATCAATACCCTAATCACTGAAAGACAAATTGAAAACCGGCATTCCTTCTTCCACAAAATGGACCACAAGACCCAGAGCAACCAACTCTGGTGCAAAATAATGAATATCCACACTGACTGCACCAATCTGGCCTCCACATATAAAGCAATCCTGACCCATTTCAATGACATCCCTTCTCCCAAATAACACAAACATACTAATGAGACACTACTGAAAAATCAGCCACAAACAAACTACAGCCCTATACAAGAAAGTATGGAAAACCTAAACAAAATCTATCTAGAAACAAATGCCCAATCACCCTTCACCCCCATTAATACAAATCACTTCATTAAAGAAATTTAAAGAAGTCTCGTGTTACAGGTCCTGACACCATGTAAAAATCCCAAACTTGCCAACTTCATACCATTACGAAGCCTCCAAAGCACCTAACTCCCCCACCTCCTACAACTCTACATCACTGCTATCCTTAGCATCTAAACTCTGTGAAAAACCATTCCACAACAGAAACAAACAAAACATCCCACTCTCACCCACATAGCATGACTTCAGACTCAAATAATACTGACAAGATTTTCGTACTCATCCATGTGCCATCTGCAAACAATGGCATGAGAACGTGATTTGTTTTTGCATTTCTGTCATGTAAAGAATGAGGGACAGGAAAGGTGCAAGTACAGTTCCTCAGGGGAATGAACTTTGTATCACAGGGGAACTGAAATAGTCTAGTTTACATTTTAGTTAAAATGTTGCAGATCCATTTTCCAGTTTTACTGGTTATTCTTATCTTCCACATTTTAAGTGCTATGTTGCCATGGCAAAAATGCTCTAGCAAAGTCTCAGTATACCACATTAGCATCTTGTTTGTTTTCCAAAGCCCATGCAATCTTATCAAAGTGAAGCAACTGAAAAAGGTAAGATCTTCCTACCATGAATTCACGTTATCACAGGGTTAAGAAGACTGTTCAGTTCCACAATGTCGGTCAATATGGCTATAAGGAATCTCCCAAAGATTTTCATAACATGCACTGTCAGTGCTATTGGTTGGTATTCTTTTGGAATTGCATTGCTTCCCCCCTTTATTGAGAGGAGTGGTGAGTTCCAATTTCATGTTTTTTGGTCACTGAATACCAATTAATATTGCATTTTTACAGTCTCAACCATCTCCAATTAGTCAGTTGTAAAAGTGCACTCTCATCTATTCTTAAGGGGCACAATTAAGTCTTGCACTTTATCAAAAGTAGTCTGGGTTATTTCTTATCTCATCAATGGTTCTTTCCTCTTCTTCCTTGTCCTATGATTCATCGGTTCATCTGACAAGTTTTCTTTCCTTTGCTGGGTGGGATATGGCTTCTTTAAAAGGTATGCAACTCTTTTTAGCCTCTTATATAATAAAGGTGATTAGAGTCACTGAGAAAAATATTGAAAAGGGACCACCCAAAGACAACTTGCCAAGTTTAGTTAAAATCAACCTTCTTAAATATAAATATACATAGGAAGACCTTCCAACACAAGCTAACTTCTTGAATACAAATATAGTACAGTAGGCCTTCCAACACAAGCTAACTTCTAGAATATAGATATACAGAGGTAGGTTTACCAACACAAGCTAACAGTAACTGTTTCATTTGTATCTCATCATAGTAACTAACACGATTCTATGCACATGTTTTAATTTGTTGACTTTTTTTTCCAGTACAATGTGAAATGTACAAAGATGGGCAGTCAAGGTAAGCCTCTACATGTACACATAATTCCAAAGAACTTCAAGACATCTGATAACTGTAACACTGTACATAATAAAGGTTGAAACTTCTACCTAGTGTAGCCAGATCACCTATGCATTTAAGTTGAAAACACTTCTGTCTGATACCACTGTAAACAACAATCTCTTACAGTCACTTTCAGTCTAATCCATGAATTTCATCAAAATCTTACAGACAGTTTATGTCTGATATGTGGATTCTGCAAAAGAGAAGTTCTCTGATACTAACATGCAATTCAAGTACTCACAATGTTACTTAGGCTGCGGCTGGCACTGGACTGGGCCAGGGGTGGCTGGATAAGGTTGATATTCATCTGGGGAATGCGCAGTGGAGTCTTCTATCATGGCCATGTGCTGCATCATTGGGGTGTAGGGTGAGGCTGGGTATCCTCCACTGGTCGTCAAGTATCCTCCTTGCTGCAAATATTCACACACATTTTAAAAAAGTTAAACCACAGTTATACCTTCAATAAATACATATGTACATATATACTTAGTAAATAGTCTCAAAATGTTACATACTCATTTCAAGATACCTTTTTCACATGTAATTGATGGAAAATAAAATTAATGACTTTATCCACAAAATTGCATTTCTTTTTTGAGGCTCTGAACTTATTCAAAATATAGGCATCTGTATATAACCATAATCCATTGTTTCTCTTAATGGAAAACTTAAACAAATGAAAGAAATCAAAACCTGTACTCCCTTACTCTTACATAAAACACATCTCCCACACAAATCACTGACATTACATAATCAAGAATAATTGCCAAAATATTTATCAAACTTCAGTTCCAAAAAATCTAATACTATAATCTTATCTATTTAAAACTGCCATTATCACCAAGAATGTGTATAACACCAAAATAAATCATATCACTTTCCTCTAAGTCTATGTCTATCCACATCTCTGTCATTCACTGGGAACTCCTTGTGAAGCTGTATTCCCCTTAAGCCTTCCTGGGTCCTCTTATCATTATACTCACTCAGTTTGCCTTCCCACAACGTCAGTTGTCCTTCCCTTAATCACTGGTCTTTTCTCACTCTCCAATAATTTTTCATTATGAACCTATTATCATGAATCCTCTTCAAAAGACCAAAGCCCTTCAAGATATTTTGCTTGACCCACTCAGCAACAACACAATTTGACCCACTCTGCAACAATGCTTGGGACAGTCTGTGATGCCATTGCTTGACCTACACAAAACACCACTGTTTGATCCACTCTAAAAAACCAAAGTTGGCCCAATCTGCAACACCAATGCTTGACCCACTCTGTGATACCACTGCTCGACCCACTCTGAGACATCAATGCTTGACCCACTCTGGGACATCAATGCTTGACCCACTCTGAGACAACAATGGTTGACCCACTCTGAGACATCAATGCTTGACCCACTCTGAGACATCAATGCCTGACCCACTCTGAGACACCAATGCTTGACCCACTCTGAGACACTAATGGTTGACCCACTCTGAGACATCAATGCTTGACTCACTCTGAGACATCAATGCTTGACTCACTCTGAGACATCAATGCCTGACCCACTCTGCAACACTAATGCTTGACCCACACTAGGACAACACATTCCAGGTCTTTCCCTCTGCCTGACATGCACCATCTATTACACATTTCAACATTACTTACTCCATTGCATATGCTAATATCACAACCATCCTTTACATATTTCATTTCAACATCACGAATACTACAACTGCCTGTTATATTTCAGCTGAGACCATGTTTTACACTAAAGGTTAATGATGGGAGGCTTAAACTATCCCTCTTTCTTTTTTCTTTCCATCTCAACATTCTTTCATTAACATTTTCCCTAAGGTTCCACTTACTTCCTCCCTTAAACAGCTCTCTCCTTCATTTATCCTTCCATTGTACTGTGGTACAATGGAAGGATACAAACTTGTCACTGGCAGTCATAGGTAGGTGGCCCTTCCAAAAACTGACCACCTCTCGTAACCTCGCACTTCAGCTCACTTTCTATCTACTGTGTCTGGTACTGCAGAGTTTTATTACTTCACTGTTCTCCTTTCACAAACCATCATGTTGCATCAATTACTTCTACCTTCCTTTTTAACACATCATGTAAACCTTATCTAACATCTGCAATTTCTTAAGTCTGCTTGCAGCACCATATAACCTGCAAATAAGCTAATTACAAATGATCATGCTATTCAAAATCCAAATTTATGTACTTACAGAACCAGGTGTAAGATGAAGTTGCTGCATGTGTGTCGTCAGTGCAGGTATGACAGGGGAATATGGCATCTGACTTGTATCCATAGGTGTCTGCATCATCTACCAAATAATTTTGACCACTAAGTTGTTACATGAAACTAGCATAAGAGATGAATCCCTACATCATAAAACACAACACAACATAATTCATGTGCATCTTATTAGATCTTCTAACCTTAATGACTTGTTTGGTTCCCTATGCTTAATGACTTGTACAGTGATGAAGCTGATAACAGAGTGCTGCCTACAAGCTAATATCAACCACATAAATAACAGTCATCCTTTTGTGTTTCAGTTCTGATGGAATCATCTGAGACTAAGTAAGTAAGTATTGGGCATTTCATCTAAAATCATGGACACATGCCCACTTCCCTAACAGTCAAGACACATTACAAACCATGCCTCTGTCATCACATGCTTATTAGGGAAGGCAGCACCTCCACTAAGTTATTTAATAAATACCAAAGGATGAGTATATAACATGTTGAGAGCTTTTTTCTATATGAGATAACCTTAATATACACTTTACATGAACAAAATAATTGAAAATGACTCCCAATGAATGCTGATTTCAATCACACCTCCACACCAAGTGAAGATGTATCAAATCTACACTGAATATGATAAGAAACTGACACAGCAAAGAATTATACTTATGAACTCTGTGGTCACAATGCAATACAGGTACGACAGGTTAAACCTTAACTTTGCCTGACTTGCATGGGTCCAAACTGAGCACTTCACCTCACACATTACATCTTTGGACCAGATATGTTCAGTGGGTTTCACTCAGGGACAGTGAGCTCCAGAGAAGGTGAGTGAGACTACGGCCTGGGTTAGCATGGGCTACATCCATACCTCTAACATACAGGCCTAATTCCCCATCATCATGGCCCACATCAATCACATAGCCCTACAGCCAACAACCTGTTTGATATCCCATCATCTTGTCCTACATCCCATCACTTAGCCTAAGGGCCCATCAACTAACCCCACAACTCTAGTCTGCAGCCCCCCACAACTTATCTCTTAATGCAGCATCCCAATCAATAAGCCCATACCTAAATCACCTCTCTTACACTCCCATCACCCGATCCCATATCCCTACTCCCTAGCCCATGCTCTCTCACTTAGTCACACACTGCTATCACCTATCCAACACCCCTACTTCCTACCCCACAGTCCCTAAATTAGTCCCACATTTTTATCATCTATCCTGAAACCTCTACTCCCTACCCCACACTCTCTAAATCAGTCCCACATTCCTACCATCTATCCCCACACACCTACGCCCTAGCCTCACACCCTATTCATCTATCCTCACATCCCCATGACCTGGCTGCACACACCCAGCATGACCTGGCTGCACATCCCCAGCATGGCCTGGCTGCACACACCCAGCATGACCTGACTGCACACACCCAGCATGACCTGGCTGCACACACCCAGCATGGCCTGGCTCCCCATCCCCAGCATGACCTGGCTGGACACACCCAGTATGACCTGGCTGCGCACACCCTGCATGACCTGGCTCCACATCCCCAGCATGACCTGCTGGCTGCACATCCCCAGCATGACCTGGCTGCAAACACCCAGCATGGCCTGGTTGCACACACCCAGCATGACCTGGCTGCACATCCCCAACATGACCTGGCTGCAAACACCCAGCATGACCTGGCTGCACACACCCAGCATGACCTGGCTGCACACACCCAGCATGACCTGGCTGCACATACCTAGCATGACCTGGCTGCACAACCCCAGCATGACCTGGCTGCACATCCCCAGCATGACCTGGCTGCAAACACCCAGCATGACCTGGCTGCACATCCCCAGCATGACCTGCTGGCTGCACATCCCCAGCATGACCTGGCTGCACAC
Organism: Panulirus ornatus; assembly: GCF_036320965.1. Classification (NCBI taxonomy): domain Eukaryota; kingdom Metazoa; phylum Arthropoda; class Malacostraca; order Decapoda; family Palinuridae; genus Panulirus; species Panulirus ornatus. The sequence goes on from NC_092273.1 coordinate 1,465,603, forward strand.
ACCCAGCATGACCTGGCTGCAAACATCCAGCATGACCTGGCTGCACACACCCAGCATGACCTGGCTGCACATCCCCAGCATGACCTGGCTGCAAACACCCAGCATGACCTGGCTGCACACACCCAGCATGACCTGGCTGCACACATTCAGCATGACCTGGCTCCACATCCCCAGCATGACCTGGCTGCACACACCCAGCATGACCTGTCTACACACCCCCAGCAAGACCTGGCTGCACACCCCCAGCATGACCTGGCTGCACACCCCAGAATGACCTGGCTGCACACCCCAGCATGACCTGGCACCACATCCCCAGCATGGCCTGGCTGCACACACCCAGCATGACCTGGCTGCACATCCCCAGCATGACCTGGCTGCAAACACCCAGCATGACCTGGCTGCACACACCCAGCATGACCTGGCTGCACATCCCCAGCATGACCTAGCTACAAACACCCACATTACTTGGCTGCACACACCCAGCATGACCTGGCTGCACATCCCCACCATGACCTGGCTGGACACACCCAGCATGACCTGGCTGCACACACCCAGCATGACCTGGCTGCACACACCCAGCATGACCTGGCTGCACATCCCCAGCATGACCTAGCTGCACATCCCCAGCATGACCTGGCTGCACATCCCCTGCATGGCCTGGCTGCACACACCCAGCATGACCTGGCTTCACACACCCACATGACCTGGCTGCACATCCCCAGCATGACCTGGCTGCACATCCCCAGCATGACCTGGCTGCACATCCCCAGCATGACCTGGCTGCACATCCCCAGCATGACCTGGCTGCACATCCCCAGCATGACCTAGCTGCACATCCCCAACATGACCTGGCTGCAAACATCCAGCATGACCTGGCTGCACACACCCAGCATGACCTGGCTGCACACACCCAGCATGACCTGGCTGCACATCCCCAGCATGACCTGGCTGCACATCCCCAGCATGACCTGGCTGCACACACCCAGCATGAACTGGCTGCACACAACCAGCATGACCTGGCTGCACATCCCCAACATGACCTGGCTGCACACACCCACCATGACCTGGCTACACACCCCCAGCATGACATGGCTCCACATCCCCAGCACGACCTGGCTGCACACCCCAGCACGACCTGGCTGCACACCCCAGCTCCACATCCCCAGCATGACCTGGCTGCACACACCCACCATGACCTGGCTGCACACACCCAGCATGACCTGGCTGCACACACCCAGCATGACCTGGCTGCACATCCCCAGCATGACCTGGCTGCACATCCCCAGCATGACCTGACTGCACATCCCCAGCATGACCTGGCTGCACATCCCCAGCATGACCTGGCTGCACACACCCAGCATGACCTGGCTGCACACACCCAGCATGAACTGGCTGCACACAACCAGCATGACCTGGCTGCACACACCTAGCATGACCTGGCTGCACATCCCCAGCATGACCTGGCTGCACACACCCAGCATGACCTGGCTCCACATCCCCAGCATGACCTGGCTGCACATCCCCAGCATGACCAGGCTGCACACACCCAGAATGACCTGGCTGCACACACCCAGCATGAACTGGCTGCACACAACGAGCATGACCCGGCTGCACATCCCCAACATGACCTGGCTGCACACACCCAGCATGACCTGGCTGCACACACCCAGCATGACCTGGCTGCACATCCCCAGCATGACCTGGCTGCACATCCCCAGCATGACCTGGCTGCACACACCCAGCATGACCTGGCTGCACACCCCAGCATGACCTGGCTGCACATCCCCAGCATGACCTGGCTGGACACACCCAGCATGACCTGGCTGCACATCCCCAGCATGACCTGCTGGCTGCACATCCCCAGCATGACCTGGCTGGACACACCCAGCATGACCTGGCTGCACATCCCCAGCATGACCTGCTGGCTGCACATCCCCAGCATGACCTGGCTGGACACACCCAGCATGACCTGGCTGCACATCCCCAGCATGACCTGGCTGCACATCCCCAGCATGACCTGGCTGCACACACCCAGCATGACCTGGCTGCACACACCCAGCATGACCTGGCTGCACATCCCCAGCATGACCTGGGTGCACACACCCAGCATGACCTGGCTGCACATCCCCAGCATGACCTGGCTGCACATCCCCAGCATGACCTGGCTGCACACACCCAGCATGACCTGGCTGCACACACCCAGCATGACCTGGCTCCACATCCCCAGCATGACCTGGCTGGACACACCCAGCATGGCCTGGCTGCACACACCCAGCATGACCTGGCTGCACATCCCCAGCATAACCTGGCTGCACATCCCCAGCATGACCTGGCTGGACACACCCAGCATGACCTGGCTGCACACACCCAGCATGACCTGGCTGCACATCCCCAGCATGACCTGGCTGCACACACCCAGTATGACCTGGCTGCACACACCCAGCATGACCTGGCTGCACATCCCCAGCATGACCTGGCTGGACACACCCAGCATGACCTGGCTGCACACACCCAGCATGACCTGGCTGCACATCCCCAGCATGACCTGGCTGCACATACCCAGCATGACCTGGCTGCACATCCCCAGCATGACCTGGCTGGACACACCCAGCATGACCTGGCTGCACACACCAGCATGACCTGGCTGCACATCCCCAGCATGACCTGGCTGCACACACCCAGTATGACCTGGCTGCACACACCCAGCATGACCTGGCTGCACATCCCCAGCATGACCTGGCTGGACACACCCAGCATGACTTGGCTGCACACAACCAGCATGACCTGGCTGCACATCCCCAGCATGACCTGGCTGCACACACCCAGTATGACCTGGCTGCACACACCCAGCATGACTTGGCTGCACAACCCCAGCATGACCTGGCAGCACACACCCATCATGACTTGGCTGCACATCCCAGCATGACCTGGCTGCACATCCCCAGCATGACCTGGCTGCACACACCCAGCATGACCTGGCTCCACATCCCCAGCACGACCTGGCTGGACACACCCAGCATGACCTAGCTGCACATCCCCAGCATGACCTGGCTGCACATCCCCAGCATGACCTGGCTGCACATCCCCAGCATGACCTGGCTGCACATCCCCAGCATGACCTGGCTGGACATCCCCAGCATGACCTGGCTGCACACACCCAGCATGACCTGGCTGCACATCCCCAGCATGACTTGGCTGCACATCCCCAGCATGACCTGGCTGCACATCCACAGCATGACCTGGCTGCACACCCCAGCATGACCTAGCTGCACACCCCCAGCATGACCTGGCTCCACATCCCCAGCATGACCTGGCTGCACACACCCAGCATGACCTGGCTGCACACACCCAGCATGACCTAGCTGCACACCCCCAGCATGACCTGGCTCCACATCCCCAGCATGACCTGGCTGCACATCCCCAGCATGACCTGGCTGCACACACCCAGCATGACCCGGCTGCACATCCACAGCATGACCTGGCTGCACACCCCCAGCATGACCTGGCTGCACATCCCCAGCATGACCTGGCTGCACATCCCCAGCATGACCTGGCTGCACATCCCCAGCATGACCTGGCTGCACATCCCCAGCATGACCTGGCTGCACACACCCAGCATGACCCGGCTGCACACACCCAGCATGACCCGGCTGCACACACCCAGCATGACCTGGCTGCACATACCCAGCATGACCTGGCTGCACACCCCAGCATACCTCATCATCTAGTCCCAAACCCCTAGCAGCATACCCCATCATCTAGCCCCAACCCCCTAGCAGCATGCCCCATCATCTCATCCCAAATTCCTAGCAACATATCCCATCATCTAGTCCCAAACTCCTAGCAGCATACCTCATAACCTTGTACCAAGTCCCCATGATCTAGTCCCACATCCTATAACCCAGACCCAAACTCCATCTTCCTCCAACAATGCATCACCTCAACCCACACTCAACCACTTATTCCCTCACCCCAACAGCTAGCCCTACATCCTAACACCTAGTTTCACACCCCATTATTTAGCTCCACATCCCATCACCTACCCAGCTATCTCCCTCACCTATCCCCATAACCTTGTCCTACACCTTACCACCAAATTTCATACACACACTGCCTAACTCAAGCCTTATCACTTATCCCCATACTCTCTTCACCTGGCACAACACCCTAATCTAGCCTTTACCAAAGTACCACAAACCCATCAACCAATCCCATGACTCAATACCTGTACCACTACACTTAGCCCAAGGGTTGGCAAAGTACAGTTCAAGAAGAGCTGAAGACGAAGTCAGTGTCTCTGGCTGTAGTGTATGTCTGTCTCTAGCTGCAGTGTATGTCATTGTCTCTTGAGCTGCAGTGTATGTCAGTGTCTCTGGCTAATGTGTATGTCAGTGTCTCTGGCTAATGTGTATGTCAGTGTTTGTGGAGTTTTAGCATATGTCAGTGTCTCTGTTGCTACAGTGTATCTAATTATTTGTACTGTATGGCCCAATCTCTTTAAGTCTTAACAATCATTTCACTTCTTAAATCTATGTATGCTGTCTGCATTAAATATGTCCTCAGCCAATTTGTTCCATTCCTCCACCACTCCTATGATAAAGAGTATTTCTTTATATGCTTATTTACTTAATTTCATGTCATGTCCTCTGGTTGCTCTATCCCTACATCTCTCTAAGAACAGCCCAATGTCTACTTCTTTTGATTTCTTTTATAAACTAAAAGTCTGTGATTAGGTCACCCATCAGTCTTCTTCCAAGATGGGTAAATTTAAAGCTTCTTTGCCTTTTCCTGTAACTCAGCTCTCTTAATTCTGGTATCATCTTTACTGCCCTCTTCTGGACCTTCTTTATGAGCTCTTTGTTTTTCTTTGAGTGTGGTGACCAAAACTGAGAAGCATATTCTACTTTTGGCTTTAAGAAGAATATGAACAGCTTGCTAAATATTTTCTTATACTTGAAAGCTATTCTAAAATTTGCCAGCAAACAGTTTGTCTCCTTAACTTTTCTCCTAATATGGGACTCTGGTGACAGGTAGGGACAATGTCAACTCCCAAGTAATTCTCACACACAGAATCCTGAAGATTATATTCTGCTGGGTATTACTTATACTAAAGCCATTTTTCATTTTGTTTCACCCTAAACACTTTACATTTGCTTGACCTGAATTTCACTGACCACATTTCAGACCAACTTTAGATTCTGTTTAGGTCTCCTTGTAAGCTGATGCAATCTTCCTCTCTTTTCATTTCCCTCAGGACTCTGCATCATCAGCAAAGATATTCAAGAAAGATCCTATCTATACCTTTAAGCAAGTCTCAGAACCAAACCCTGTGGCACTCTGCTGGTCAACTTAACACTTTTGGAAAAGGCTCCTCTGACATGTATCCTTTGTTCCCTAGCAGTGAGATGATCTATCAATCATAGGACTTTCCCCCTTATTCCTGCTTAGTGATCCAGCTTCTCAGTCAGGCACTTATGTGGTACAATATCAACTGCCTTCTTGAAATCCAGATACACAGTCTATCTAGCCCTCCCTTTTGTCTAGGACTGAGCTTAATCTCTTGAAAATCTCTATAAGGTTAGTCACACATGAATCTCCCTTAACCTTGCTCTTTCTCACTTAAGAAATTCATCCTCCACAGAAAGTCATCTACTTGCTTTCTAATAATCTTTTCCAGAACCTTACACACCATGTTCTGTGGGGCATGGTTGTAAACAGGGAGCTTTGGTTTTGGTGCATTACACATGACAGCTAGAGTATGGATGTAAACAAATGAGGCCTTTTCTTCATCTATTCCTGGCATTACCGTGTTAATATGAAAAACAGCTAACAAGTATGAAAGAGAGAAAGATAATATAAAGGGAAGGACAATATGATACAACTGAATAACCTTACTGCAGAGGGTGCTGCACCCTGGGGGTCAGTAAAAGATCACCATGGGTTAACCATAACTCACAGAAATTCATTTAAGTTAACATATTTAGTCTTACATTGTTATATCTTCTGTTTTCATAGTTTCTTTTATTCATATGTGGTGCCTATACCTTGCTTTTTCAGAGCTCCACTCCTTAAACAAGTCCTTGTTGTCTAGTAAATCAAAATAGATAAAGTTGCAGTCATTACAGGAACCCCCCAAAATTTTCATTATCACACACTAAATTTAATCATCACTTTTGCCTGATGAACAGTCAATGGGCGTTTTCATCACCAGAGCAATATTTTCTTGTTTTTCAAGCTACACCTCCTAACACCACATTTCACTGTGATAGACTGAGGCATGTTGTGATATATCCCATCTGGATATAGTACAAATTATCCCATCTGATGACAGCACCTCCTGGAAAGACAATAAGTTATAGGGGGGGAGGGGGTATTTGCTACAAAAGTGTCATGAAACAGCAATAACTGCAACAATATATTCAGTCTAAGAATGCATAGCTGACCACCATACTAGACTGATGTGATGTGCCAAAAAGACACCATCTGTAGGAGAAAGACAATCATGATGAAGAAATAAACTTCCTTCTACAAACTCTATGTTTAACCCACATTTGAAATCTACTGATACTTTTGCAAATAATATCAAGTATGCTCCTTCTACAGCTATTATAAAGAATGCAACACCTTTGTCTTAAAAGTTTAACTTAATAGCTTTAAAAATAGTTCGAGACAATGGAAAAAATCCAGTAAGATGATTTGTACAGTAATGAATAGTGAAATCCTTACTGGAGGCACATCTATATGTTGCAGTGTCTGAGGTGGCATGATGTAGAATGGTTGAAGGTGATATGGTGGCACCTGGGATGGGGGATACTGCCGGAATGTACCAGGGGCCACCGAAGGCATGAGCGTCCCATTTTGGGGAAGCAGAGATGGCTGGTCATACACTGGAATTTGCTGTGGGAAGAAAATTCATTCTTCAATATCAGTTAACTAAAAGTCACTTCCTATCGAATAAGTGATACCTTGAACACTCTACTTGTATTCAACCTCTGATTACAACCAATTATGCTATAAACAATGAAAACTATTTTAACAAAGAATTTACAGTAATCTTTCTTTTTCTAAAAGTAACCTTTGTAGTCTCGGGACAAACATACCTCTTACAATTTCTGATCAATTTTTCCTTTTCTTTATGGCACCAACATTATTCTAACTTTCTCCATGCCAGTAAAGCCACTCCTGTTGGTTCTATTTTTCCCTCTGATACCATTTAGAAAAATTCCAATACTTCATCCCTGATACATCTCCTTCTGATACAATGCCCATCCCTTTACATTTTTTTTGTACACCCTTTTCCCACTTTGCATAAGCAAAGAATGTGCAGTTTCACCCATGCATGTTTCATTTTTTACATCAGTTTCAAGAAATGCTAGGTGGGAATTCCAGTTAGGAATAAATGTCAGAGATAGATAGATATGCAGATATCTGCGAAAGGAGATGGTCTCAGGGAGAGCAACAAAGATAATAGAATAATGTTACAATATTGCACGACTTGATACATATCTACCATGACAGTGCAAGGGCAACTAAATCATTCCCATTTTTCATTAAGATGAGTTGTCATGATATAATGCAAGACCAGCTGGCTGTGCACCTACCACGTCAGGTACCTGCTATCATTCAGAGTAAGGATACATCATTTACCACTCATTTATTTCTTTACTTCTGCCCACATGAACCAGTCATCATTATAATTAATCTTACAGCCACACTCTGACACTCATGTTGCACAGCTGCCAACTGAGATGTTATGCCCTGGGCCATAAGACTATGTAAATACCTAAGTGTATCTTCATAACTCACAGGAAAAGTAAAAGAACAACTTCTCCAGCTTTTATTTATTTTCCATGACCTCTTCAGGTAAAATAGCAAAACATTACATGAAGGTATAAAAACAAATCTCCTAGCCCAACCCAACACTACTTGAGGAATGGCACCTGAGGAACATGGTGCCCAACCCAAATTCACATGAATTCAGTCCAAGCTATTTATCTATCCATCTATTTTGAAGAACATTGGGCTGTAAGTCTGAAATGAGAAAAATTGGAGAAAGTGAAGTGTTTAAGATATCTGGGAGTGGACTTAGCAGTGAATGGAACCAAGGAAGCAGAAGTGAGTCACAAAGATGGGGGAGGGGGTGAAGGTTCCAGGAGTGATGAAGAATGTGTGGAAAGAAAGAACATTATCTTGGAGAGCAAAAATGGGTATGTTTGAAGGAATAGTAATTCCAACAATATCATATCGTTGTGAGGCATGGGCTATAGACAGGGTTATATGGAGGAGGGTGGATGTGACGGAAATGATATGTTTGAGGACAATATGTTGTGTGAGGTGTTTGATTAAGTAATGAAAGGGTAAGAGAGATGTGTGGAAATAAAATGAGTGCGGCTGAAAGCGCAGAAGAGGGTGTGCTGAAATGGTTTGGACATACGGAGAGAATAAGTGAGGAAAGGTTGACAAAGAGGATGTATAAGCCAGAGGTGGAGGGAACAAGGAGAAGTGAGAGACTAAACTGGAGGTGGAAGGAGGGAGCAAAAGTGATTTTAAGTGACTGTGGCCTGAACATACAGGAGAGTGAGAGACATGCAAGGAATGAAGTGAATTGGAATGGTGTGGTATACTGGGGTCGACATGCTGTCAATGGACTGAGCCAGGGCATGTGAAAAGGGAGATGTGTTTTTCTGTGCACTACACATGACAGCTAGAGACTGAGTGTGAATGAATGTGGCCTTTTTTGTCTGTTTTCCTGGCACTACCTCACTGAAGCAAGGGGTAGCAATGTTGTCTCCTGTGGGATGGGGTAGCATCGGGAATGGATGAAGGCAAGCCAGTATGAATATGTATAAGCCAGAGGTGGAGGGAACAAGGAGAAGTGAGAGACTAAACTGGAGGTGGAAGGAGGGAGCAAAAGTGATTTTAAGTGACTGTGGCCTGAACATACAGGAGAGTGAGAGACATGCAAGGAATGAAGTGAATTGGAATGGTGTGGTATACTGGGGTCGACATGCTGTCAATGGACTGAGCCAGGGCATGTGAAAAGGGAGATGTGTTTTTCTGTGCACTACACATGACAGCTAGAGACTGAGTGCGAATGAATGTGGCCTTTTTTGTCTGTTTTCCTGGCACTACCTCACTGAAGCAAGGGGTAGCAATGTTGTCTCCTGTGGGATGGGGTAGCATCGGGAATGGATGAAGGCAAGCCAGTATGAATATATACATTTGTATATATGTACATGTCTGTGTATGCATATGTGTGTACATATATGTTCGTGTATGGGTGTTTATATATATTTTATTTATTACTTTTTTTATCTATTTTGCTTTGTCGCTGTCTCCCACGTTAGCGAGGTAGTGCAAGGAAAGAGACGAAAGACTGGCCCAACCCACCCACATACACATGTATATACATACACGCCCACACATGCAATTATACATACCTATACATCTCAATGTATACATATATACACACACAGACATATACATATATACACATGTACATAATTCGTAGTCTGCCTTTATTCATTCCCATCGTCATCTCGCCACACATGGAATAACAACCCCCTCCCCCTTCATGTGTGCGAGGTACTGCTAGGAAAAGACAACAAAAGCCAAATTCATCTACACTCAGTCTCTAGCTGTCATGTAATAAAGCACCGAAACCACAGCTCCTTTTCCATATCCAGGCCCCACACAACTTTCCATGGTTTACCCCAGACGCTTCACATGCCCTGGTTCAATCCATTGACAGCACGTCAACCCCGATATACCACATCGTTCCAATTCACTCTATTCCTTGCACGCCTTTCACCCTCCTGCATGTTCAGGCCCCGATCACACAAAATCTTTTTCACTCCATCCTTCCACCTCCAATTTGGTCTCCCACTTCTCATCGTTCCCTCCACCTCTGACACATATATCCTCTTGGTCAATCCTTCCTCACTCATTCTCTCCAAGTGACCAAACCATTTCAAAACACCCTCTTCTGCTCTCTCAACCACACTCTTTTTATTACCACACATCTCTCTTACACTTTCGTTACTTACTTGATCAAACCACCTCACACCACATATTGTCCTCAAACATCTCATTTCCAGCACATCCACCCTCCTCCACACAACTCTATCTATAGCCCACGCCTCACAACCATATAACATTGTTGGAACCACTATTCCTTCAAACATACCCATTTTTGCTTTCCAAGATAACGTTCTCGACTTCCACACACCCATTTTTGCTTTCCAAGATAACGTTCTCGACTTCCACACATTTTTCAATGCTCCCAGAACTTTCGCCCCCTCCCCGACCCTATGATTCACTTCCGCTCCCATGGTTCCATCCGCTGCCAAATCCACTCCCAGATATCTAAAACACTTCACTTCCTCCAATTTTTCTCTATTCAAACTTACCTCCCAATTGCCTTGTCCTTCAATCCTACTGTACTTAATAACCTTGCTCTTATTGACATTTACTCTCAGCTTTCTTCTTTCACACACTTTACCAAACTCAGTCACCAGCTTCTGCAGTTTCTCACACGAATCAGCCACCAGCACTGTATCATCAACAAACACGAACTGACTCACTTCCCAAGCTCTCTCATCCACAACAGACTGCATACTTGCCCCTCTTTCCAAAACTCCTGCATTCACCTCCCTAACAACCCCCATCCATAAACAAATTGAACAACCATGGAGACATCACACAAACCTACATTCACTGAGAATAAATCACTTTCTTCTCTTCCTATATGTACACATGCCATACATCCTCAATAAAAACTTTTCACTGCTTCTAACAACTTGCCTCCCACACCATATAATCTTAATACCTTCCACAGAGCATCTTCATCAACTCTATCATAGGTCTTCTCCAGATCCATAAATGCTACATACAAATCCATTTGTTTTTCTAAGTATTTCTCACATACATTCTTCAAAGCAAACACCTGATCCAAACATCCTCTACCACTTCTGAAACCACACTGCTCTTCCCTAATCTGATGCTCTGTACATGCCTTCACCCTCTCAATCAATACCCTCCCATATAATTTACCAGGAATACTCAACAAACTTATACCTCTGTAATTTGAGCACTCACTTTAATCCCCTTTGCGTTGGTACAATGGCACTACGCAAGCATTCTGCCAATCCTCAGGCACCTCACCACGAGTCATACATACATTAAATAACCTTACCAACCAGTCAACAATACAGTCACCCCCTTTTTTAATAAATTCCACTGCATTACCATCCAAACCCGCTGCCTTTGCGGCTTTTATCTTCCGCAAAGCTTTTATTACCTCTTCTCTGTTTACCAAATCATTCTCCCCAACCCTCTCACTTTGCACACCACCTCGACCAAAACACCCTATATCTGCCACTCTATCATCAAACACATTCAACAGACCTTCAAAATACTCACTCCATCTCCTTCTCACATCACCACTACTTGTTATCTCCTCCCCATTAGCCCCCTTCACTGATGTTCCCATTTGTTCCTTTGTCTTATGCACTGTATTTACCTCCTTCCAAAACATCTTTTTATTCTCCCTAAAATTTAATGATACTCTCTCACCCCAACTCTCATTTGCCCTCTTTTTCACCTCTTGCACCTTTCTCTTGACCTCCTGCCTCGTTCTTTTATACATCTCCCAGTCATATGCATTATTTCCCTGCAAAAATTGTCCAAATGCCTCTCTCTTCTCTTTCACTAATAATCTTACTTCTTCATCCCACCACTCACTACCCTTTCTAATCTGCCCACCTCCAACACTTCTCATGCCACAAGCATCTTTTGCACAAGCCATCACTGCTTCCCTAAATACATCCCATTCCTACCCCACTCCCCTTTCGTCCTTTGTTCTCAACTTTTTCCATTCTGTACTCAGTATCTCCTGGTACTTCCTCACACAAGTCTCCTTCCCAAGCTCACTACTCTCACCACTCTCTTCACCCCAACATTCTCTCTTCTTTTCATTATTATTTCTATCTTATCTATTATACTTTGTCGCTGTCACCCACGTTAGAGAGGTAGCACAAGGAAACAGATGAAAGAATGGCCCAACCTACCCACATACACATGTATATGCATACATGCCCACACACGCACATATACATACCTATACATTTCAATGTATACATACATATACATACACAGACAAATACATACATACACATGTACATATTCATACTTGCTGCCCTCAGCCATTCCTGTCGCTACTCAGCCACACGTGAAACGGCACCCCCCTCCCCCCGCACATGCGCAAGGTAGTGCTAGGAAAAGACAACAAAGGCCACATTCGTTCACACTCAGTCTCTAGCTATCATGTGTAAAGCACCGAAACCACAGCTCCCTTTCCACATCCAGGCCCCACAAAGCTTTCCATGGTTTACCCCTGGTTCAATACACTGACAGCACGTCGACTCAGGTATACCACATCGTTCTGATTCATTCTATTTTTTGCATGCCTTTCACCCTCCTGCATGTTCTGGCCCCGATCACACAAAATCTTTTTCACTCCATCTTTCCACCTCCAATTTGGTCTCCCAGTTCTCCTCATTCCCTCCACCTCTGATGCACATATCCTCATTGTAATCTTTCCTCACTCATTCTCTCCATGTGACCAAACCATTTCAATACACCTTCTTCTACTCTCTCAACCACATTCTTTTTACTACCACACATATCTCTTACTCTTTCATTACTTACTTGATCAAACCACCTCACACCACATATTGTTCTCAAACATCTCATTTCCTACACCCTCCTCCACACAACCCTATCTATAGCCCATGCCTCGCAACCATATAACATTGTTGGAACCACTATTCCTTCAAACACCCATTTTTGCTTTCCAAGATAATGTTCTCGCCTTCCAAACATTCTTCAACGCTCCCAGAACCTTCGCCCCTCCCCAACCCTGTGACTCACTTCTGCTTCCATGGTTCCATCTGCTGCCAAATCCTCTCCTAGGTATCTAAAACACTTTACTTCCTCCAGTTTTTCTCCATTCAAACTTACCTCCCAATTGACTCGTCCCTCAACCCTACTGAACCTAATAACCTTTCTCCTATTCACGTTTACTCTCAGCTTTCTTCTTTCACACACTTTATCAAACTCAGTCACTAGCTTCTGCAGTTTCTCACCCAAATCAGCCACCAGTGCTGTATCATCAGTGAACAACAACTCACTCACTTCCCAAGCCCTTTCATCCGCAACAGACTGCATACTTGCCCCTCTCTCCAAAACTCTTGCATTCACCTCGCTAACAACCCCATCCATAAAGAAATCAAACAACCATGGAGACATCACGCACCCCTACCGCAAACTGACATTCACTGGGAACCAATCACCTTCCTCTCTTCCTACTCATACACATGCCTTACATCCTCGAAAAAAATTTTCACTGCTTCTAGCAACTTGCCTCACACACCATATACTCTTAATACCTTCCACAGAGCATCTCTATCAACTCTATCTTATGCCTTCTCCAGATCCATAAATGCTACATACAAATCCATTTGTTTTTCTAAGTATTTCTCACATATATTCTTCAAAGCAAACACTGATCCACACATCCTCTACCACTTCTGAAACCACACTGCTCTTCCCCAATCTGATGCTCTGTACATAATTTCCCAGGAATACTCAACAAACTTATACCTATGTAATTTGAACACTCACCTTTATCCCCTTTGCCTTTGTACAATGGCACTATGCATGCATTCTGCCAATCATCAGGTACTTCACCATGAGCCATACATACATTGAATATCCTCACCAACCAGTCAACAACACAGTCACCCCCTTTTTTTAATAAATTTCAATGCAATACCATTATCATTATTATAATTACATTTGGATCGCTGCTTCTCACATTAGCGAGGTAGCGCCAGGAAACGGACGACGAATGGCCCATCCACACATATTCACATATATATATCTATATGCCCATACACACACATATACAAACATATACATAACATATACATATATATACATGCACATACACAGACATATACATACATACATATGTACAAATTCATACTCGCTTGCCTTCATCCATTTCTGGCACTACCCCGCCCCACAGGAAACAACATCACCACCCCTTGCTTCAGCAAGGTAGTGCCAGGAAAACAGACAAAAAAGGCCACATTCATTCACACTGTCTCTAGCTGTCATGTGTAATGAACTGAAACTAAAGCTCCCTATCCACATCCAGGACTAACAGACCTTTCCATAGTTTACCCCAAACACTTTTCATGCCCTGACAGCACATCGACCCCACCAGACCACATCATTCCAATTCACTCTATTCCTTGCATGCCTCTCACCCTCCTGAATATTCAAGCCCCAATCGCTCAAAATCATTTTCACTCCATCCTTCCACCTCCAATTTGGTCTCCCGCTTCTCCCTGTTCCCTCCACCTCTGAAAATGATATTTGTATAAACATTAATGTCTGATATATGTATGTGGAATGTGTTATATGTTAGTTAAAAAGTTGTAAATCCATCTACTAATTTTCCCAGTTATTCCCATCCAATGTATTTCATTAGCTGTGAAAACCATGGTCACATTTGCCAAATGTATTTGTAAAGTTAGTGTAAATGACACCAGCGATTTCTTTGTTCTCAAATGACTTAGCAATCTTATCAACATGGGAAAGCAACTAGGAGAGGCAAGATCTTCCTGTCCTGAAACCATGCTGTCCTGGGTTATGCACTGTTCAGTTTCATAAATTCAATCAGTCTGCCTCTTAGGACTATCTTGAAGATTTAATAATGCGCAATGTTAGTGCTACTATTTGATATTTCTTTCTGGATAGTTTTGCTTCCACTTTTGTGGAGTGGGGCAGCATGGGTCAGCTTTAGACTCATGAGCATAATGCCAGTATCTACTCTATAGGATATTTAGAGGATCTACTCTATAGGATATTTAGAGGTTGTGCACAAGACATTTTGCATTCTTTTATATCAAGTTCTGGAAGTGCATTCCAGGGTCAGAAGGCATGGGCATGCTCTCAGGGGCATGTAAGCACACACAAAAAAAATATGCTAGGATGGACATAAGGAAGGAAAAAAATCAATACATGACCCATCATCTATAAACAAATTTGGACTGTATGGGCCCTTCACATATATCAGTGCATTTGCTAATCTGTGTAACATAAATGTCATTCACTAAAGAAAATCTGTCACCCAGTAAACAAAATTTGAAGGTACTGGGCAATGTCAGGCTTTCAAGATTTAGTTTAAAAAATAAACAAGAAAGATAAAGAGCAAGGTCTCTTTGTAGTAGTTGGTGGCACCCACTTCTGCCGCTATTCTGTATTAGCAGTAGTTATGGGTGACAGGCAACCAATGACTGGGGAGATGCTGCTGCCTGGGCTTTCGAAGGGATAGCAGCTGTGGGCATAATGACCTAGCACTTTTTTTTCATTACCTGAACCATGTGTGGGTTGCTGGCATCCAATCCCAATCCCACAAACACTTTTTCTCATACACAACACTTGACAACATATAACTCATGCACATCTTAAACTTTAATTCATTTTCTTACTTTGCAAACAATAGGTTTTGGCAGTACAATCATCACTGAACTCTTTAGTGCCAATTCAGAGAAGTGCCTTGGGTGAAGAGTAGTTGGGAAGATCCTAGAGCCCACATGACCAGCATCATGCAACTGGGATTCATCCCACTTCCATAATGACAGCTACTAGACCTGGCTCTTTCTATAACTATTTCTAAACATTTGCAGTCATAATTCTAAATTTCCCCTCTGTTGAACACTATCTGATTAACTCCTATCCTGATCCTTTACTTCCTTCTGAAATCCAACTGTCCAAGGGCACTCCTTTGCACAACCAAATCTCCAACTATAATCTCTATCATTATCTCCACTCCAAGAGTGGTCTGTGTCCACTGTAATAAAAGAACACCTGCTCACTTGATGGATTTTGAGTCTCCAAACTTTGAAGCCATCTGGTTCAAAATCTCTCTACCTTCCATTACCTTGCTTTTATTTTTCATCTTTCACCCCCATCCCACACACACAATTCTTCCATCTGTGTACAACTCTTTAAATGTTTAACTTCGGCTATTAAGCTCTGCTCTCTTCTCATCCATTCACTGAGATCATCTATGGAGTGGATTTTGATGTACACCACATGGATTAGTAGGCCTAAACTTAGATGATCCTGGTGTAGCCAAGGCAATTTCTTTTTCCATTCCTTAATGATCTAGAACAAACCAACCTACCTGAGTTCTCGACTGTCATGACCACTCTTCTAACAAATGATCTCTTTTTACCTATGAATCCTCCCACTACACATACACCATTTCTGCCCCCTTATATCTATCACTTCTTGTTTGGCATGCCCATCCTCTATCCCTGCCTCAAAATACTACCACTGACTCTTTGGAAGAGCTCACTGTTAACCTTACACAGTTTCTTTACTGACTTTCCCTGGGATGGGTGATGCTTCTTTGGTTGGAATGCCTCATGTTGTGCTGTGCATACAGCAGGCATTATCTTGGCTGGGATGGAGGCCTACTAAGGATCTTCTAAATCTATTTCTCCCTAATTTCTCCTCAACTGTAGTTTGATCACTCCTGCTCTGATGCCTGATATACCACAGATGGGGTGTACTGAACCATGAAACTCTTCCCTACACACCCACTCTGCTTTCATTTCTGTTCGAAATCACACTGCCGACATTTGCAGCTTGTATGTTGTTGTTTCTCTACCTCCTTGATGTATGAAAACATAAATGGCACCTCCTTCTTGAGGCAAAGGGGTCAGCAAAATGACTTTCTAGTACTCGTAGGGATGTACTCCAACATGACCATTGGCCTGGTGTCACATATGACAATATTTGTCAATAATTCAATGAACAATGGTTTTACAAAAGTTTAAAGGGAGCTGAGTACTGCCATTTTTCACCTGATGCAAACAGTAGCTGTTTGGTAGCAACATATCTATCATATGGAAAGAGAATTTTACATACTACTTTACGTCCTTTCTTATGTACTCAACACCACTGAGCAACGTGTCACTTTTGTCAACCACACTCATTTTCTTATACGGAAGCACAGCAGCAAGCTTCCTCATAATGTGTTCTTGTTGATCTTTCTTATCCCTATCACACATGTCACCATTGTGTACTAAACAAATCATGTGCACCACCCTCTTATCACACCACTTTATGAAGAGAATGTCATTACCATTCTACGTCACACAATCTCCAATCTCCATGTCTCACTCCAGGAAATTTTGCTATGTGTATTCTGTTACTTTTGACAGTTCCACAACTACCAACATTTTCATCAAGGAAGTAATGGAAGAGATTTGGGCTCACATACCAGTTATCAACATAGAAAACTTGACCTTTCTGCACAAGAGAAGCCAATGTTTTTAAAAATGAACCAGAAAAGCTTAGACTTTCATCATGCACTATATATGTCTCCTTTCCTGTGTACACAATGTCAGATACAAATCCAGTATCAAAACTGCGGAATACAAAATGTTTTACTCCAAAATGATGACTTCTCCACAGCACTAAACTCTCATCTATGCATAAATCTTGAAAAGATAAGAACTTTTTCCTGGATTTTGGATATGTGTGTTCAGGAACAGACCGGATTCTCTAAACTTATCACTTCCTTGTACGATTTGCATATTGTCAACAAAATCAATGATTTGCATGAGATGAAGAAAATGATCATGAAGCATTAGCTTTCCAAAAATCTTTCTCTTGTACACATCATTTGTTGTTCAGTAATCTTCATTTTCTTTTTATATGAGACATAAGGTGCATCACACAGTGAAAAAGATACATCTCATCCTCCGTTTTCATTTCACTTAGCCAGTCTACAATGAGGTGAAAATGTTCAAGTTCCTTTATCAGTCACTGTCCAAATGTTTTTTATTCCTGAATTTGAGGAATCAAACATGAAGTCTTTGGCACAAATGGTGAAAACTGTGAGACCCAACCCTGCCTCCCACTCTATCACCATCACCCTCACCACAAACTCGCAAAATTCATTTTGATGGTAGTGTGTGTGAATCATGTGCATCTTCACTGTCTCCCCCAGTGACTATGCCTTTCATCTTCACTTATCAATTCAGTGAGTTCAAGTGAGTCATATCCAGTAAGACTTTCAGCATAAAGAATGGGGTCAGGGGATAGTGTGGCTAGCATGACAGTAGCCAGCTGTTTTTGTACCATCCTCTTTGCCATGATCAAGCATACTGACTCATACAGTTTGAACATGCTCATATCTCATAGCAATATTAGGAATGTTGTCAATTAGTCCTTCTAGCACCAACACTTGCCCACGAAACTCCCACCCAGGCGTTTTGAGTACAGAAACCATATATGTACATACCAGCTGCAGTGAACCCTCTGTCATCCAGAGAAACCACATATGTACCAGCTGCAGTGAATGGGTTAAGCTATAAATCAATCTAATCAGTCTGTGATCAGGACAGGAATATATCATGATTTACGTAACTTTTATCATAATTGTTTTATTCATGAAAATGAATTCTATCTAAAATCTTGTATCACAAACCAGCAAAAACATGCATTTTTTTTCACCTAATGTTAACAAATTTTGGATATACAATATCACTTGTGCAAACTTTTCTACAGTTAAAAATAAATAAATAACTTATGATGAGTTTCATTCTTGCAAGTACTGGTGTAAATACAACTTATTTACAGACAGTGATCCACAACTTATGAAGGGAGGCCCAGATTAAGAAAGGAAGGGGTATCCAGATGACACGACCTCACATGCCTATGGTGCTTGAGCCAAATAGACACAATGCATATGGAAATATGCCAGATCTAGAGCTGTGCATTCTAAACATACATTTTTTTTTTTTCCAAACTATTCGCCATTTCCCGCATTAGCGAGGTAGCGTTAAGAACAGAGGACTGGGCCTTTGAGGGAATATCCTCACTTGGCCCCCTTCTCTGTTCCTTCTTTTGGAAAATAAAAAAAAAAACGAGAGGGGAGGATTTCCAGCCCCCTGCTCCCTCCCCTTTTAGTAGCCTTCTACGACAAGCAGGGAATACGTGGGAAGTATTCTTTCTCCCTTATCCCCATGGCTATTACAGATTGTATTTCTCTAATCCGGCACTCCGTGTTCCAGCACATTTTTTAATCTGCTGCCATTAGTTATTAGTTTGTGAATCTGCCACCAAGGCAGTGCTGTCAGCAGCACTAAAGTGCCAAAATCTGTTTACACTGCAGCCGAGCTAATTAACAGTTTATTTTAGCCCTTCGGGATGTCATTCAAGATACCAAAAGGTGCAGAAGATGGTGCTAGCATTAATAAGCATACCATAAATCATTATCTATACTTGAAAAGGTGGAATCACTGAAAAAATTATATAAAGAAACTCTGTAAAGACTTTGTGTGAGTACTATGAGATCGGATCATCACCTGTGTATGACTTAGGGCTCAATTTCTGTTTTCTAGCATTTTCTGTGGTATGGCAACTGCCAGGCCCCAATGTTGCCAGATTAAAGAGGTACAACCTGTAATACAACGATTATCCTAGATGGAGAGGTTGGCCTGATGAAAGGGGAATCCAGATCCACTGCACCTTTAACCTCCCCTCCTGATAATGGACTGATCAGCCTCTGCCGTTGTTGCCAAGTGAAAAATATTTACATAATGCTCTGATGAATATGCAATACAGTTGGAGGGATCAACCAGTCCACTCATCCCTCCCAGTAAGATAGAGCACTGAAAAAGGGATATCTTCTACACCTGATTCCCTACTTATGACCTATGCAACTCATGACCATCAGTATGCATGGCCAAAAAAATAAATAAGAAAATAAAAATGAAATATGAAGTAAAGAATCTTAAATAAAAGGTAAAAAGAAACTACAGAATCATATAATAAAGCTGGTTAATAAAAGAAAATGAGATAATCATACTAGAAATTGAGTAGGATAAAAGAATGCAATACAGGTAAAGAAATTCTACCTGCCATAATGACATACGTCCAATCTACATCCATTTCAAAATCCGACGAGTTGGTCAGAATGGAACTTGGACATAAGTAGGGGAGGGGGGGGTGTATATTCAAGGCAAGGTTAAACAAAAGTTATAAAAAAAAAAGCGCTAAACAAAATCCCAAAGCTGATGCTGAAGTGAGTGCAGAGTAAAGAATGGGTAGACTGGAATTGCTTCATGTGATATAAGCCATATTCCTTTGGAAAAGACAGTGGAAAGCAGTGATTCATGCAAGGTGATCCTGTCCCTTGAGATGGATGGTGAGACTACCTACTACTTATTTCTGTTATCTTGCCTATTACTCCTAAAGGGCATGAAACACTCTCATTTCCCTTGCTCACTTGCTAACTCCTCTTTGAAAGAAAAACTGAGAACATCAACTCACTTCTGATCGTTCCCAACTAGTTTGTTCCTTGGCCTTATACTGGTTGCGTTTCTTATTGCCTGAGTCAGCAAACTTGACAAGAAGTGCTTCTTTTGCCCCTCGCAATACCTTTTTATTAAAGATTTGGATTATCAGCTCACATTTTTCACGAGATTCCATCCTGTAATCAGTAAAGAACCATTATAAGTAGTCAGAAAGGACACATAACAATGAGCAAACATCAGAATACATACAATCAAAAAAGAATATCTAGCAAAGAAAAGCACTCTGAGGGATATTACTAATCATACATGAGCATCCATGTACAATCTGAAACAGCAATCCACAAAGCAAGAGGCACCTGCCAATCAGAAACACCATTCATGCAGCTATACTAAACCCTAAGTGCAGGTGGCACCTTTCACCCTCCTAAGCTTGCTCAATAGAGATTTGTTGCTCCTAAATGTTGTCCAAACTTATTAGATAACAGTAGAGTAAGAGGTATGCCTTAGCCGTTCTTTCTGAACATACTGTTATGATATATAGCTTAACCTCTACTCATCAGTAAGATACTATTCAGAGTGCTCTTGGGAGCCTCAAGACCCATCAAGGAGTTCCAGCATCAATGAAACTTGACTCTTCTGTGGTGCACTAGAGCTTTGTTAATTACTTATAACTCAGACTTATCACGCAGTGGTAATTATACAGCAACCTAAGCTAATACCCATTTATCTGTCCATCCAACAGAGGAATGAACAGCCTGTTCAGGTACATGCTTACAGAACTTGCAGGAAGTCACACTCATAAGAGAAACTTTGTTGTTACCTATGATAACTACTGCACAGCCAGGGTATCTATCAAGTTACTCTTCAGTACCACAATGAGGTACTGGACTGTGCAAGCTAGATGTGTAGTTCCTCATTACTCAACAGCAAGCTTGACTCAAGATATGGTGTTACTTACAGTAGTGTCCCTCCTAGTAACTTTTTTCTTTTTGTGGGAGGAAGGGGAATCCAAGACCCTCTTGAGAGAAGGAGGAGGAGGATGATAATAATGTGTAAGTACCTGAAGAGCATCTGATTGGGGAGGAAAAGGGTGATGTAAGAAGTGGCAGAGGATGCGTGGATGAAATGTTTGCTTTAAAGAATGTGTGTGAATGGAGAAACATTGAAGAAAGAGAAGTATTTTAGATAAATGAAAGTGAACATGGCAAAGGAACCATGAAAGCAGAAATAAGTCAGAGGGTGATGGATGGGCCAAAGCTTCTGTGAGCAGTGAAAAATGTGTGGAAAGAAAAAATGTTATCTTTGGGTGTGTGTGTGTGTGTGTGAGTGTGTGTTGGGGGATACGTTTAAAGGAATAGTAATCCCAACAATATTAAGTAAAGGAATGGTAATCCCAACAATATTAAGTATGTGGAAGCGAGGCATAGGCAACAGACTGGGTTGTGCAGAGGAGTGAGGATGTGTTGGAAATGAAATACTTGGGAGATTTATAAAAAAAAAAAAAAAAAAAAAAAAAAAAAAGGTGGTAAGAGGTCAAGAGAAAGGTGCAAGAGGTGAAGAAGAGGGCAAATGAGAGTTGGGGTAAGAGAGTATCATTAAATCTTAGAGAGAATAAAAAGATGCTTTGGAAGGAGGTAAATAAAGTTTGTAAGACAAAAGAACAAATGGGAACATCGGTGAAGGGTGCAAATGGGGAGGTAATAACAAGCAGTGATGAAGTGATGATAGAGTGGCAGATATAGGGTGCTTTGGTCGAGGTGGTGTGCAAAGTAAGAGGTTTATGGAGATTGGTTTGGTAAACAGAGAAGAGATAGTGAAAGCTTTGCAGAAGATGAAAGCTGGCAAGGTGGTGGGTTTGGATGGTACTGCAGTGGAATCTATTAAAACAGGGGGTGACTGTGTTGGTGATTGGTTGGTAAGGATATCTAATGTATGTAAGGATCATGGTGAAGTGCCTGAGGATTGGCGGAATGCATGCATAGTGCCATTGTACAAAGGCAAAAGGGATAAGGGTGAGTGCTTAAATTACAGAGGCATAAGTTTGTTGAGTATTCCTAAGAAATTATAAGGGAGGTTATTGATTCACAGGGTAAAGGCATGTATAGAGCATCAGACTGGGGAGGAGCAGTGTGGTTTCATAAGTGATAAAGGATGTATGGATCAGGTGTTTGCTGTGAAGAGTGTACGTGAGAAATACTTAGGAAAACAGATGGATTTGTATGTAGCATTTATGGATCTGGAGAAGGCACAAGATAGGGTTGATAAAGATACTTTGTGGAAGGTTTTAAGAGTATATGGTGTGGGAGGTAGGTTGCTAGAAGCAGTGAAAAGTTTTTACCAAGGATATAAGACATGTGTATGAGTAGGAAGAGAGGAAAGTGATTGGTTCCCAGTGAATGTCAGTATGCGGAAGGGGTGCGTGATGTCTCCATGGTTGTTTAATTTGTTTATGGATGGGGTGGTTAGGGAGGCGAATGCAAGTTTTTTTGATGCAGGGGCAAGTATGCAGTCTGTTTTGGATGAGAGGGCTTGGGAAGTGAGTCAGTTGTTATTCGCTGATGATACAGCGCTGGTGGATGATTCAGGCGAGAAACCACAGAAGTTGGTGACTGAGTTTGGTTAAGTGTGTGAAAGAAGAAAATTTGAGGGTAAATGCAAATAAGAGGAAGATTATTAGGTTCAGTATGGTTGAGGGACAAGATATTTAGCAGATAAGTTTGAAAGGAGAAAAACTGGAGGAAGTGAAGTGTTTTACATATCTGGGAGTGGACTTGGCAGCGGATGAAACCATGGAAGCGGAGGTGAGTCACAGGGTGGGAAAGGGAGCGAAGGTTCTGGGAGTGTTGAAGAATGTGTGGAAGGCGAGAACATTATCTCGGAGAGCAAAAGTGGGTATGTTTGAAGGAATAGTGGTTCCAACAATGTTATGTGGTTGCAAGGCATGTGCTATGGATAGGGTTATGTGGAGGATGGTAGATGTGTTGGAAATGAAATGTTTGAGGACAATATGTGGTGTGAGGTGGTTTGATCAAGTAAGTAATGAAAGGGTAAAAGAGATGTGTGGTAATAAAAAGAGTGTGTTTGGGAGAGCAGAAGACAGTGCGTTGAAATGGTTTGGTCATACGGAGAGAATGAGTGAGGAAAGATTGACAAAGAGGATATATGTGTCAAAGATAGAGGGAAGAAGAAGTGGTCTCGTGAATCAAAGCTGCTAACACACTCACTCAGCTGCTCCCAAAATACTTGCCTCTCATGATCTTTCTTCTCATGACAGGTGCTTTGGCACCAATAATCACCCATCTCTCTCCATCCACTTTCAGTTTTCACCATATCTTTCTAGAATTTACTTTCTTACACTCTATCACATATTCCCACAACTCCTGCTTCAGGAGGAGTGCTTCTAGTTCCTTTGCTCTTGTCCTCTGACCAACCCTTGACTTTACTCTGAAGACATTCCCAAACCATTCTTCCCCATTTAGTCGCCTTTTACAACATGCAGGGAATATGTGGGAAGTATTCTTTCCCCCCTATCCCCAGGGATATATATATATATATCTTTTTATTATTACATGTAGGATATATATATATATCTTTTTTATTATTACATGTAATTGCAGTTTCCTGCATCAGCGAGGTAGCACCAGAAAACAAATGAAGAATGGCTCATCCACTCATATATATATATATATATATATATATATATATATATATATATTTTTTTTATTTTTTTATTTTTTTTTTTTTTTTATACTTTGTCGCTGTCTCCCGCGTTTGCGAGGTAGCGCAAGGAAACAGACGAAAGAAATGGCCCAACCCCCCCCATACACATGTACATACACACGTCCACACACGCAAATATACATACCTACAAAGCTTTCCATGGTTTACCCCAGACGCTTCACATGCCTTGATTTAATCCACTGACAGCACGTCAACCCCTGTATACCACATCGCTCCAATTCACTCTATTCCTTGCCCTCCTTTCACCCTCCTGCATGTTCAGGCCCCGATCACACAAAATCTTTTTCACTCCATCTTTCCACCTCCAATTTGGTCTCCCTCTTCTCCTCGTTCCCTCCACCTCCGACACATATATCCTCTTGGTCAATCTTTCCTCACTCATTCTCTCCATGTGCCCAAACCATTTCAAAACACCCTCTTCTGCTCTCTCAACCACGCTCTTTTTATTTCCACACATCTCTCTTACCCTTACGTTACTTACTCGATCAAACCACCTCACACCACACATTGTCCTCAAACATCTCATTTCCAGCACATCCATCCTCCTGCGCACAACTCTATCCATAGCCCACGCCTCGCAACCATACAACATTGTTGGAACCACTATTCCTTCAAACATACCCATTTTTGCTTTCCGAGATAATGTTCTCGACTTCCACACATTTTTCAAGGCTCCCAAAATTTTCGCCCCCTCCCCCACCCTATGATCCACTTCCGCTTCCATGGTTCCATCCGCTGACAGATCCACTCCCAGATATCTAAAACACTTCACTTCCTCCAGTTTTTCTCCATTCAAACTCACCTCCCAATTGACTTGACCCTCAACCCTACTGTACCTAATAACCTTGCTCTTATTCACATTTACTCTTAACTTTCTTCTTCCACACACTTTACCAAACTCAGTCACCAGCTTCTGCAGTTTCTCACATGAATCAGCCACCAGCGCTGTATCATCAGCGAACAACAATATATATATATATATATATATATATATATATATCAGTGAATGTAGGTTTGCGGCAGGGGTGTGTGATGTCTCCATGGTTGTTTAATTTGTTTATGGATGGGGTTTTTAGGGAGGTAAATGCAAGAGTCTTGGAAAGAGGGGCAAGTATGAAGTCTGTTGGGGATGAGAGAGCTTGGGAAGTGAGTCAGTTGTTGTTCGCTGATGATACAGCGCTGGTGGCTGATTCATGTGAGAAACTGCAGAAGCTGGTGACTGAGTTTGGTAAAGTGTGTGGAAGAAGAAAGTTAAGAGTAAATGTGAATAAGAGCAAGGTTATTAGGTACAGTAGGGTTGAGGGTCAAGTCAATTGGGAGGTGAGTTTGAATGGTGAAAAACTGGAGGAAGTGAAGTGTTTTAGATATCTGGGAGTGGATCTGTCAGCGGATGGAACCATGGAAGCGGAAGTGGATCATAGGGTGGGGGAGGGGGCGAAAATTTTGGGAGCCTTGAAAAATGTGTGGAAGTCGAGAACATTATCCCGGAAAGCAAAAATGGGTATGTTTGAAGGAATAGTAGTTCCAACAATGTTGTATGGTTGCGAGGCATGGGCTATGGATAGAGTTGTGCGCAGGAGGATGGATGTGCTGGAAATGAGATGTTTGAGGACAATGTGTGGTGTTAGGTGGTTTGATCGAGTAAGTAACGTAAGGGTAAGAGAGATGTGTGGAAATAAAAAGAGCGTGGTTGAGAGAGCAGAAGAGGGTGTTTTAAAATGGTTTGGGCACATGGAGAGAATGAGTGAGGAAAGATTGACCAAGAGGATATATGTGTCGGAGGTGGAGGGAACGAGGAGAAGAGGGAGACCAAATTGGAGGTGGATAGATGGAGTGAAAAAGATTTTGTGTGATCGGGGCCTGAACATGCAGGAGGGTGAAAGGAGGGCAAGGAATAGAGTGAATTGGAGCGATGTGGTATACAGGGGTTGACGTGCTGTCAGTGGATTGAATCAAGGCATGTGAAGCGTCCGGGGTAAACCATGGAAAGCTGTGTAGGTATGTATATTTGTGTGTGTGGACGTGTGTATGTACATGTGTATGGGGGGGGTTGGGCCATTTCTTTCGTCTGTTTCCTTGCGCTACCTCGCAAACGCGGGAGACAGCGACAAAGTATAAAAAAAAAAAAAAAAAAAAAAAAAAAAATATATATCCCTGGGGATAGGGGAGAAAGAATACTTCCCACGTATTCCCTGCGTGTCGCAGAAGGCGACTAAAAGGGGAGGGAGCGGGTGGCTGGAAATCCTCCCCTCTCGTTTTTTTCAATTTTCCAAAAGAAGGAACAGAGAAGGGGGCCAGGTGAGGATGTTCCCTCAAAGGCCCATTCCTCTGTTCTTAACGCTACCTCGCTGATGCGGGAAATGGCGAATAGTACGAGAGAAAGAAAGATATATATATATATATATATATATATATATATATATATATATATATATATATATATATATATATATATATATTTTTTTTTTTTTTTTTTTTTTATACTTTGTCGCTGTCTCCCGCGTTTGCGAGGTAGCGCAAGGAAACAGACGAAAGAAATGGCCCAACCCCCCCCATACACATGTACATACACACGTCCACACACGCAAATATACATACCTACACAGCTTTCCTTGGTTTACCCCGGACGCTTCACATGCCTTGATTCAATCCACTGACAGCAAGTCAACCCCTGTATACCACATCGCTCCAATTCACTCTATTCCTTGCCCTCCTTTCACCCTCCTGCATGTTCAGGCCCTGATCACACAAAATCTTTTTCACTCCATCTTTCCACCTCCAATTTGGTCTCCCTCTTCTCCTTGTTCCCTCCACCTCCGACACATATATCCTCTTGGTCAATCTTTCCTCACTCATCCTCTCCATGTGCCCAAACCACTTCAAAACACCCTCTTCTGCTCGCTCAACCACGCTCTTTTTATTTCCACACATCTCTCTTACCCTTACGTTACTCACTTGATCAAACCACCTCACACCACACATTGTCCTCAAACATCTCATTTCCAGCACATCCATCCTCCTGCGCACAACTCTATCCATAGCCCACGCCTCGCAACCATACAACATATATATATATATATATATCTTTTTCTTTCAAACTATTCGCCATTTCCCGCATTAGCGAGGTAGCGTTAAGAACAGATGACTGGGCCTTTGAGGGACTACCCTCACCTGGCCCAATTCTCTGTTCCTTCTTTTGGAAAAAAAAAAAAAGAGAGGGGAGGATTTCCAGCCCCCCCGCTCCCTCCCCTTTTAGTCGCCTTCTACGACACGCAGGGAATACGTGGGAAGTATTCTTACTCCCCTATCCCCAGGGATAATATATATATATATATATATATATATATATATATATATATATATATATATATATATATATATATTTTTTTTTTTTTTTTGCTTTGTCGCTGTCTCCCGCGTTTGCGAGGTAGCGCAAGGAAACAGACAAAAGAAATGGCCCAACCCACCCCCATACACATGTATATACATACACGTCCACACAAGCAAATATACATACCTATACATCTCAATGTACACATATATATACACATACAGACATATACATATATACACATGTACATAATTCATACTGTCTGCCTTTATTTATTCCCATCGCCACCTCACCACACATGGAATAACATCCCCTCCCCCCTCATGTGTGCGAGATAGCACTAGGAAAAGACAACAAAGGCCCCATTCGTTCAAACTCAGTCTCTAGCTGTCATGTAATAATGCCCGAAACCACAGCTCCCTTTCCACATCCAGGCCCCACACAACTTTCTATGGTTTACCCCAGACGCTTCACATGCCCTGATTCAATCCACTGACAGCACATCGACCCCGGTATACCACATCAATCCAATTCACTCTATTCCTTGCCCACATTTCACCCTCCTGCATGTTCAGGCCTCGATCACTCAAAATCTTTTTCACTCCATCTTTCCACCTCCAATTTGGTCTCCCACTTCTCCTCGTTCCCTCCACCTCCAACAGATATATCCTCTTGGTCAATCTTTCCTCACTCATTCTCTCCATTTGCCCAAACCATTTCAAAACACCCTCTTCTGCTCTCTCAACCACGCTCTTTTCATTTCCACACATCTCTCTTACCCTTACATTACTTACTCGATCAAACCACCTCACACCACATATTGTCCTCCAACATCTCATTTCCAGCACATCCACCCTCCTGCACACAACTCTAACCATAGCCCACGCCTCACAACCATACAACATTGTTGGAACCACTACTCC
The DNA here is from genome assembly GCF_036320965.1 of Panulirus ornatus. NCBI lineage: Eukaryota > Metazoa > Arthropoda > Malacostraca > Decapoda > Palinuridae > Panulirus > Panulirus ornatus. Next base: position 1,494,003 of record NC_092273.1, read on the forward strand.
TTCAAACATACCCATTTTTGCTTTCCGAGATAATGTTCTCGACTTCCACACATTCTTCAAGGCTCCCAGGATTTTCGCCCCCACCCTATGATTCACTTCCGCTTCCATGGTTCCATCCGCTGCCAGATCCACTCCCAGATATCTTTACTTCCTACAGTTTTTCTCCATTCAAACTTACCTCCCAATTGACTTGACCCTCAACCCTACTGTACCTAATAACCTTGCTCTTATTCACATTTACTCTTAACTCTCTTCTTTCACACACTTTACCAAACTCAGTCACCAGCTTCTGCAGTTTCTCACATGAATCAGCCACCAGAGCTGTATGTATCATCAGCGAACAACAACTGACTCACTTCCCAACCTCTCTCATCCACAACAGACTTCATACTTGCCCCTCTTTCCAAAACTCTTGCATTCACCTCCCTAACAACCCCATCCATAAACAAATTAAACAACCATGGAGACATCACACACCCCTGCCACAAACCTACATTCACTGAGAACCAATCACTTTCCTCTCTTCCTACACATACACATGCCTTACATCCTCGATAAAAACTTTTCACTGCTTCTAACAACTTGCCTCCCACACCATATATTCTTAGTACCTTCCACAGAGCATCTCTATCAACTCCATCATATGCCTTCTCCAGATCCATAAATGCTACATACAAATCCATTTGCTTTTCTAAGTATTTCTCATATACATTCTTCAAAGCAAACACCTGATCCACACATCCTCTACCACTTCTGAAACCACACTGCTCTTCACCAATCTGATGCTCTGTACATGCCTTCACCCTCTCAATCAATACCCTCCCATATAATTTACCAGGAATACTCAACAAACTTATACCTCTGTAATTTGAGCACTCACTCTTATCCCCTTTGCCTTTGTACAATGGCACTATGCAAGCATTTCGCCAATCCTCAGGCACCTCATCATGAATCATACATACATTAAATAACCTTACCAACCAGTCAATAATACAGTCACCCCCTTTTTTAATAAATTCCACTGCAATACCATCCAAACCTGCTGCCTTGCTGGCTTTCATCTTCAGCAAAGCTTTTACTACCTCTTCTCTGTTTACCAAATCATTTTCCCTAACCCTCTCACTTTGCACACCACCTCGATCAAAACATCCTATATCTGCCACTCTATCATCAAACACATTCAACAAACCTTCAAAATACTCACTCCATCTCCTTCTCACATCACCACTACTTGTTATCACCTCCCCATTAGCCCCCTTCACTGAAGGTCCCATTTGCTCCCTTGTCTTACGCACTTTATTTACCTCCTTCCAGAACATCTTTTTATTCTCCCTAAAATTCAATGATACTCTCTCACCCCAACTCTCATTTGCCCTCTTTTCACCTCTTGCACCTTTCTCTTGATCTCCTGCCTCCTTCTTTTATACATCCTCCTCGAAGGCTCAGATTGGGGCGTCTAAATGTGTGTGGATGTAACCAAGATGTGAAAAAAGGAGAGATAGGTAGTATGTTTGAGGAAAGGAACCTGGATGTTTTGGCTCTGAATGAAACGAAGCTCAAGGGTAAAGGGAAAGAGTGGTTTGGGAATGTCTTGGGAGTATAGTCAGGGGTTAGTGAGAGACAAGAGCAAGGGAAGGAGTAGCACTACTCCTGAAACAGGAGTTGTGGGAGTATGTGATAGAATGTAAGAAAGTAAATTCTAGATTAATGATAGAATGTAAGAAAGTAAATTCTAGATTAATATGGGTAAAACTGAAAGTTGATGGAGAGAGATGGGTGATTATTGGTGCATATGCACCTGAGCATGAGAAGAAATATCATGAGAGGCAAGTGTTTTGGGAGCAGCTGAATGAGTGTGTTAGTGGTTTTGATGCACAAGACCAGGTTATAGTGATGGGTGATTTAAATGCAAAGGTGAGTAATGTGGCAGTTGAGGGAATAATTGGTATACATGGGGTGTTCAGTGTTGTAAATGGAAATGGTGAAGAGCTTGTAGATTTATGTGCTGAGAAAGGACTGATGATTGGGAATACCTGGTTTTAAAAGCAAGATATACATAAGTATACGTATGTAAGTAGGAGAGATGGCCAGAGAGCGTTATTGGATTACGTGTTAATTGACAGGCGTGCAAAACAGAGACTTTTGGATGTTAATGTGCTGAGAGGTGCAACTGGAGGGATGTCTGATCATTATCTTGTGGAGGCGAAGGTGAAGATTTGTATGGGTTTTCAGAAAAGAAGAGAGAAAGTTGGGGTGAAGAGGGTGGTGAGAGTAAGTGAGCTTGGGAAGGAGACTTGTGTGAGGAAGTACCAGAAGAGACTGAGTACAGAATGGAAAAAGGTGGGAACAAAGGAGGTAAGGGGAGTGGAGGAGGAATGGAATGTATTTAGGGAAGCAGTGATGATTTGCGCAAAAGATGCTTGTGGCATGAAAAGCGTGGGAGGTGGGTTGATTAGAAAAGGTAGTGAGTGGTGGGATGAAGAAGTAAGATTATTAGTGAAAGAGAAGAGAGAGGCATTTGGATAATTTTTGCAGGGAAAAAATGCAAATGATTAGATGTATATATATATATATATATATATATATATATATATTTTTTTTTTTTTTTGCTTTGTCGCTGTCTCCCGCGTTTGCGAGGTAGCGCAAGGAAACAGACGAAAGAAATGACCCAACCCCCCCCCATACACATGTATATGCATACATCCACACACGCAAATATACATACCTACACAGCTTTCCATGGTTTACCCCAGACGCTTCACATGCCTTGATTCAATCCACTGACAGCACATCAACCCCGGTATACCACATCGCTCCAATTCACTCTATTCCTTGCCCTCCTTTCACCCTCTTGCATGTTCAGGCCCCAATCACACAAAATCTTTTTCACTCCATCTTTCCACCTCCAATTTGGTCTCCCTCTTCTCCTCGTTCCCTCCACCTCCGACACATATATCCTCTTGGTCAATCTTTCCTCACTCATTCTCTCCATGTGCCCAAACCATTTCAAAACACCCTCTTCTGCTCTCTCAACCACGCTCTTTTTATTTCCACACATCTCTCTTACACTTACGTTACTTACTCGATCAAACCACCTCACACCACACATTGTCCTCAAACATCTCATTTCCAGCACATCCATCCTCCTGCGCACAACTCTATCCATAGCCCACGCCTCGCAACCATACAACATTGTTGGAACCACTATTCCTTCAAACATACCCATTTTTGCTTTCCGAGATAATGTTCTCGACTTCCACACATTCTTCAAGGCTCCCAGAATCTTCGCCCCCTCCCCCACCCTATGATCCACTTCCGCTTCCATGGTTCCATCCGCTGCCAGATCCACTCCCAGATATCTAAAACACTTCACTTCCTCCAGTTTTTCTCCATTCAAACTCACCTCCCAATTGACTTGACCCTCAACCACCCTACTGTACCTAATAACCTTGCTCTTATTCACATTTACTCTTAACTTTCTTCTTCCACACACTTTACCAAACTCAGTCACCAGCTTCTGCAGTTTCTCACATGAATCAGCCACCAGCGCTGTATCATCAGCGAACAACAACTGACTCACTTCCCAACCTCTCTCATCCCGAACAGACTTCATACTTGCCCCTCTTTCCAAAACTCTTGCATTCACCTCCCTAACAACCCCATCCATAAACAAATTAAACAACCATGGAGACATCACACACCCCTGCCGCAAACCTACATTCACTGAGAACCAATCACTTTCCTCTCTTCCTACACGTACACATGCCTTACATCCTCGATAAAAACTTTTCACTGCTTCTAACAACTTGCCTCCCACACCATATATTCTTAATACCTTCCACAGAGCATCTCTATCAACTCTATCATATGCCTTCTCCAGATCCATAAATTTTTTTTTTTTTTTTTTTTTTTTTTTTATACTTTGTCGCTGTCTCCCGCGTTTGCGAGGTAGCGCAAGGAAACAGACGAAAGAAATGGCCCCCCCCCCCCATACACATGTACATACACACGTCCACACACGCAAATATACATACCTACACAGCTTTCCATGGTTTACCCCAGACGCTTCACATGCCTTGCTTCAATCCACTGACAGCACGTCAACCCCTGTATACCACATGACTCCAATTCACTCTATTTCTTGCCCTCCTTTCACCCTCCTGCATGTTCAGGCCCCGATCACACAAAATCTTTTTCACTCCATCTTTCCACCTCCAATTTTGTCTCCCTCTTCTCCTCGTTCCCTCCACCTCCGACACATATATCCTCTTGGTCAATCTCTCCTCACTCATTCTCTCCATGTGCCCAAACCATTTCAAAACACCCTCTTCTGCTCTCTCAACCACGCTCTTTTTATTTCCACACATCTCTCTTACCCTTACGTTACTTACTCGATCAAACCACCTCACACCACACATTGTCCTCAAACATCTCATTTCCAGCACATCCATCCTCCTGCGCACATCTCTATCCATAGCCCACGCCTCGCAACCATACAACATTGTTGGAACCACTATTCCCTCAAACATACCCATTTTTGCTTTCCGAGATAGTGTTCTCGACTTCCACACATTTTTCAAGGCTCCCAAAATTTTCGCCCCCTCCCCCACCCTATGATCCACTTCCGCTTCCATGGTTCCATCCGCTGACAGATCCACTCCCAGATATCTAAAACACTTCACTTCCTCCAGTTTTTCTCCATTCAAACTCACCTCCCAATTGACTTGACCCTCACCCCTACTGTACCTAATAACCTTGCTCTTATTCACATTTACTCTCAACTTTCTTCTTCCACACACTTTACCAAACTCAGTCACCAGCTTCTGCAGTTTCTCACATGAATCAGCCACCAGCGCTGTATCATCAGCGAACAACAACTGACTCACTTCCCAAGCTCTCTCATCCCCAACAGACTTCATACTTGCCCCTCTTTCCAGGACTCTTGCATTTACCTCCCTTACAACCCCATCCATAAACAAATTAAACAACCATAAATGCTACATACAAATCCATTTGCTTTTCTAAGTATTTCTCACATACATTCTTCAAAGCAAACACCTGATCCACACATCCTCTACCACTTCTGAAACCACACTGCTCTTCCCCAATCTGATGCTCTGTACATGCCTTCACCCTCTCAATCAATACCCTCCCATATAATTTACCAGGAATACTCAACAAACTTATACCTCTGTAATTTGAGCACTCACTCCTATCCCCTTTGCCTTTGTACAATGGCACTATGCACGCATTCCGCCAATCCTCAGGCACCTCACCATGAGTCATACATACATTAAATAACCTTACCAACCAGTCAACAATACAGTCACCCCCTTTTTTAATAAATTCCACTGCAATACCATCCAAACCTGCTGCCTTGCCGGCTTTCATCTTCCGCAAAGCTTTTACTACCTCTTCTCGGTTTACCAAATCATTTTCCCTAACCCTCTCACTTTGCACACCACCTCGACCAAAACACCCTATATCTGCCACTCTATCATCAAACACATTCAACAAACCTTCAAAATACTCACTCCATCTCCTTCTCACATCACCACTACTTGTTATCACCTCCCCATTTGCGCCCTTCACTGAAGTTCCCATTTGCTCCCTTGTCTTACGCACTTTATTTACCTCGTTCCAGAACATCTTTTTATTCTCCCTAAAATTTAATGATACTCTCTCACCCCAACTCTCATTTGCCCTTTTTTTCACCTCTTGCACCTTTCTCTTGACCTCCTGTCTCTTTCTTTTATACATCTCCCACTCAATTGCATTTTTTCCCTGCAAAAATCATCCAAATGCCTCTCTCTTCTCTTTCACTAATACTCTTACTTCTTCATCCCACCACTCACTACCCTTTCTAATCAACCCACCTCCCACTCTTCTCATGCCACAAGCATCTTTTGCGCAATCCATCACTGATTCCCTAAATACATCCCATTCCTCCCCCACTCCCCTTACTTCCATTGTTCTCACCTTTTTCCATTCTGTACTCAGTCTCTCCTGGTACTTCCTCACACAAGTCTCCTTCCCAAGCTCACTTACTCTCACCACCCTCTTCACCCCAACATTCACTCTTCTTATCTGAAAACCCATACAAATCTTCACCTTAGCCTCCACAAGATAATGATCAGACATCCCTTCAGTTGCACCTCTCAGCACATTAACATCCAAAAGTCTCTCTTTCGCACGCCTGTCAATTAACACGTAATCCAATAACGCTCTCTGGCCATCTCTCTTACTTACATAAGTATACTTATGTATATCTCGCTTTTTAAACCAGGTATTCCCAATCATCAGTCCTTTTTCAGCACATAAATCTACAAGCTCTTCACCATTTCCATTTACAACACTGAACACCCCATGTACACCAATTATTCCCTCAACTGCCACATTACTCACCTTTGCATTCAAATCACCCATCACTATAACCCGGTCTCGTTCATCAAAACCACTAACACACTCATTCAGCTGCTCCCAAAACACTTGCCTCTCATGATCTTTCTTCTCATGCCCAGGTGCATATGCACCAATAATCACCCACCTCTCTCCATCAACTTTCAGTTTTACCCATATTAATCGAGAATTTACTTTCTTACATTCTATCACATACTCCCACAACTCCTGTTTCAGGAGTATTGCTACTCCTTCCCTTGCTCTTGTCCTCTCACTAACCCCTGACTTTACTCCCCAGACATTCCCAAACCACTCTTCCCCTTTACCCTTGAGCTTCGTTTCACTCAGAGCCAAAACATCCAGGTTCCTTTCCTCAAACATACTACCTATCTCTCCTTTTTTCACATCTTGGTTACATCCACACACATCTAGGCACCCCAATCTGAGCCTTCGAGGAGGATGAGCACTCCCCGCGTGACTCCTTCTTCTGTTTCCCATTTTAGAAAGTTAAAAAATACAAGGAGGGGAGGATTTCTGGCCCCCCGCTCCCATCCCCTCTAGTCGCTTTCTACGACACGCGAGGAATACGTGGGAAGTATTCTTTCACCCCTATCCCCAGGGATAATATACATATATATACACATATAAACATACACACACATACACATACATACGCACATATACACACACACACACACATACATATATATACATATGAAAAATGTAAGAAACAATTTAGAAAACTGAAACTTCTAGCTTGAAATGAATGAAAAAATGAATGTCACATAATGGTTCAACCTCTGGCTATGGAAAAAGGAAATGTATAATTTATTTACACAAACGTCAATAGCAGTTCTCATCAATTCAACCACTGTATCAATAAGCTTCAATGTCTAAGCTACATTTTTTTCCAATTTCACTATTTTCTTGTCAAAACACCATGTATGAAAACTATCACTCCAGTAACACAACTATAAACATTTACTTCCCTTTTAAAAAAGTTCTGGGGAAGTCTGTCTCGATACACTGCGGGAAACTCTATATATATATATATATATATATATATATATATATATATATATATATATATATATATATTTTTTTTTTTTTTTTAATTTTCCAAAAGAAGGAACAGAGGGGGCCAGGTGAGGATATTCCAAAAAAGGCCCAGTCCTCTGTTCCTAACGCTACATCGCTAACGCGGGAAATGGCGAATAGTTAAAAATATATATATATATATATATATATATATATATATATATATATATATATATATATATATATATATATATTTTTTTTTTTTTGCTTTGTCGCTGTCTCCCGCGTTTGCGAGGTAGCGCAAGGAAACAGACGAAAGAAATGGCCCAACCCACCCCCATACACATGTATATACATACGTCCACACACGCAAATATACATACCTACGCAGCTTTCCATGGTTTACCCCAGATGCTTCACATGCCTTGATTCAATCCACTGACAACATGTCAACCCCGGTATACCACATCGCTCCAAGTCACTCTATTCCTTGCCCTCCTTTCACCCTCCTGCATGTTCAGGCCCCGATCACACAAAATCTTTTTCACTCAATCTTTCCACCTCCAATTTGGTCTCCCTCTTCTCCTCGTTCCCTCCACCACCGACACATATATCCTCTTGGTCAATCTTTCCTCACTCATTCTCTCCATGTGACCAAACCATTTCAAAACACCCTCTTCTGCTCTCTCAACCACGCTCTTTTTATTTCCACACATCTCTCTTACCCTTACGTTACTTACTCGATCAAACCAACTCACACCACACATTGTCCTCAAACATCTCATTTCCAGCACATCCATCCTCCTGCGCACAACTCTATCCATAGTCCACGCCTCGCAACCATACAACATTGTTGGAACCACTATTCCTTCAAACATACCCATTTTTACTCTCCGAGATAATGTTCTCGACTTCCACACATTCTTCAAGGCTCCCAGAATTTTCGCCCCCTCCCCCACCCAATGATCCACTTCCGCTTCCATGGTTCCATCCGCTGCCAGATCCACTCCCAGATATCTAAAACACTATACTTCCTCCAGTTTTTCTCCATTCAAACTCACCTCCCAATTGACTTGACCCTCAACCCTACTGTACCTAATAACCTTGCTCTTATTCACATTTACTCTTAACTTTCTTCTTTCACACACTTTACCAAACTCAGTCACCAGCTTCTGTAGTTTCTCACATGAATCAGCCACCAGCACTGTATCATCAGCGAACAACAACTGACTCACTTCCCAAGCTCTCTCATCCCCAACAGACTTCATACTTGCCCCTCTTTCCAAAACTCTTGCATTCACCTCCCTAACAACCCCATCCATAAATATATATATACATGCATGTATATACATATATATATACATATATATATATATATATATATATATATATATATATATATATATATATATATATATATATATACACATATATACACACATATATATATATATATATATATATATATATATATATATATATTTTTTATGCTTTGTCGCTGTCTCTCGCGTTTACGAGGTAGCGCAAGGAAACAGACGAAAGAAATGGCCCAACCCACCCCCATACACATGTATATACATACATCCACACACGCAAATATACATACCTACGCAGCTTTCCATGGTTTACCCCAGATGCTTCACATGCCTTGATTCAATCCACTGACATGTCAACCCCGGTATATCACATCGATCCAATTCACTCTATTCCTTGCCCTCCTTTCACCCTCCTGCATGTTCAGGCCCCGATCACACAAAATCTTTTTCACTCCATCTTTCCACCTCCAATTTGGTCTCCCACTTCTCCTCGTTCCCTCCACCTCCGACACATATATCCTCTTGGTCAATCTTTCCTCACTCATTCTCTCCATGTGCCCAAACCATTTCAAAACACCCTCTTCTGCTCTCTCAACCACGCTCTTTTTATTTCCACACATCTCTCTTACCCTTATGTTACTTACTCGATCAAACCACCTCACACCACACATTGTCTTCAAACATCTAATTTCCAGCACATCCATCCTCCTGCGCACAACTCTATCCATAGCCCACGCCTCGCAACCATACAACATTGTTGGAACCACTATTCCTTCAAACATACCCATTTTTGCTTTCCGAGATAATGTTCTCGACTTCCACACATTCTTCAAGGCTCCCAGAATTTTCGCCCCCTCCCCCACCCTATGATCCACTTCCGCTTCCATGGTTCCATCCGCTGCCAGATCCACTCCCAGATATCTAAAACACTATACTTCCTCCAGTTTTTCTCCATTCAAACTCACCTCCCAATTGACTTGACCCTCAACCCTACTGTACCTAATAACCTTGCTCTTATTCACATTTACTCTTAACTTTCTTCTTTCACACACTTTACCAAACTCAGTCACCAGCTTCTGCAGTTTCTCACATGAATCAGCCACCAGCGCTGTATCATCAGCGAACAACAACTGACTCACTTCCCAACCTCTCTCATCCCCTTCAGACTTCATACTTGCCCCTCTTTCCAAAACTCTTGCATTCACCTCCCTAACCACCCCATCCATAAACAAATTAAACAACCATGGAGACATCACACACCCCTGCCGCAAACCTACATTCACTGAGAACCAATCACTTTCCTCTCTTCCTACACGTACACATGCCTTACATCCTCGATAAAAACTTTTCACTACTTCTAACAACTTGCCTCCCACACCATATAGTCTTAATACCTTCCACAGAGCATCTCTATCAACTCTACCATATGCCTTCTCCAGATCCATAAATGCTACATACAAATCCATTTGCTTTTCTAAGTATTTCTCACATACATTCTTAAAAGCAAACACCTGATCCACACATCCTCTACCACTTCTGAAACCACACTGCTCTTCCCCAATCTGATGCTCTGTACATGCCTTCACCCTCTCAATCAATACCCTCCCATATAATTTACCAGGAATACTCAACAAACTTATACCTCTGTAATTTGAGCACTCACTCTTATCCCCTTTGCCTTGTACAATGGCACTATGCACGCATTCCGCCAATCCTCAGGCACCTCACCATGAATCATATATACATTAAATAACCTTACCAACCAGTCAATAATACAGTCACCCCCTTTCTTAATAAATTCCACTGCAATATCATCCAAACCTGCTGCCTTGCCAGCTTTCATCTTCCGCAAAGCTTTTACTACCTCTTCTCTGTTTAACAAATCATTTTCCCTAACCCTCTCACTTTGCACACCACCTCGACCAAAACACCCTATATCTGCTACTCTATCATCAAACACATTCAACAAACCTTCAAAATACTCACTCCATCTCCTTCTCACATCACCACTACTTGTTATCACCTCCCCATTTACGCCCTTCACTGAAGTTCCTATTTGCTCCCTTGTCTTATGCACTTTATTTACCTCCTTCCTGAACATCTTTTTATTCTCCCTAAAATTTAATGATACTCTCTCACCCCAACTCTCATTTGCCCTCTTTTTCACCTCTTGCTCCTTTCTCTTGACCTCCTGTCTCTTTCTTTTATACATCTCCCAATCAATTGCATTTTTTCCCTGCAAAAATCGTCCAAATATATATACATATATATATCATTTTTTTTTTTATTATACTTTGTCGCTGTCTCCCGCGTTTGCGAGGTAGCGCAAGGAAACAGACGAAAGAAATGGCCCCCCCCCCCATACACATGTATATACATACGTCCACACACGCAAATATACATACCTATACAGCTTTCCATGGTTTACCCCAGACGCTTCACATGCCTTGATTCAATCCACTGACAGCAAGTCAACCCCGGTATACCACATCGCTCCAATTCACTCTATTCCTTGCCCTCCTTTCACCCTCCTGCATGTTCAGGCCCCGATCACACAGAATCTTTTTCACTCCATCTTTCCACCTCCAATTTGGTCTCCCTCTTCTCCTCATTCCCTCCACCTCCGACACATATATCCTCTTGGTCAATCTTTCCTCACTCATTCTCTCCATGTGACCAAACCACTTCAAAACACCCTCTTCTGCTCTCTCAACCACGCTCTTTTTATTTCCACACATCTCTCTTACCCTTACGTTACTCACTCGATCAAACCACCTCACACCACACATTGTCCTCAAACATCTCATTTCCAGCACATCCATCCTCCTGCGCACAACTCTATCCATAGCCCACGCCTCGCAACCATACAACATTGTTGGAACCACTATTCCTTCAAACATACCCATTTTTGCTTTCCGAGATAATGTTCTCGACTTCCACACATTCTTCAAGGCCCCCAGAATTTTCGCCCCCTCCCCCACCCTATGATCCACTTCCGCTTCCATGTTTCCATCCGCTGCCAGATCCACTCCCAGATATCTAAAACACTTCACTTCCTCCAGTTTTTCTCCATTCAAACTCACCTCCCAATTGACTTGACCCTCAACCCTACTGTACCTAATAACCTTGCTCTTATTCACATTTACTCTTAACTTTCTTCTTCCACACACTTTACCAAACTCAGTCACCAGCTTCTGCAGTTTCTCACATGAATCAGCCACCAGCGCTGTATCATCAGCGAACAACAACTGACTCACTTCCCAAGCTCTCTCATCCCCAACAGACTTCATACTTGCCCCTCTTTCCAAAACTCTTGCATTTACCTCCCTAACAACCCCATCCATAAACAAATTAAACAACCATGGAGACATCACACACCCCTGCCGCAAACCTATATTCACTGAGAACCAATCACTTTCCTCTCTTCCTACACGTACACATGCCTTACATCCTCGATAAAAACTTTTCACTGTTTCTAACAACTTTCCTCTTACACCATATATTCTTAATACCTTCCACAGAGCATCTCTATCAACTCTATCATATGCCTTCTCCAGATCCATAAATGCTACATACAAATCCATTTGCTTTTCTAAGTATTTCTCACATACATTCTTCAAAGCAAGCACCTGATCCACACATCCTCTACCACTTCTGAAACCACACTGCTCTTCCCCAATCTGATGCTCTGTACATGCCTTCACCCTCTCAATCAATACCCTCCCATATAATTTACCAGGAAGATGCGGGAGACAGCGACAAAGCAAAATAAAAATAAAAAATATAATAATATATACATACATGAATGCCTACACACGCAAAGATACATACATATACATATCAACAGATACATTTTTTTTTTTTTTGCTTTGTCGCTGTCTCCCGCATTTGCGAGGTAGCGCAAGGAAACAGACGAAAGAAATGGCCCAACCCACCACCATACACATGTATATACATACGTCCACATACGCAAATATACATACCTACACAGCTTTCCATGGTTTACCCCAGACGCTTCACATGCCCTGATTCAATCCATTGACAGTACGTCAACCCCGGTATACCACATCGATCCAATTCACTCTATTCCTTGCCCTCCTTTCACCCTCCTGCATGTTCAGGCCCCGATCACACAAAATCTTTTTCACTCCATCTTTCCACCTCCAATTTGGTCTCCCACTTCTCCTCGTTCCCTCCACCTCCGACACATATATCCTCTTGGTCAATCTTTCCTCACTCATTCTCTCCATGTGCCCAAACCATTTCAAAACACCCTCTTCTGCTCTCTCAACCACGCTCTTTTTATTTCCACACATCTCTCTTACCCTTACGTTACTTACTCGATCAAACCACCTCACACCACACATTGTCCTCAAACATCTCATTTCTAGCACATCCATCCTCCTGCGCACAACTCTATCCATAGCCCACGCCTTGCAACCATACAACATTGTTGGAACCTCTATTCCTTCAAACATACCCATTTTTGCTTTCCGAGATAATGTTCTCGACTTCCACACATTCTTCAAGGCTCCCAGGATTTTCGCCCCCTCCCCCACCCTATGATCCACTTCCGCTTCCATGGTTCCATCCGCTGCCAGATCCACTCCCAGATATCTAAAACACTTTACTTCCTCCAGTTTTTCTCCATTCAAACTTACCTCCCAATTGACTTGACCCTCAACCCTAATGTACCTAATTACCTTGCTCTTATTCACATTTACTCTTAACTTTCTTCTTTCACACACTTTACCAAACTCAGTCACCAGCTTCTGCAGTTTCTCACATGAATCAGCCACCAGCGCTGTATCATCAGCGAACAGCAACTGACTCACTTCCCAAGCTCTCTCATCCCCAACAGACATCATACTTGCCCCTCTTTCCAAAACTCTTGCATTCACCAACCCCATCCATAAACAAATTAAACAACCATGGATACATACATATACATATACATATGCAGACATCACATACATAAACATGTATATATTTATACTTGCTTGCCTTCATCCATTCCTGTTGCTACCCCACCCCACAGGAAAATAGCATCACTATCCCCTGCTTCAGCGAAGTAGCACCAGGAATACAGACAAAAAGGCCACATTCATTCATACTCAGTCTCTAGTTATGATGAGTAATGGACTAAAAACACAGCTCCCTATCTACATCCAGGCCCCACTGACCTTTCCATGATTTACCCAAGATGCTTCACATGCCCTGGTTCAGTCCAATGACAGCACATCAACCCCTGCATACTACATTGTTCCAATTCACTATATTCCTTGCATGCCTCTTACTCTCCTGTATGTTCAGGCCCTGATCACTCGAAATCATTTTCACGCCAGACTTCTACCTCCAATTTGGTCTCCCGCTCCTCCCTGTTCCCTCTACCTCTGACACATAAATTCTCTTAGTCAATCTTTCCTCACTCATTCTCTCCATATGTCCAAATCATTTCAGCACACCCTCTTCTGCTCTCTCAACCATATTCTTCTTATTTCCACACATCTCTCTTACCCTTACAATACTTATTCGATCAAACCACCTGACACCACATATTGTCCTCAAACATTTCATTTCCAACACATCCACCCTCCTCCATACAACCCTATTTATAGCCTATGCCTCACAACCATAGAACATTATTGAAATTACTATTCCTTCACACATACCCATTTTTGCTTTCCGAGATAACGTTCTCTCCTTGCACACATTCTTCATCGCTCCCAGAACCTTCTGCTTCCATGGTTCCCTCCACTGCTCAGTCCACTCCCAGATATCCAAAACACCACTTCCTCCATTTTTTCTCCATTCAAACTTACATCCCAATTAACTTGTCCCTCAACCTTACTGAACCCAATGACATTGCTCTTATTCACATTTTCTCTCAATTTTCTCCTTTCACACACTTTTCCAAACTCACACACCAACCTCTGCAGATTCTCAATTGAATCAGCCACTAGAGCTGTATCATCGGTGAACAACAACCAACTCACTTCCCAGGCCCTCTTATCCCCAACAGACTGCATACTTGCCCCTCTCTCCAAAACTCTTGCATTTACCTCCCTAGCCACCCCAACCATAAACAAATTAAACAACCATGGGGACATCACACACCCCTGCTGTAGACCGGACTTCACTGGAAACAAATCACTTTCCTCTCTTCCTACTCATACACAAGCCTTACATCCTTGATAAAAACATTTCACTGCTTCTAACAGCTTACCTTCCACACCATATACTTCTATCAACCCTATCATATGCCTTCTCCAGATCCATAAATGCAAAATACAAATCCATTTGTTTTTCTATCAAAGCAAACACCTGATCCATACATCCTCCACCACTTCTGAAAACACACTGCTCCTCCCTAATCTGATGCTCTGTATATGCCTTCACTCTCTCAATCAATACCCTTCCATACAATTTCCGAGGAATACTCAACAAACTTATGCCTTTGTAGTTTGAACACTCACCATTATCCCCTTTGCCCCTGTACAATGGCACTATGCATGCATTCCACCAATCCTCAGGCACCTTACCATGATCTATACATCCACTGAATATCCTTACCAACCAATCAACAACACATCACCCCTTTCTTAATAAATTCAACTGCAATATCATCCAAACCTGTCACCTTGCCAGATTTCATCTTCCGTAAAGCTTTCACCCTCTTCTCTCTTAACCAAACCATTCTCCCTGACCCTCTCACTTCACACAATACCCTGACCAAAACATCCTACATCTGCGACTCTATCATCAAACACATTCAACAAACCTTCAAAATATTCACTCAATCTCCTTCTCACTTCAACAATACCTGTTATCAATTCCCCCATGCCCCCTTCACCAATATTCCCATTTTTTCTCCTCTTACGTATGTTATTTACCTCCTCCCAAAACATCTTTTTATTCTTCCTAAAGTTCATGCAAAATCATTTTCTCCAAATGAGAAAGACATGTATGAAATATATAAAAAACTATTTTTTTGCAAAAATTAACATATCTTCTCAGCACAAAAAAACACACTATACACTAGATTAACCAGCCCCACATGCACAATTACATCAACTTATTTTTGTAATTATTTTTTCATTTATATAATCAAATTCATACAAACTATCCAAACTACTTTTATTTAGTAATTAAGAGTTAAGCTTTTACACTTCAGGAAAACATCATTTACCAGACAGGTCAATCTTAAGTACATACACCATCAGTGTGGCTGTGAGAAGGGTGGGTGGCTACACATAGCAAAAGGTAGCAAGCTCTTAGAAAGGCTCACAATGACCCAACATGGTTACTAGCAGGCTACTGAGGTCTCCAGGCTCCTCTAATAACTTATCCTATGTTTGGATTGCTATCTATGGCCAGCCAAGAGGGCATGCAAAATTCAACCTGTGGCAGGAAAGTATGTATGTCAATCAAAGGCAACAGCAACCTACTATGTTTGCCTCAATTCAGGACAATAGCACTGAATGTGTAAAAGTTACTGAGCAACACTGTAGTCACTGTCAGATACAAGAACCAAATTTCCCATGAATCTGCAATGAAAATCTTGTCCAATGTGTAATTTGTTTCAATCCTAATTTCAGAAATGTTTACCTAATATGCCATTTCTACCTGAAAAGCTGGAAATCTTAAAAAAAATACATATATGTAAAGGACATGAAATCTACCAATTCGTTACCACAAACAAAATCCCTTGACCAAAATTCTTGTCTCAGTGACAATAACACATAGCCTAAAATGGAATACCATAAAAGAAAGAGAACTTGATATTGTATAAAATGCTTGAAAATGACACAGACCATTTGTCAATATCTATTCTCACCTTGCAAATCCAACACCTCGAGATTGAACATTGTTGTCCCTTAATATGCGAGTGGATATAACCTGACCATGCTGAGCAAGTAGTTGTTCTAGTTCTGCTTCATTCATATGTGGCGGGAGGTTAGCGATGTACAGGTTGGTGGGATCCTGCTCCTGCTGCTTAGCCATCTGGGCCTGGATGTTGGAAGCCTGCAGGCCCTTCACAGCCTTGTCTGCAGCTGCTGGAGACTCAAAGTCTACAAACCCATAACCTGAAGAGAGGAAAATATACATTGCACAACATTACTGCAAAAGAGTAATACTAGAGAGGCACACAAAGAAATAATGCACTATCCAGTATTGCAAAATCATTAAAATATAGCTGTATAAGCCCTCATTAGAAAAAAAATATCACTGCACCTATACCACATTGTAATGTACAGCACTTTACATGTGAAATCAACTTTCTTATGAAAGATTAATGCTGATAGGGGATCCTGAAAGCCATAAACACCAGCATTTTTCCAAAAACAATTATAAAAACTTTTTCAAGAATAATTTAAAATTCTAAAATTTTAATTCAACAGAGCAATGAGGAGAGCAGATTGGGAATTAGCAACATGCAAAAATGGGGTGAAAAAGAAATGGATTAAGTATCTTAAAAGGACTAACAAATATTAGAAGAAAGGGTGCCACATGAAGTGTGTTTGGGATGAGGTGACATCTGGAGTGAGAGAGTCCTGCTGAATGGTTAAGAGAAAACATCTTAATAGCTCTGTATATGAAGATGCCTAGGTATGCAACGGAATTGAAGTTGAGTTAGTCAAAAGAGGGGGGTGATCAGTGCTACTGACTGGATAATAAGGGTACACAATGTTTGTTTAGCCCAAAGTGAGGCACCTGAGGACTGACAGGATGCATGTACCATACCTTTATATACAGACTATCATGGACACTGAGAATATCATACATGATACAACACCTGGAAAAACCGATCATGTAATGGTGAAATTTGATTATGTTGTAAATAAGAAAGTTAAAAGAGGAGAGGTGAGACATGATCTGAGGAGGAGGTATAATTAACTACATAGTACTTAATGATTTCTACAGTAACATAAATTGGGAAATAAAGTTTCCTAGCCAGGAACCAGGGTATTCCAGTGAAATTTTCTTTGAAATCTACAATGAAAGAGTAGGAACACTGAGTGCACATGTACAAATGTGAAAGACAAAAGTTGTGAACACAAGTGATGTGACCCCATGTGCTAGGTAAGGCTTTTTCCAATAAGTTTTCTAATTGTGTATATGACTATTTATTCAAGCCTTAGATAAAAACATACTGAAGAAAGCTGTGTCAGTTTGCAGCAGGGGTGCATGATGTCCCCATGGTTGTTTAATTTGTTCATGAATGGGGTAGTTGGGGAGGAAAATGCAAGAGTTATGGTGAGAGGAGCAAGTATGCAGTCTGTTGTGGATGAGCCTGAGCGTGGTAAGTGAGTCAATTGTTGTTCGCTGATGATACAGTGCTGGTGGCTGATAAATTGCAGAGGTTGGTGACTGAGTTTGGTAAAGTGTGTGAAAGGAAAAAGTTGAGAGTAAATATGAATAAAGGCAAGGTTATTAAGATCAGTGGGTTTGAGGGAAAAGTTAATTGGGAGGTAACTTTGAATGGAGAAAAGCTGGAGGAAGTGAAGTGTTTTAGATATATGGGAGTGGACTTAGCAGAGAATGGAACCAAGGAAATGGAAGCGAGTTACAGGGCAGGGAAGGGGGCAAAGGTTCTGGGAGCACTGAAGAATGTGTGGGAGGTGAGAACATTATCTCAGAGAGCAGAAATGGGTGTGTTTGAAGATATAGTGGCTCCAACAATGTTATATGGTTGCAAGGCATGGGCTATAGATAGGGTTGTATGGAGGAGGGTGGATGTGTTGGAAATGAGATATGAGGACAATATATGGTGCGAGATGGTTTGATCGAGTAAGAAATGAAAGGGTGAGAGAGATGTGTGGTAATAAAAAGAGTGTGGTTGAGAGAGCAGAAGAGGATGTGTTGAAATGGTTTAGACAGATGGAGAGAATGAGTGAAGAAAAATTGACAAAGAGGATATATGCATCAGAGGTGGAGGGAAGAAGAAGCGGGAGACCAAACTGGAGGTGGAAAGATGGAGTGAGAAAGATTTTAAGTGATCAGGGCCTGAACATACATGAGGGTGAAAGGTGTGCAAGGAATAGAGTGAATTGGAACGATGTGGTATACCGGGGTAGACACGCTTTCAATGGACTGAACCAGGGCACATGAAGTGTCTGGGGTAAACTATGGAAAGGTCCGCAGGGCCTGGATGTGGAAAGGGAGCTAATGGTTTTAGTGCATTACACAAGACAGCTAGAGATTGAGTGTGAGCGAATGCAACCTTTTTTGTCTTTTCCTGATGCTACCTCACTGTATGGGGTAGGGGGCTATTTATTGTGCAGCAGGGTATAAACAAGAATATATGAAGGTGAAAAAGAGGGCAAATGAGAGTTGGGGTGAGAGAGTATCGTAAAATTTTAGGGAGAATAAAAAGATGTTTTGGAAGGAAATAAATATAGTGTATAAGACGAGAGAACAAATGGGAACATCAGTGAAGGGGGCTAATGGTGAGGTAGTAACAAGTAATGGTGAAGTGAGAAGGAGATAGAGTGAGTATTTTGAAGGTTTGTTGAATGTGTTTGATGATAGAGTGGCCGATATAGGGTATTTTGGTCGAAGTGGTGTGCAAAGTGAGAGGGTCAGGGAGACTGGTTTGGTCATTGGAGAAGAGGTAGTGAAAGTTTTGTGGAAGATGAAAGCCAGCATGGTGGCAGTTTTGGACTGTATTGCGGTGGAATTTATTAAAAAAGGGGGTGACTGTGTTGTTGACTGGTTGGTGAAAATATTCAATATACATATGGTTCATGGTGAAGTGCCTGAGGATTGGCGAAATGCATGCATAGTGCCATTGTGTAAAGGCAAATGGGATAAAGGTGAGTGTTCAAATTACAGAGGTATAAGTTGTTGAGTATTCCTGGGAAATTATATGGAAGGGTATTGATTGAGAGGGTAAAGGCATGTACAGAGCATCAGATTGGGGTAGAGCAGTGTGGTTTCAGAAGCGGTAGAGGATGTATGGATCAGGTGTTTGTTTTGAAGAGTGTATGATCGAAAAACTTAGAAAAACAGATGGATTTGTATGTGGCATTTATGGATCTGGAGAAGGCATATGATAGAGTTGACAGAGATGCTCTGTGGAAGGTATTAAGAGTATATGGTGTGGGAGGTAAGTTGCTAGAAGCAATGAAAAGCTTTTATCAAGGACGTAAGGCACAAGTAGGAAGAGAGGAAAGTGATTGGTTCTCAGTGAATGTTGGTTTGTGGCAGTGGTGCGTGATGTCTCCATGGTTGTTTAATTTGTTTATGGATGGGGTGGTCAGGGAGGAGAATGCAAGAGTTTTGGAGAGAGGGGCAAGTATGCAGTCTGTAGTGGATGAGAGGGCTTGGGAAGTGAGTCAGTTGTTGTTTGCTGATGATACAGTGCTGGTGGCTGATTTGGGTGAGAAACTGCAGAAGCTGGTGACTGAGTTTGGTTAAGTGTGTGAAAGAAGAAAGTTGAGAGTAAATGTCAATAAGAGCAAGGTTATTAGGTTCATTAGGGTTGAGGGACAAGTCAATTGGGAGATAAGTTTGAATGGAGAAAAACTGGAGGAAGTGAAGTGTTTTAGATATCTGGGAGTGGAGTTAGCAGTGGATGGAACAATGGAAGCGGAAGTGAGTCACAGAGTATGGGAAGGGGCAAAGGTTCTGGGAGTGTTGAAGAATGTGTGGAAGGTGAGAACATGATCTTGGAGCAAAAATGGGTATGTTTAAAGAAATAGTGGTTCCAACAATGTCATATGGTTGCGAGGCATGGGCTATAGGTAGGGTTGTGCGGAGGAGGGTGGATGTGTTGGAAATGAGATGTTTGAGGACAATATATGGTGTGAGGTGGTTTGATCGAGTAAGTAATGAAAGGGTGAGAGAGATGTGTGGTAATAAAAAGAGTGGTTGAGAGAGCAGAAGAGGGTGTATTGAAATGGCTTAGTCACATGGAGAGAATGAGTGAGGAAAGATTGGCAAAGAGGATGCATGTATCAGAGGTGGAGGGAACGAGGAGAAGTGTGAGACCAAACTGGAGGTGGAAGGATGGAATGAAAAATATTTTGAGTGATCTGGGCCTGAACATACAGGAGGGTGAAAGGTGTGCAAGGAATAGAGTGAATTGGAATGATTTGGTATACCGGAGTCGATGTGCTGTCAATGGATTGAACCAGGGCATGTGAAGTGTCTGGGGTAAACCATGGAAAGTTTTATGGGGCCTGGATGTGGAAAGGGAGCTGTGGTTTCCGTCCATTACACATGACAGCTAGAGACCGAGTGTGAACGAATGCGGCCTTTGTTGTCTTTTCCTAGTGCTACCTCACATGTGCGCGGGGAGAGGAGATGCCATTTCATGTGTGGATTCCGGGGTAGCGACGGGAATGGATGAAGGCAGTAAGTATGAATATGTATATGTGCATATATGTATATGTCTGTGTATGTATATGTATGTATACATTGAAATGTAGAGGTATATGTGTGTGTGTGTGGGCATCTATGTATGTATATGTGTATGTGGGTGGGTTGGGCCATTCTTTCGTCTGTTTCCTTGCGCTACCTCGCTAACACGGGAGATAGCGACAAAGTATAATAAAAATATAAACAATCTTATTTTTATTATACATAATCACTATTTCATAAACAAATTTATCTTTATTATACATAATCACTCTTTCCGGCATCAGTGAGGTAGCACCAGGAAACAAACAAAGAATGGGCTACCCACTCATAAACACATACATGTACATATGAGTTCACATTTGCACATACACATTCACATACATATCAACATATACATACATATACATACACATATGCACGTACATATTCATATTTGCTTGCCTTCATCCATTCCTTTCACTACCCCACTCCACAGAAAAAGAGCGTTGCTGTCCCCTGCTTCAGCAAGACATTGCCAGGAATACAGAAAAAAATGCTTCAGCGAGACATTGCCAGGAATACAGAAAAAAACAAAAAACCATTCATTCACACTCAGTCTCTAGCTGTCATGTGTAGTGCACTGAATCCACAGCTCCCTTTCCACATCTAGGCCCCACAGACCTTTCCATGGTTTACCCCAGAAGCTTCAAAAGCCCTGGTTCCATCCATTGACAGCATGCCAAACCCGGCATACCACATTGTTCCAATGCACTCTATTCCTTGCACCCTCTCACCCTCCTGCGTGTTCAGGCACCCAATTGCTCAAAATCATTTTCACTCCATCCTTCCACCTCCAACTTATTCTCCTGCTTCTCCTCGTTCCCTCCACCTTTTACACAAATATCCTCTTTCTCAATCTTTCCGCACCCATTCTCTCCATATGTCCAAACCATTTTAACACACCATCTTCTGCTATCTCAACCATATTCTTTTTATTTCCACACATCCCTCTTACCCTTACATTCCTTACTCGATCAAACCACCTCACACCACATACTGTCCTCAATCATTTCATTTCCAACACATTCACCCTCCTCCGTACAACCCTATCTAAAGCCCATGCCTCGCAACCATATAACATTGTTGGAACCACTATTCCTTCAAAGATACTCATTTTTGCTCTCTGAGGTAACGTTCTCTCCTTCCACACATTCTTCATCGCTCCCAGAATCTTCGCCCCTTCCCTCACCCTGTGACTCGCTTCTCCTTCCGTGTTCCATCTGCTGCTAAGTCCACTCCCAGATATCTAAAATACTTTACTTCCTCCATTTTTTCTCCCTTCACATTTACATCCCAATTAACTTGTTTCTCTACCCTACTGACCCTAGTAACCTTGGTCTTATTCACATAAACTCTCAACTTTCTCCTTTCACACACTTTCCCAAATTCAGTCACCAACCTCTGTAGTTTCTCACACGAATCAGCCACTAAAGCTGTATCATTGGGAAACAACAACCAACTCACTTCCAAAGCCCTCTCATCCACAACAGACTGCATACTTGCACCTCTCTCCAAAACTCTTGCATTTACCTCCCTATCCACCCCATCTATAAACAAATCAAACAACCATGGGGACATCACACATCCCTGCCTCAGACCAACATTCACTGGGAAGCAGTCACCCTCCTCTCTTCCTACTCATACACATGCCTTACATCCTTGGTAAAAACTTTTCACTGCTTCTAGCAACTTACCTCCCACACCATATACTCATAAAACCTTCCACAAAGCATCTCTATCAACCCTATCATATGCCTTCTCCAGGTCCATATATGCTACATACACCTTCATCTGTTTTTTAAGTATTTTTCACATTCTTCAAAGCAAACACCTGATCCACACATCCTCTACCACTTCTGAAACCACATGTCTTCACCCTCTCAATCAATGCCCTCCTCCATAATTTCCCAGGAACATTCACAAACTTATACCTCTGTAGTTTGAACACTCACCTTTTCCCCTTTGCCTTTGTACAATGGCAATATGCATGCATTCTGCCAATCCTCAGGCACTTCCCCATGGTCCATACATACACTGAATATCCTTACCAACCAATCAACAACACAGTCAACCGTTTTTTGAATAAATTACACTGCATTACCATCCAAACCCAGATTTCATCTTCCGCAAAGCCTTCAATACCTCTTCTCTCTTCACCAAATCAATCTCCCTGACCCTCTCAGTACACCACCTTAACCAAAACACCCTGTATCTGCCACTATCATCAAACACATTTAACAAACCTTCAAAATACACATTCCATCTCCTCCCTCCATCACAATCTGTTATCACTTCCCCACTTGCTCCTTTCGCAGATGTTCCCATTTGTTCTCTTATACATGTTATTTACCTCTTTCCAAAACATCTTTTCATTCTCCCTAAAATTTATCGATACTCTCTCACTCCAACTCTCATTTGCCCTCTTTTTCAACTCTTGCACCTTTCTCTTGACCTATTGCCACTTTCTTTTAAACATCTCCCAGTCATTTGCACAACTTCCCTGCATATATCATCCATAAGCCTCTCTTTTCTCTTTCACTAACAATCTTACTTTTTCATCAATCACTCACTACAATTTCAAATCTGTCCACTTCCCATCTTTCTCATACCATATGCATCTTTTGCACAACTCATCACTTCTTCCCTAAATACATCCCATTCCTCACCCACTCCCCTCATGTCATTTGCTCTTACCTTCTGCCATTCTACACTCAATCTCTCCTGATACTTCCTCACACAAGTCTCCAAGCTCACTTACTTTCACCACTCTCTTCTCCTAAACATTATCTCTTCTTTTCTGAAAGCCTCTACAAATCTTCACCTTCACCTCCACAAAACAGCAATCAGACATCCCTCCAGATGCCCCTCTCAGCACATTAACATCCAAAAGTCTCTCTTCTAAACTCCTATCAAATTAACACGTAGTCCAATAATGCCCTCTGACCATCTTTCAGTTTTACCCACATCAATCTAGAATTTACTTTCTTACACTCTATCACATACTCCCACAACTCCTGCTTCAGAAGAAATTACTGCTCCTTCCTTAGCTCTTGTCCTCTCACCAAATCCCTGACTTTACTCCCAAGACTTTCCCAAACCACTCTTCCCTTTTTACCCTTGAGCTTCCTTCCACTCAGAGCCAGAACATCCAAGTTTCTTTCCTCATTCCTTTTCTTCTCATCTTGGTTACATTCACAAACATTCAGACAATCCAATCTGAGCCTTCGAGGAGGATGAGCACTCCCCACTTGACTCCTTCTTCTGTTTCCCCTTTTAGAAATTTGATTACCAGGAAAGAGGGGTTTCCAGTCCCCCAACTTCTGCCCCCTTTAGTTGCCTTCCATGACACACAGGAAATACGTGGGTAGCATTCTTTCTCCCCTTTCCCTATTCCCCTTAGGAATACAGTTAACTGTATCACTCACCAAGTGAGATGTATCTTCAAAAATGAGACATTCATTTCCCTTCATGAACTGGAAACACTCTAAACTGTACACTGCTGTACAGCCCACATTTCTGATACAGGACTTTCCTTTATTTATTTTATTGAATATTGTACTGCATGCAATTCGTTTTAGTGTATGAATTAGTCAAAAACCTAATAAGGGGAACACTGTGAAAAAAAAATATAAAATATATGTTGATAGAGATGCTCTGTGGAAAGTATTAAGAATATATGGTGTGGGAGGCAAGTTGTTAGAAGCAGTGAAAAGTTTTTATCGAGGATGTAAGGCATGTGTACGTGTAGGAAGAGAGGAAAGTGATTGGTTCTCAGTGAATGTAGGTTTGCGGCAGGGGTGTGTGATGTCTCCATGGTTGTTTAATTTGTTTATGGATGGGGTTGTTGGGAGGTAAATGCAAGAGTTTTGGAAAGAGGGGCAAGTATGAAGTCTGTTGTGGATGAGAGAGCTTGGGAAGTGAGTCAGTTGTTGTTCGCTGATGATACAGCGCTGGTGGCTGATTCATGTGAGAAACTGCAGAAGCTGGTGACTGAGTTTGGTAAAGTGTGTGAAAGAAGAAAGTTAAGAGTAAATGTGAATAAGAGCAAGGTTATTAGGTACAGTAGGGTTGAGGGTCAAGTCAATTGGGAGGTAAGTTTGAATGGAGAAAAACTGGAGGAAGTAAAGTGTTTTAGATATCTGGGAGTGGATCTGGAAGCGGAAGTGGATCATAGGGTGGGGGAGGGGGCGAAAATCCTGGGAGCCTTGAAG
Source organism: Panulirus ornatus (assembly GCF_036320965.1). Classification (NCBI taxonomy): domain Eukaryota; kingdom Metazoa; phylum Arthropoda; class Malacostraca; order Decapoda; family Palinuridae; genus Panulirus; species Panulirus ornatus. The sequence continues at coordinate 1,519,372 of NC_092273.1, forward strand.
AATGTGTGGAAGTCGAGAACATTATCTCGGAAAGCAAAAATGGGTATGTTTGAAGGAATAGTGGTTCCAACAATGTTGTATGGTTGTGAGGTGTGGGCTATGGATAGAGTTGTGTGCAGGAGGGTGGATGTGCTGGAAATGAGATGTTTGAGGACAATGTGTGGTGTGAGGTGGTTTGATTAAGTAATGTAAGGGTAAGAGGGATGTGTGGAAATAAAAAGAGCGTGGTTGAGAGAGCAGAAGAGGGTGTTTTGAAATGGTTTGGGCACATGGAGTGAATGAGTGAGGAAAGATTGACCAAGAGGATATATGTGTCGGAGTTGGAGGGAACGAGGAGAAGTGGGAGACCAAATTGGAGGTGGAAAGATGGAGTGAAAAAGATTTTGTGTGATCGGGGCCTGAACATGCAGGAGGGTGAAAGGAGGGCAAGGAATAGAGTGAATTGGATCGATGTGGTATACCGGGGTTGACGTGCTGTCAGTGGATTGAATCAGGGCATGTGAAGCGTCTGGGGTAAACCATGGAAAGTTGTGTGGGGCCTGGATGTGGAAAGGGAGCTGTGGTTTCGGGCATTATTGCATGACAGCTAGAGACTGAGTGTGAACGAATGGGCCTTTGTTGTCTTTTCCTAGTGCTACCTCGCACACATGAGGGGGGAGGGGGATGGTATTCCATGTGTGGCGAGGTGGCGGTGGGAATGAATAAAGGCAGACAGTGTGAATTGTGTGCATGGGTATATATGTATGTGTCTGTGTGTGTATATATATGTGTACATTGAGATGTATAGGTATGTATATTTGTGTGTGTGGACGTGTGTGTATATACATTGTGTATGGGGGTGGGTTGGGCCATTTCTTTCGTCTGTTTCCTTGCGCTACCTCGCAAATGCAGGAGACAGCGACAAAGCAAAATAAATATAAATAAATGTATGTTGTACTATATAGGGGTTTAGAATGAAGTCCAAAAGAACACAAAATAATTCTCAAAACTTTCTGTAAACAATGGATATAATATACAGTACTTTACCAAATAATACACTAAACATCCCTTAAACAAAAAAAATAATCTATGACACAGTGCATACAGAAATAATAAGACAGCAACTATATCTGACCCCTAATCTTGAGCCAACACATCACTTGATACAGACTTAGCCAATGATGACACACAGCTGCCAACAATGATGTCATACGCCAGATCATCAGACTATGTAAGCAATTATGTACATGCCTTTCCTTCCTTTTTATGCAAGAATTCTTACTTATCATTTCTGTTCATTTGCACATCCCTTGAGACATGTCCACTTTTTTCATACTTGTTTGCTATTTCACACATTAGCAAAGTAGCACCATGAACAGATGAAAAAATGCTGCATTCACTGACATCCATTCTCCAGCTGTCATGCACTGACACCCCATGTAATGTCCAAGCATATACTTAATTCACTGTAGGTTTCCTTTCTTTTCTTTCTTTCTTTTTCTTTTAAACTATTTGCCATTTCCCGCGTTGGCGAGGTAGCGTTAAGAACAGAGGACTGGGCCTTTTTTGGAATATCCTCACCTGGCCCCCTCTGTTCCTTCTTTTGGAGAAAAAAAACGAGAGGGGAGGATTTCCAGCCCCCCGCTCCCTCCCCTTTTAGTCGCCTTCTACGACACGCAGGGAATACGTGGGAAGTATTCTTAATCCCCTATCCCCAGGGATAGGTTTCCTTTCTAGAAATATGTAATCTTTTCTACTAGTTACTTATCCCTAAATACATATTTGTCAAATGCATGCCATGTTTGTTATCCTTTTTGTTCTTTACATTATATATCATTGAAAATTTAATAATATAAATATTAGAAAAAACTGACATATACCTTTATACCTCAACAGATAATAATACATCTTACTGAAAACTTCTGTTGCATCCCTGTAGACTTCTGGCTTGTTACAAATTGGCAATTTTCAAACCCTGTCTTTGCTTGTCTTAAATCCTCCTGCCTTTGTCTCAGCTTTCATCAGGTATTTTTTTTTGCCTCTTTATTCCGTAAAGGTCAGTCTCGTCACAGTTCCATACCTCATCTGGTATACAGCCTTTTTCTAATTTTCTGGAATTCCACTTTTGCATACACTAAAAAATCTATGTCAATGTTGCAGCCTTATCTGATGAGACTCAAGTTTCCAAGGCTGCTACACCCGTAAAAATATGAAGCCAACTCTTACTAGAGGTACATTTACTTTCCCTAACAGACTTACCTTCTTTCTTTATCAACTCAAATTTTGAAGACTATATTTCTAATTATTTGCCCAGTCACAGTTAACTGCTGCAACTGTATTTCTTGCATCCAGATTCAGGGCAGAAGAGGGTGTATTGAAATGGTTTGGTGACATGGAGAGAATGAGTGAGGAAAGACAGATAAAGAGGATATATGTGTCAGAGGTGGAGGGAATGAGGAGGAGTGGGAGACCAAATTGGAGATGGAAAGATGAAGTGAAAAAGATTTTGAGTGATCGGGGCCTGAACATGCAGGAGGGTGAAAGGTGTGCAAGGAATAGAGTGAATTGGAACGATGGGGTATACCGGGGTCGACGTGCTGTCAATGGATTGAACGAGGGCATGTGAAGCATCTGGGGTAAACCATGGAAAGTTCTGCAGGGCCTGGATGTGGAAAGGAGCTGTGGTTTTGGTGCATTATTACATGACAGCTAGAGACTGAGTGTGAACGAATGTGGCCTTTGTTGTCTTTTCCTAGCGCTACCTCGTACACATGAGGGGGGAGGGGGTTGTTATTCCATGTGTGGCGAGGTGGCGATGGGAATAAATAAAGGCAGACAGTACGAATTATGTACATGTGTATATATGTATATGTCTGTGTGTGTATATATATATGTGTACATTGAGATGTATAGGTATGTATATTTGCATGTGTGGACGTGTATGTGGGTGGGTTGGGCCATTCTTTCGTCTGTTTCCTTGCACTACCTCGCTAACGCGGGAGACAGCAACAAAGCAAAATAAATAAATAAAATAGTAAGATTTTATCATATCCTCCAGCAAGCCACACTCTGCACCAATGCGGACAGGAATTGAGACATGAAGGAAGAATCTTCCCTTAACTCCATCCTTTGATCCTTCTTTTAGATAATAATGACACTGGAGGAGAGGATTACCAGGCCCACATCTACATATTCCTGCCCTGTATGTCATGAAGGTGATTCCACAATCTACTGGGAGCTGACTTAACTATTTCAGTGATAATTAGTTACCAAGAATGATTAGAGGTTAAATGAAACCAAAATGTACTCATAAGCAGAACTGAACAAAAGAATCTTCAAAAAAAAAAAAAATTACTCAAGACGAATCTTATACAGGTAAAAACAAAATGAGTTTCAAAACAATAAATCTTACTGGACTATGCCTATCTCATGAAGATGATGTCCAGGTCTAAAAAGATGAAAACAGCAACCATAAAGGATATCTCACATGATGCAGCAGCAATGTCTGTAAATCTATCTATATCTCTGATGCCCATTCCCTTCAGGAACTCCAATCAAGTGGGTGGTCACAGAGAAAATGTCTGCACTTGTCCCTACCTTTAGAAGCCTCCCCAGCATACACCATTCCAAGCATTCTTTCACTATTTCTCTCCTTCCAGTACTCTTGCACTCTAATTCCCAATATCACATCAATCCCTTTAATCTTACTATCATATACTCTTCTTGTACACTCCCAGTCTTGCATTCTTACCACATGCCCAAACCACTAAGTACTACTTTTCACCTATTCTACCACTCAACAATTCATTCCCTTTGCATTCCCTACCATACCATACCTCTCATACATCCCCTCACTTCTTTCTTCATTCCATCTAGTCACACGTTCCTCTCAAACAGCTCATTTCCACGGCCTGGATTTTTGACCTCTGTGACTCATTCCAAGTTCATTTTTCAGATGCATACGTCAGGGTTGGTCGTATCATGATGTTCCTTAATCCTTTCTTAACTTTCAAAGATGCTTACATCTCTAACCTTCATTATGACTCTTATCATGTAGTGCTATCTCCCTTATCTCTCCTTACATATCATCAAAATTACCCAAGATAGCTCCCAAATACTTAAATACTCTTATCCCTTCCACATCCATAGCATTTTTTGCAAAATCTATTCTTTCACTCTGTTTCCTCTCAAAACAGCATTATTTTACTTTTACTCATATTTACCTTCAATTTCCTATGCTCACATATATCATGAAACACACAGCCATCTGCAACTCCTCTTCACTCTCAGCAAACAATGCAGTATCATCCACAAATGCCTGTCACTAGCCAACACATCTCACCATCACACTCCCTCTCTGCACCCACTTTCACAAGTTTTGTTTTCATCTCTTATCACTCCATCTAAATATGTTAAAACCCATGATGCCATCACATCATATCGGCCTCACACCCACATGTATACAGATACCCGCTCCATTGTTACACAAGCATATTCTCCTCTATAGAAGGCTTTCATGTGTAGTGAATGCATTCTATAAGCAAGTACAAGACTTTAAACTGAGAAGTATGTCTATTCTGATAATTCCAATCAACTGGAATTGCAATAAATCAAAACCTCTCGGCCAGAAAATCTCATAATTTTGTTACAATATATCTAATTTAAGGTATCACATTGTACAGAGGATGAGGACACATTTCGATAAGGCTTTGCACACCTAATACTTTTAAGGATAGACTGAGGATAATAAATCAATTCAAAACCCTAAAAACAAAGGGAAATCCAAATCTCAGGTTGCAAACTATCAGCCCATGCTTCTTACATTTCACCTTATGAAAATATCTGAGCAAGTCCTAAGGACATGCTCATCATCTTGCTGTAACGAGGGCTCCCTAAATGAAAACCAAAATGGATTTAGCTGAAGTGGTTCATGCTTGCCTGGCTGAGAAATCTATGGCCAGAGCATGAATCTGATGTTAATTACCTGGGTTTCTGAAAAGTTTTAAAGATTCATGAGATGGGTGGCTGCTGGATCCACTCGTTCTTAGCAACTGGGCACTACTGGTTGTGGTAAAGGGGCTTCTTCTGGATATATTCTAGTTTTGAGCAGTGGTCTGTAAGGCTCAGTTCCTGGACCACTTTTTTCCCCTCTCAGCAGTTAAAGAACTTCCATGCGAACCCTACGGTCACTGGTTTGAGTGCAACTCCTGGTTTGATCAACTGGGATTCCCCCATTCAACTCTGTTGTGAATGGGTATCATGAGCTGGGGAGTCAAAGGGAGCCACATGAGATAATGACCACACCACTCCCTTGTGTTCTGAGAGTAAGGGAAAAATATGGGGTACTTATTACTTATCAACCAATTTTCATTTAAATGACAAGTTTACACCTACACATGACAAGCTTACATTCACACAGACTGAGTTACAGCCAAACAAGAGAGTACACCCATGAACACAGTCTCATGTAAAGTAAGTAAAAAGTTCCGAGAATCTGGGGATTTTTAAGGAAAACTAACAAGATTTAAATACACCTAACTCTGATTTTGTGCATTACATGTGTCCCCTGCCAAAAAAAAGTTTGAAAAAACTATAAATGAAATCTAACTTCCCAAACGAATACATACCATATTGGAGGGATGTGTTTCCGATCCAAAACTTTTCCAGACAAAGAAACTTTCATAAAAATGTTTTAAGGTAACGATTCGATAATAAATATATAAATAATTAAACCTGAAAATAACAGCATACATGGATCATAAATTAAACTTTAAATGAGCACTCACCAATGGCAAGGCAAACTTGCACAGCAATGCTGACATTTACAATGGATTGATGGGGGTGGGGGGGGGGGGGGGGGGGGGGGGGGGGGTTTGGAGGAGAGAAAGAAAGGCATGTCTGTAAATGCATCTTCATTATCATCACTGGATGCATGAAATACATTAGTGGCTTCAGCTGGAACAGGATGTAGGGATTTCTTTTTTTTTCCCCGAATGAAGTTTGCATGACAAACTTCAGCCTCTCCTTGTAAAGTGTCAAGAAACAATCAACAAAACAATACAAACTCCAGTTTACCATACGATCAACCTTTTGAATAGCTGACTGCAACATCAATTAAGTTGTGCATCCACCTTAATTTTTCCATTGCTTACTGATGAGTGATTGGCTCTTCAGTACTTTTTTCCCACTCTGCTACTTTGATGCTCTCCAACTCGAACTGTTCTTCATTTAAAAGAAGTTTACTGTGGAAGTCTAACAACTATCCCGTTCCCCAACCTCATCAAAATCCACGTCAAGCATAAGTTTCAAAATTTACTTGAGTTCAGGTCCTGGGGCAACAAATGTGTGCAGTCTCATGGCTGATAAGGGTGTTACCCTAACCACTGGACTTTTTATTTCTATATTTCCTGATGGCATGAACTGCACATTCAATCAAGTCCATCTAGCTGTCTATCTGTCTATCTATATCTCTGATGCCTGTTCCAACTGGAACTCCCTCAAAGAGGTGACCATGGCAAAAGAGTCTCCATAACTAAAGAAATCCAATGCCACTTCTTAGCCTTTAGTGCCTCGTCCTTAACAGGGCACTGGCAGAGGGCAAGTCTAGCACAGTGTTTGCAGAGGCTCCTACTGCTATTACTTACTACTTCTACCTAATGCTTCTACTAATGCTCCTGCCTAAATTTTCCTGCCTATTACTTCTATCTACTGCTTCTACCATTTTGCCAGAAGGTAGTGCCAGTCCACAGTGCTCAACGTCAGAAAATTTTTTTTTTTTTTTTTTTTTTTTTTTTATACTTTGTCGCTGTCTCCCGCGTTTGCGAGGTAGCGCGAGGAAACAGACGAAAGAAATGGCCTAACCCCCATACACACGTACATACACACGTCCACACACGCAAATATACATACCTACACAGCTTTCCATGGTTTACCCCAGACGCTTCACATGCCTTGATTCAATCCACTGCCAGCACGTCAACCCCTGTATACCACATCGCTCCAATTCACTCTATTCCTTGCCCTCCTTTCACCCTCCTGCATGTTCAGGCCCCGATCACACAAAATCTTTTTCACTCCATCTTTCCACCTCCAATTTGGTCTCCCTCTTCTCCTCGTTCCCTCCACCTCCGACACATATATCCTCTTGGTCAATCTTTCCTCACTCATTCTCTCCATGTGCCCAAACCATTTCAAAACACCCTCTTCTGCTCTCTCAACCACGCTCTTTTTATTTCCACACATCTCTCTTACCCTTACGTTACTTACTCGATCAAACCACCTCACACCACACATTGTCCTCAAACATCTCATTTCCAGCACATCCATCCTCCTGCGCACAACTCTATCCATAGCCCACGCCTCGCAACCATACAACATTGTTGGAACCACTATTCCTTCAAACATACCCATTTTTGCTTTCCGAGATAATGTTCTCGACTTCCACACATTTTTCAAGGCTCCCAAAATTTTCGCCCCCTCCCCCACCCTATGATCCACTTCCGCTTCCATGGTTCCATCCGCTGACAGATCCACTCCCAGATATCTAAAACACTTCACTTCCTCCAGTTTTTCTCCATTCAAACTCACCTCCCAATTGACTTGACCCTCAACCCTACTGTACCTAATAACCTTGCTCTTATTCACATTTACTCTTAACTTTCTTCTTCCACACACTTTACCAAACTCAGTCACCAGCTTCTGCAGTTTCTCACATGAATCAGCCACCAGCGCTGTATCATCAGCGAACAACAACTGACTCACTTCCCAAGCTCTCTCATCCCCAACAGACTTCATACTTGCCCCTCTTTCCAGGACTCTTGCATTTACCTCCCTAACAACCCCATCCATAAACAAATTAAACAACCATGGAGACATCACACACCCCTGCCGCAAACCTACATTCACTGAGAACCAATCACTTTCCTCTCTTCCTACACGTACACATGCCTTACATCCTCGATAAAAACTTTTCACTGCTTCTAACAACTTGCCTCCCACACCATATATTCTTAATACCTCCCACAGAGCATCTCTATCAACTCTATCATATGCCTTCTCCAGATCCATAAATGCTACATACAAATCCATTTGCTTTTCTAAGTATTTCTCACATACATTCTTCAAAGCAAACACCTGATCCACACATCCTCTACCACTTCTGAAACCGCACTGCTCTTCCCCAATCTGATGCTCTGTACATGCCTTCACCCTCTCAATCAATACCCTCCCATATAGTTTACCAGGAATACTCAACAAACTTATACCTCTGTAATTTGAGCACTCACTCTTATCCCCTTTGCCTTTGTACAATGGCACTATGCAGAAAATCTATAGTTATGAAAAATTAACTGCATGAGGTAAGCATTGCCAAGTGTTACATATGCCAAAGAGAGAATGTATATTTACATATAGAATGTCAATAGTCCACATGTTAGTGAGGCAGAAAGAAAAGACAGCTATCTGGGTCAGAGGAGTGCAACCTAACAACCACTAAAGTGCTGGCTCACTCAGCAGATGTCACTAACCTTCCCAATAACTAGGTGGGTAGTACTTGTAATATACCTCCTTGGTTGCTGGCTGCCTGCCAACTACTACCTATCAAGTCCAGTGAATTGGAAATATCAGACACAATCACCTTGCTCAAAATACCAAAGCAAAGTTAATTTTACTTTTAAATTAATATACCCTTCCTCTTAGTATCAATCACAATTAAACCCTTAATGTCTCACAATGTTTTCCTTTCCAACCTACAAAATTCACATTTTTCCAGTTGTTTAAAAGTATTCTACCATGCAGTTTCATAAATATCTAAGTGGCAGTGAAAAAAATCCAATATTTTCACTGTAGTAACATACAAAAGTTTTGTATATTTCAACATAAAGCACAAAAAATGCGAGAGCAAGGCCTGAGCATCTTGAGAGTTGCCATGTGCACGTTTTATTGTTTACCTTATCTACAACAAACTACTTATAACTAATATTTGTTGTTTTTCTTATATAATAAGCCATTTATTCCTATTATTAGTGTAATTCAATGATGATCATAAAATCATAATATCCTGTAAAACCACCAGGTGCATCACTTAGACAGTGTCATCAAGGTCAGGTGCATGCTGGCAATAATGCCTACATTTTTGCTAGAAAAACTTCCTGCCTCATCTTCAATAACTTTCAATGCAGAAAGAGGTAAATGTCCATAAAATCACTATTCACATGATCAGAAGACATATCATCACCATCACCCTGATCCTTTAAATCTAACTAAAAGCTCCTTCATTTTCTTTCTAGAATACTAACTGGCATGGCTGCAGGATGACTGGGGAGAAATTATTGTGCACTGCCACCACCTCAGCCATCACCCAGACTTGGCATGCAGCCTCAATATTGAGACATAAAACTTGACAAGTAAATATCTGTTTACATGTATTGATCTCTTATTAAGGGTTTAATTTGCAGTATACCTTGAGTACATACCTCAGAAGCAGGTAGCGACTTATTCATAATGAATAGTGCTTTAAATATACAGTATACTGCAAACATAGTACAATTTCCTGTCAAATAATGAATGATGCTTTAAATATTCTTTATTTATTTCATTCATTATACTTTGTCGCTGTCTCCCGTGTCAGCAAGGTAATGCAAGGAAACAAACGAAAGAATGGCTCAACACACCCACATACACATGTATATACATACACGTCCACACACGCACATATACATACCTATACATCTCAATGTATACATATATATACACACACAGACATATACATATATACACATGTACATAATTCATACTGTCTGCCCTTATTCATTCCCGTCGCCATCCCCTATCCCAATAGGGAAGAAAGAATACTTCCCATGCATTCCTCATGTGTCGTAGAAGGCAACTAAAGGGGACAGAAGTGGGGGGCTAGAAACCCTCCCCTCCTTGTATTTTAACTTTCTAAAAGGGGAAACAGAAGCTTTAAATATATACTACACAATATATAATACAAATTCACTGAAAACTGAAAAAATCAATTCACAACAGTGCAGTATTTACAAAGAATAATGCTACCACAAGGTGACCATAAGATAAACTAAGTATCCTACTTTGGATGCTACTTTCCTAATGCAACATAATACATGTAAATCACAACAAAAACTAAGAACATGTGAGATTGTGGTATTTCCTAAGTGTTAATCATGAGTATTTGCAAAATCATTTTGGTATATGTTTACCATGATCTATATAAGAATTCAAATTATTTGTCAGATTCACTGGCAGATTCTGCATATGTCTCAAGGTATCTAAAAGACATCAATATATGAAAATTCCTATATCTAGCTACAAAATTCATTATTTGGCAACTACTGTCTTACTGTAGCTACACAGGACAAAGATGGATGGAAGCCTGTTTCCTATATGGGCCTCTAAACAAGAGTATGTTATTTTCACTGCACATCCTTTTCAAAGGTATATGTAGGTAGTAGTTGATAGGCAGCCAATAACCAAGGAGGTACTTTACCATTAATACCCACCTGGGTATCAGAAGAGTTAGTGACATCTGCTTAGTGAGCCAGCTCTTCAGTGGTTGTAAAGCTGCACTCCTCTAAGCCAGGTACCTGTATTTTCTTTCAGTCTCACTAACACGTGGACTACTGGCATTCTATCAACAACATACAATCTCTCCTTATCAGATATAACACTTGACAACACAACCCACACAGCTCATTCTTCATAACTCTAGATTTTCCTATGGTGAGCAATATGTGCTAGCCCAGCCTTTTGACAAAATGATTGGAACAGTAGATAGAGGTAGCAAGTAGGAACAATTAGGCTAGACCATTAGGTAAAAATTCTAGGAAGAAGTAGTTGGAAAGAGCATTAGATAAAAGTAGTCATTAGGAACATTAGGTAGGAGGCTCAGCAAACATTGTGCTAGAGTAACCCTTTGCCAGTGGCCTATTAAAGGCGAGGCACTAAAGGCTAAGAAGCGGCACTGAAGTTCACTAGTTATGGATACTAACAATGTGGCCACTCTGTGGTCCGGCAATTCTTGTGGTCTGGCGTCATTAGTTTGTGGATGTGCCACCAGGGTGGCACTGTTAGCAGTGCTAAGATGCTGAAATCTGTTTACAATGCAACAAAGCTAATTAACAGTCCTGCTATTTTCTTATACATAGTTTTTTGCTGAAAATGAAAGCCATAAAAGTTTAGAGTTTCAGAAAATTTTGAATGGTGCAAGGAGTACAGAATCTGACAGTGCACTTGTAAAGTGGTTTAAGCTATAATGAAGGAGCAAGCATTTCTGGGAAGATGCTTATCGAGCAGGCCAAAGTTTTTCATAGAGAACTAAAGCTAGACTATGACTGAACCAACCCTTGCCCAAGACATTGAGGTATCTCCATCTGGAGATACTTCTGATGTAAACTGATGTAACAATAAAAACCATGTTTGAAAGATTTAATGGTTGTATCATTTCCTATTCTAGGCTTTGTTCTACTTTGGATAACACAGCAATATGTATGCAGAATGAGCTAGCAAGATTAGGGATCAGGAATATGTTAACATAGGGGGTTCCCTTAGATGTCAATTTCTGTTTTCCGGCATTTTCTGTGGTCTGGAAACAGCCAGGTCCCAAAGTGGCCGGATTAAAGAGGTTCAACCTGTATTGAAATTGTATTGAAACTGAAATGTTTGAGGACAATGTGTGGTATGAGGTGGTTTGATCACGAAAGTAATGAAAGGGTAAGAGAGAGGTGTGATAAAAAAAAAGTGTGTGGTTGAGAAAGCTGAATAGGGTGTGCTGAAATTATTTGGACATTCACACAGAATGAGTATGGAAAGGATAACAATGAGAACATATGTGTCAAAAGTCCCCTGGGGGAACAAGTGGGGGACCAAATTGGACATGGAAGGATGGAGTGAAAAAGATTTTGAGTGATCGGGGCCTGAACATGCAGGAGGGTTAAAGATGTGCAAGGGATAGGGTGAACTGGAAAGATATGGTATAATAATGGGGTTGACATACTGTCAATGGACTGACCTTGGACATATGAAGCATCTAGAGTACACATTGAAAAGGTCTGTGGGGTCTGGTTGTAGATATGGAGCTGTGATTTTGGTGCATTACACATGACAGCTAGAGAATGAATGTGAGTAGAAGCGGCCTTTTATCTTTTATGTCTGCTTTTGGCACTAACTTGCTAACACAGAAACAGCAATCAAGTATGAAAAAAGTAATAATTCCGATGCCATAAATACTGTAACGGCAAATCAAGATTCCTTGAATATCCAATCAAATGTGGGATAATTAATTGCAAAGTTCTGTTAACTTAAAGCATGAAAAATGTATAAAAGGTTATTTTTGTCTATATGTGCATACTAATGATAGTAACTTCTATAGTATGGTAAGCAATGTCATGTAATAGCTACTACAACAATTACTTTACATTCGGTCAATATCAATTCAATCAAAGTTACATACAATATCTTCTTACTTACCATAAATGATTAACACCCTTGTGCACCACAACATGAATGTTGGGTCAATTTCCAATCCTGTCTAATTTGGGGGAAAAAACTTAAAAACTGAGTAACTGCAGTTGACATGAGAATTGGCATGTTATTCCTCTCATGGTAATGCAACTCTTTTGAGGCAGAGGGACTTCTTGATTTATGCATATTTGATTTACACTATTTCTAGAAAAATATGCTCAGTCCAGTTACACCTTTTTTTAATTTGTGTGGGCTTAAGTTTGCAATAACACTAACATCACAGGGCAGGTAGTGTGGTGGTGTGGTATTGCCAATGCTAAGTAAGATGCATAAGTACATATGGTGTGGATACAGTCTACAGTCATGGAGTGCTACAGTATACTGTATACAGCATGTACTTTGCTCCTTGTATCACCCCATCTTTGCTTATTTTACATTTTCATAGTACCAGTGGTGCTAAGAGGCATAAGAACATCACCACTGAAATTAAGTTGGATGTGCTTAAACATTATAAAAAAGGTGAACAAACAGCTGATATCAAGCATGCCTTTGGACTCGGCGAATCTTCTTTACGGATTATTTGTGATATTGAAAAGAAGACCAAGGAGAGCAACAAGAGTGGAACATTAATCAGAGCACCTAAGATCTCATATTTCTGAAGTTCAACAATGGAGAGAATGGAATGAATGTTAGGCACATGGATCGAACATCAAACTTATGAAAATGTTCCCATCAGCATGCTTGTGATAAATGTAAAGGCCTGTATATATGATGAGCAGAAGATCCATTTCAAGCAAGTCCTAGTTGGTTCATGAATTCTGGGAAACGCTACAATTACCACATCATCAAGACGAATGGTAAGGCTGCTTCTGCTGCTGATGTTGCTCCTCAAAATTTCCTAGGAACCCTCAAGACCATTACTGAGGAAGGCAGTTATTCTAAGAAGATCCTTAACATGGAAGGGAATAAACTATTTTGGAAGAGAATGCCTTCAAGGTTGTACATTTCCATGGAGAAAACTGCACCAGGATTCAATCTTTTTTTTTACAGAATTCACTGTACAGCATTAATGTTACAGAATTTTATATTTCCTGGTATGTGCATACTGTAGTTTTTCACTGGTACAATACTCATTAGTCTTATCAATAATGATCTCCATTAATTACGTTGATATACACAAGAACATATCAATCACATGAAGTGAGAGGTGTCTGTGCATGACAAACCTACATAGCATGCATCATAAAAACATCAGTTATCTCCCAGCAGCCATGCCGGAAGGTACTGTGTGCTAACCCTCTCTTGTCCCTCTCACACACTCCTACCTTCCACTGTGTAGGAATATTCACCTGTAAAACTGTTTGTAATGTATTTAAAAGTGTTTATTGGTGTATTTTAATATTTCACTTGTTCAAATGTGTAACCCTCGTTTGTATGTGAACCAATGTTGTCTCTTGCAATAAATGCCCCTCTGTACATATGATAAACATCTTATCCCTATTTTAATGTGATGAAAGATAAAGAATTGTCACAAAAGAATGTGTTGTTACATTTCAGGATATTTAGGGTCTTACAACATAACACACCACATTTATTCAACCCAGTTACAGTGCCCCAGTACATTTGTGCATAAGGCCAGTGTCTGGTAGTTGTTAATAATGATGTGATGAGCTAGAGAATGCCTTAGTGCAGTGTGAATCCAACTCCAAGTACGAAACTGATGATCCTAAATCTGATGACAGTGAATAACCGCAATTGTATTTCGCAGGCTTCTGCAATATGACCTTCCCCCTGCAGCCACTTCTATCTAGCCAGGGTCATGAGGTGCACAGCAATTACCACAGGTGTAACCATCTACTCCTCCCCATGCCATCACTGCTGCCAACCCTACTGCACACCATGCAACTCTCACAAGTGTTTAGCATTGCATTGAAAGGTACGGCTGTTATAAAATATAGTTTTAAGTAATCAGTATAATACTTCAAAGACTATATTACTATATAATTTGTTACACTCCAGTATGTCGCATTAACAGTACACTGCTACGTAAAAAAGGATTTTTCAAAAATTGCTTACAGCCAATTCTTACATGATAGTATAATTCAGAAACCAACATAACATACCTAGACATGTATACTTGCCGATGAAATAAAAAAAAGAAAAAATGTAAAAGCAATGGCAAAACTTAGAGGGACCAGTTTGGGAAAATTTCTCAATATTCCATTTTTTCAGTCTAATATCCTTAGTATTACTTATATCTAATTTCTAATTTCACCAATGTAAAACATCTTTATATTGTATAACACTAATTGTGCTTACTCAGACTTCTGTTGACAAAAAACCTGAGTTGATTGTACTGAAAACTAAAACAGTTTCACAGTCAAAAATATTTCTCCTTTTCTTTTTCTTTTCCTGGTTTTATGTGAAAAAGCAACGAATTCTACATAGAATGTAGCTGACTTCACTTGAAAGAATTAATCAGATCCCAAAGTATCTATCCGAAGAAAAGAAATGCAATGTCACTTTCCATGCCAGAAGGTCACAATTAATATGATACCTGCAAGAAGATAATGTTATCAGTACGGTGGTGTGCGAGGGTGTTAAACACTGATTAGCATTTGTTATTGGTATAGGTAGCAGTGAAACATGATACTGCTTCACAGGCAGTATACAACCGGTGCAGCTGCAAAGACAGTATACCTGTGGTGCAGCTTCACAGGCAGTATACTGCTGGTGTAGCTTCAAACAAAGTATAAGGCTATACATTGCTGATGCTGCTTTACATGCAGTATACTGCTGTTGCAGCTTCACAAGCAGTATATTGCTGGAGCAGCTTTTCAAGCAGTATGCTGCTGCTCAACAGCTGGTAATGTTTAACAGCCATTATCCTGCTGGTGAGGCTTCTCAAGCAGTATATTGCTGATCACTGTTATTATTATAAGCACATCAATGACCATTGTGTCAGCGTCGCGTCGCCTCGCCGCAGTGTATCGAGACAGACTTCCCCAGAACTTTTAAAGGGGAAGTAAATGTTTATAGTTGTGTTAATGGAGTGATAGTTTTCATGCATGGTGTTTTTGACAAGAAAATAGTGAAGTTGGAGAAAAATGTAGCTTAGACATTGAAGCTTATTGATACAGAGGTGAAATTGATGAGAACTGCTATTGACATTTGTGTGAATAAATTGTACATTTCCTTTTCCATAGCCAGAGGTTGAACCATTATGTGACATTCTTTTTTTTCATTCATTTCAATCTAAAAGTTTGTTTTCTAAATTGTTTCTTACATTTTTCATATGTATATATATGTATGTGTGTGTGTGTGTGTGTATGTGCGTATGTGTGTGTATGTGTGTGTGTGTGTATATGTATATATATATGTATATTATCCCTGGGGATAGGGGTGAAAGAATACTTCCCACGTATTCCTCGCGTGTCGTAGAAAGCGACTAGAGGGGACGGGAGCGGGGGGCCGGAAATCCTCCCCTCCTTGTATTAACTTTCTAAAATGAGAAACAGAAGAAGGAGTCACGCGGGGAGTGATCATCCTCCTCGAAGGCTCAGAGTGGGGTGCCTAAATGTGTGTGGATGTAACCAAGATGTGAAAAAAGGAGAGATAGGTAGTATGTTTGAGGAAAGGAACCTGGATGTTTTGGCTCTGAGTGAAACGAAGCTCAAGGGTAAAGGGGAAGAGTGGTTTGGAAATGTCTGGGGAGTGAAGTCAGGGGTTAGTGAGAGGACAAGAGCAAGGGAAGGAGTAGCAATACTCCTGAAACAGGAGTTGTGGGAGTATGTGATAGAATGTAAGAAAGTAAATTCTCGATTAATATGGGTAAAATTGAAAGTTGATGGAGAGAGGTGGGTGATTATTGGTGCATATGCACCTGGGCACGAGAAGAAAGATCATGAGAGGCAAGTGTTTTGGGAGCAGCTGAATGAGTCTGTTAGCGGTTTTGATGCACGAGACCGGGTTATAGTGATGGGTGATTTGAATGCAAAGGTGAGTAATGTGGCAGTTGAGGGAATAATTGGTATGCATGGGGTGTTCAGTGTTGTAAATGGAAATGGTGAAGAGCTTGTAGATTTATGTGCTGAAAAAGGACTGATGATTGGGAATACCTGGTTTAAAAAGCAAGATATACATAAGTATACTTATGTAAGTAGGAGAGATGGCCAGAGAGCGTTATTGGATTACGTGTTAATTGACAGGCGTGCGAAAGAGAGACTTTTGGATGTTAATGTGCTGAGAGGTGCAACTGGAGGGATGTCTGATCATTATCTTGTGGAGGCTAAGGTGAAGATTAGTATGGGTTTTCAGAAAAGAGGAGTGAATGTTGGGGTGAAGAAGGTGGTGAGAGTGAGTGAGCTTGGGAAGGAGACCTGTGTGGGGAAGTACCAGGAGAGACTGTGTACAGAATGGAAAAAGGTGAGAACAATGGAAGTAAGGGGAGTGGGGGAGGAATGGGATGTATTTAGGGAATCAGTGATGGATTGCGCAAAAGATGCTTGTGGCATGAGAAGAGTGGGAGGTGGGCTGTTTAGAAAGGGTAGTGAGTGGTGGGATGAAGAAGTAAGAGTATTAGTGAAAGAGAAGAGAGAGGCATTTGGACGATTTTTGCAGGGAAAAAATGCAATTGAGTGGGAGAAGTATAAAAGAAAGAGACAGGAGGTCAAGAGAAAGGTGCAAGAGGTGAAAAAAAGGGCAAATGAGAGTTGGAGTGAGAGACTATCAGTAAATTTTAGGGAGAATAAAAAGATGTTCTGGAAGGAGGTAAATAGGGTGCGTAAGACAAGGGAGCAAATGGGAACTTCAGTGAAGGGCGTAAATGGGGAGGTGATAACAAGTAGCGGTGATGTGAGAAGGAGATGGAATGAGTATTTTGAAGGTTTGTTGAATGTGTCTGATGACAGAGTGGCAGATATAAGGTGTTTTGGTCGAGGTGGTGTGCAAAGTGAGAGGGTTAGGGAAAATGATTTGGTAAACAGAGAAGAGGTAGTAAAAGCTTTGCGGAAGATGAAAGCCGGCAAGGCAGCAGGTTTGGATGGTATTGCGGTGGAATTTATTAAAAAAGGGGGTGACTGTATTGTTGACTGGTTGGTAAGGTTATTTAATGTATGTATGACTCATGGTGAGGTGCCTGAGGATTGGCGGAATGCGTGCATAGTGCCATTGTACAAAGGCAAAGGGGATAAGAGTGAGTGCTCAAATTACAGAGGTATAAGTTTGTTGAGTATTCCTGGTAAATTATATGGGAGGGTATTGATTGAGAGGGTGAAGGCATGTACAGAGCATCAGATTGGAGAAGAGCAGTGCGGTTTCAGAAGTGGTAGAGGATGTGTGGATCAGGTGTTTGCTTTGAAGAATGTATGTGAGAAATACTTAGAAAAGCAAATGGATTTGTATGTAGCATTTATGGATCTGGAGAAGGCATATGATAGAGTTGATAGAGATGCTCTGTGGAAGGTATTAAGAATATATGGTGTGGGAGGCAAGTTGTTAGAAGCAGTGAAAAGTTTTTATCGAGGATGTAAGGCATGTGTACGTGTAGGAAGAGAGGAAAGTGATTGGTTCTCAGTGAATGTAGGTTTGCGGCAGGGGTGTGTGATGTCTCCATGGTTGTTTAATTTGTTTATGGATGGGGTTGTTAGGGAGGTAAATGCAAGAGTTTTGGAAAGAGGGGCAAGTATGAAGTCTGTTGGGGATGAGAGAGCTTGGGAAGTGAGTCAGTTGTTGTTCGCTGATGATACAGCGCTGGTGGCTGATTCATGTGAGAAACTGCAGAAGCTGGTGACTGAGTTTGGCAAAGTGTGTGGAAGAAGAAAGTTAAGAGTAAATGTGAATAAGAGCAAGGTTATTAGGTACAGTAGGGGTGAGGGTCAAGTCAATTGGGAGGTGAGTTTGAATGGAGAAAAACTGGAGGAAGTGAAGTGTTTTAGATATCTGGGAGTGGATCTGTCAGCGGATGGAACCATGGAAGCGGAAGTGGATCATAGGGTGGGGGAGGGGGCGAAAATTTTGGGAGCCTTGAAAAATGTGTGGAAGTCGAGAACATTATCTCGGAAAGCAAAAATGGGTATGTTTGAAGGAATAGTGGTTCCAACAATGTTGTATGGTTGCGAGGCGTGGGCTATGGATAGAGATGTGCGCAGGAGGATGGATGTGCTGGAAATGAGATGTTTGAGGACAATGTGTGGTGTGAGGTGGTTTGATCGAGTAAGTAACGTAAGGGTAAGAGAGATGTGTGGAAATAAAAAGAGCGTGGTTGAGAGAGCAGAAGAGGGTGTTTTGAAATGGTTTGGGCACATGGAGAGAATGAGTGAGGAAAGATTGACCAAGAGGATATATGTGTCGGAGGTGGAGGGAACGAGGAGAAGAGGGAGACCAAATTGGAGGTGGAAAGATGGAGTGAAAAAGATTTTGTGTGATCGGGGCCTGAACATGCAGGAGGGTGAAAGGAGGGCAAGAAATAGAGTGAATTGGAGCGATGTGGTATACAGGGGTTGACGTGCTGTCAGTGGATTGAATCAAGGCATGTGAAGCGTCTGGGGTAAACCATGGAAAGCTGTGTAGGTATGTATATTTGCGTGTGTGGACGTATGTACATGTGTATGGGGGGGTTGGGCCATTTCTTTCTTTCGTCTGTTTCCTTGCGCTACCTCGCAAACGCGGGAGACAGCGACAAAGTATAAAAAAAAAAAAAAAAAAAAAAAAAAAAACAATGACCATTCATACTCTCAAGCCATTAGGTGTTTCTCTGGACTATAGTATGTAATTACCTATTTGTACAGTATGGGAAGGGGGTTTTACATTCTCTATTATCATACAACCTCTTAAATTTATGTATGCTGTCTGTATTAACCAAAACCTCAGTCAATCTGCTTCATTCCTCCCCCACTCTTACACCATGCCTCATGCCTCGTAACCATATAACATTGTAGGATGTATTTAGGGAATCAGTGATGGCTTGAGAAGTGTGGGAGGTGGGCAGATTAGAAAGGGTACTGAGTGGTGGAATCAAGAAGTAAGATTATTAGTGAAAGAGAAGAGAAAGGCATTTAGACAATGTTTGCAGGGAAACAGCGCAAATGACTGGGAGATGTATAAAAGTAAGAGGCAGGAGGTGCAAGAGGTGAAAAAGAGGGCAAATGAGAGTTGGGGTGAGAGATTATCCTTAAATTTTGGGGAGAACAAAAAGATGTTTTGGAAGGAGGTAAATACAGTGTGTAAGACAAGAGAACAAATGGGAACATCAGTGAAGGGGGCTAATGGGGAGGTAATAACAAGAAGTGGTGATGTGAGAAGGAGATGGAGTGAGTATTTTGAAGGTTTGTTGAATATGTTATATGATAATGTGGCAGATATAGGATGTTTTGGTCAAGGTGGTGTGCAAAGCGAGAGGGTCAGGGAGAATGGTTTGGTAAACAGAGAAGAGGTAGTGAAAGCTTTGTGGAAGATGAAAGCCAGCAAGCCGGCGGGTTTGGATGGTATTGCATTGGAATTCATAAAAGAAAGGGGTGACTGTGTTGTTGACTGGTTGGTGAGGATATTCCATGTATGTATGGCTCATGGTGAGGTGCCTGAAGATTGGCAGAATGCATGCATAAGGCCATCGTACACAGGCAAAGGGGATAAAGGTGAGTGTTCAAATTACAGAGGTATAAGTTTGTTGAGTATTCCTGGGAAATTATATAGGAGGGTATTGATTAAAAGGGTGAAGGCATGTACAGAGCATCAGACTGGGGAAGGGCAGTGTAGTTTCAGAAGTAGTAGAGGATGTGTGGATCAGGTGTTTGCTTTGAAGAACGTATGTGAGAAATACTTAGAAAACAAATGGATTTGTACATAGCATTTATGGATCTGGAGAAGGCATATGATAGAGTTCATAGAGATGCTCTGTGGAAGGTATTAAGAGTATATGGTGTGGGAGATAAGTTGCTAGAAGCAGTGAAAAGTTTTTATCGAGGATGTAAGGTACGTGTACAAGTAGGAAGAGAGGAAAGTGATTGGTTCCCAGTGAATGTTGGGTGGTGGCAGGGTTGCATGATGTCTCCATGGTTGTTTAATATCTTTATGGATGGGGTTGTTAGGGAGGTGAATGCAAGAGTTTTGGAGAGAGGGGCAAGTATGCAGTCTGTTGTGGAAGAGGGCTTGGGAAGTGAGTCAGTTGTTGTTCGCTGATGATATAGGCTGGTGGCTGATTCATGTGAGAAACTGCCGAAGCTGGTGACTGAGTTCGGTAAAAAGTTCAAAAGAAAGAAAGCTGAGAGTAAATGTGAATAAGAGCAAGGTTATTAGGTACAGTAGGGATGAGGGACAAGTCAACGGGGAGGTAAGTTTGAATGGAGAAAAACTGGAGGAAATGAAGTGTTTTAGATATCTGGGAGTGGATTTGGCAGCGGATGGAACCACGGAAGTGGAAGTGAGTCACAGGGTGGGGAGCGTGCGCGCGAGGTAGCGCTAGAAAGAGACAACAAAGGCCACATTCGTTCACACTCAGTCTCTAGCTGTCATGTATAATGCAACGAAACCACAGCTCCCTTTCCACATCCAGGCCCCACAAAACTTGCCATGGTTTACCTCAGACGCTTCACATGCCCTGGTTCAACCCATTTACAGCACATCGACCCCGGTATACCACATCGTACCAATTCACTCCACTCCTTGCATGCCTTTCACCCTCCTGCATGTTCAGGCCCCAATCACTCAAAATCCTTTTCACTCCATCCTTCCACCTAAAATCTGGTCTCCCACTTCTCCTCATTCCCTCCACCTCTGAAACATATATCCTCTTCGTCAATCTTTCCTCACTCATTCTTTCCGTGTGACCAAACCATTTCAGTACACCATCTCCTCTCTCAACCACACTCTTTTTATTACCACACATCTCTCTTACCCTTTCATTACTTACTCGATCAAACCACCTCACACCACACATTGTCCTCAAACATCTCATTTCCAACACATCCACCCTCCTCTGCACAACCCTATCTTTAGCCCGTGCCTCGCAACCACTGTTCCTTCAAACACACCCATTTTTGCTTTCCAAGATAATGTTCTCGCCTTCCACATATTCTTCAACGCAACCAGAACCTTCATCCCCTCCCCTACCCTGTGACTCACTTCTGCTTCCATGGTTCCATCCACTGCTAAATCCACTCCCAGATATCTAAAACATTTCACTTCCTCCAGTTTTTCTCCATTCAAACATACCTCCCAATTGACTTGTCCCTCAACCCTACTGAACCTAATAAACACGCTCTAATTCACATTTACTCTCTGCCTTCTTCTTTCACACACTTTACCAAACTCAGTCACCATGGAGACTTCATGCACCCCTGCCGCAAATCGACATTCACTGGGAACCAATCACTTTCCTCTTCCCACTCATACACATGCCTTACATCCTTGATGAAAACTTTTCATTGCTTCTAGCAACTTGCCTCCAACACCATATACTCTTAATATCTTCCACAGAGCATCTCTATCAACTGCATCATATGCCTTCTCCAGATCCATAAATGCTACATACAAATCCATTTGTTTTTCTAAGTATTTGTCACATACATTCTTCAAAGCAAACACCTGATCCACACATCCTCTACCAATTCTGAAACCAAACTGCTCTTCCCCAATCTGATGCTCTGTACATGCCTTCACCCTCTCAATCAATACCCTCCCATATAATTTCCCAGGAATACTCAACAAACGTATACCTCTGTAATTTGAACACTTACCTTTATCCCCTTTGCCTTTGTACAATGGCACTATGCATGCATTCCACCAATCCTCAGGCACTTCACCATGAGCCATGCAAACACTGAATATCCTCACCAACCAGTCAACAATACAGTCACCCCCTTTTTTAATAAATTCCACTGCCATACCATCCAAACCTGCCACCTTGCAGTTTTTCATCTTCTGCTAAGCTTTCGTTACCTCTTCTCTGTTTAACAAACCATTCTCCCTGACCCTCTCACTTCGCACACCACCTTGACCAAAACACCCTATATCTGCCACTCTAACATCTAACACATTCAACAAACCTTGGAAATACTCACTCCATCTCCTTCTCACATCACCACTACTTGTTATTACCTCCCCATTAACCCCCTTTACCCATGTTCCCATTTGTTCTCCTGTCTTACGCACTTTATTTACCTCCTTCTAAAATATCTTTTTGTTCTCCCTACAAGTTATTGATACTCTCTCACCCCAACTCTCGTTTGCCTTCTTTTTCACCTCTTGCACCTTTCTCTTGACATCCTGCCTCTTTCTTTTATACATCTCCCATTCATTTGCACTATTTCCCTGCAAACATTGTCTAAATGCCTTTCTCTTCTCTTTCACCAGTAATCTTAATTTTTCATCCTACCACTCACTACCCTTTCTAATCTGCCAACTTCCCATGCTTCTCATGCCACAAGCATCTTTTGCACAAGCCATCACTGCTTCCCTAAATACATCCCATTCCTCCCCCACTCCCCTTATGTCCTTTGCTCTCACCTTTTTCCATTCTGCACTCAGTGTCTCCTGCTACTTCCTCACACAAGTCTCCTTCCCAAGCTCACTTACTCTCACCACTCTCTTCACCCTAACATTTTCTCTTCTTTTCTGAAAACCTCTACAAATCTTCATCCTCGCCTCTACAAGATAATGATCAGACATCCCTCCAGTTGCCCCTCTCAGCACATCAACATCCAAAAGTCTCTCTTTCATGCACTTATCAATTAACACATAATCCAATAATGCTTTCTGGCCATCTCTCCTGCGTATACTTATGTACATATATTCCTGCGAGTCCACAGGGAAAATGAAACACAATAAGTTCCTAAGTGCACTTTCATGTAATAATCACATCGGGGAGATACAAAAAAGAAATATAAGTTGATATACAACAAAGAGACATAGCTAGGATGCCCTCTGGTAAACAAGACTCATAGGAATATACTTGATCACGCGCAAAATTGTGATCCTTTCCAATATATATTATCTCGGAAAGCAAAAATGGGTATGTTTGAAGGAATAGTGGTTCCAACAATGTTGTATGGTTGCGAGGCATGGGCTATGGATAGAGTTGTGTGCAGGAGGGTGGATGTGCTAGAAATGAGATGTTTGAGGACAATATGTGGTGTGAGGTGGTTTGATCGAGTAAGTAATGTAAGGGTTAGAGAGATGTGTGGTAATAAAAAGAGTGTGGTTGAGAGAGCAGAAGAAGGTGTTTTGAAATGGTTTGGTCACATGGAGTGAATGAGTGAGAAAAGATTGACAAAGAGGATATATGTGTCAAAGGTGGAGGGAACGAGGAGAAGTGGGAGACCAAATTGGAGGTGGAAAGATGGAGTGAAAAAGATTTTGAGTGATCGGGGCCTGAACATGCAGGAGGGTGAAAGGCGTGCAAGGAATAGAGTGAATTGAACGATGTGGTATACCGGGGTCGACGAGCTGTCAATGGATTGAACCAGGGCATGTGAAGCGTCTGGGGTAAACCATGGAAAGTTCTGTGGGGCCTGGATGTGGAAAGGGAGCTGTGGTTTTGGTGCATTATTACATGACAGCTAGAGACTGAGTGTAAACGAATGTGGCCTTTGTTGTCATTTCCTAGCACTACCTCGCACACATGAGGGGGGAGGGGGTTGTTATTCCATGTGTAGCGAGGTGGCGAGGGGAATAAATAAAGGCAGACAGTATGAATTATGTACATGTGTATATATGTATATGTCTGTGTGTGTATATATATGTATACATTGAGATGTATAGGTATGTATATTTGCGTGTGTGGATTTGTATGTATATACATGTGCATGTGGGTGGGTTGGGCCATTCTTTCGTCTGTTTCCTTGCGCTACCTTGCTAACGCGGGAGACAGCGACAAAGCAGAATAAAGAATAAATATCTATTTATTTATTCATTTTGCTTTGTCGCTGTCTCCCGTGTTTGCGAGGTAGCACAAGGAAACAGACGAAAGAAAGGCCCAACCCACCCACATACACATGTATATACATACACATCCACACACAAATATACATACCTATATATCTCAAGGTATACATATATATACACACACAGACATATACATATATACACATGTACATAATTCATACTGTCTGCCTTTATTCATTCCCATCGCCATCCCGCCACACATGAAATAACAACCCCCTCCCCCCTCATGTGTGCAAGGTAGCGCTAGGAAAAGACAACAAAGGCCACATTCGTTCACACTCAGTCTCTAGCTGTCATGGATAATGCACTTTGTCGCTGTCTCCTGCGTTAGCGAGGTAGCACAAAGAAAAAACAGACAAAAGAATGGCCCAACTCACCCACATGCACATGTATATACATACAAGCTCACATATGCACATATACATACCCATACATTTCAATGTATACATACATATACATACACAGACAAATACATATATACACATGTACATGTTGCTGCCCTCAGCCATTCCTGTCACCACCCCACCCCATATGAAATGGCACCCCCCCCTCCCCCTGGACACACATGAGGTAGCACTAAGAAAAGACAAGAAAGGCCACATTCATCCACACTCAGTCTCTAGCTGTGATGTGTAATGCAGTGACACCACAGCTCCCTTTCCACATCTAGGCCCCACAAAACTTTCCATGGTTTACCCCAGATGCTTCACATGCCCTGGTTTAATCCACTGACAGCACATCAATCCTGGTATACCACATCGTTCCAATTCACTGTATTCCTTGCATGCCTTTCGCCCACCTGCATGTTAAGGTGGCGTTCAAAATCATTTCCACTCCATCCTTCCATCTCCAATTTGGTCTCCCAGTTCTTGTTCCCTCCACCTCAAACACATATATCTTCTTTGTCAATATTTCCTCACTCATTCTCTCCATGTGACCAAACCATTTCAATACACCCTCTTCTGCTCTCTCAACCACACTTTTTATTACCACCATCACTCTCACCCTTTCATTACTTACTGAGGTAGGGGAGAAAGAATTCTACCTCTGTATTCCTCACATAATAGAAGGTGACTATAGGGGGTAGGAGCAGGGGGCTGGAAACCCTTCCCTTCTTGTATTCAAATTTCTAAAAGAGGAAACAGAAAGTAAAGTTGTCTTCATTTAAAGTAGTTTCACCCAGGGTAACACTTCAGGAATGCATTCAGTAAGTTTATCAAGGAGTTCTGGTACAATTTTGAGCAAACCAATTATCAATTTTCTTGTTTTATTGAAAATACAACACATCAAAAAATTTTGTTTTTTCCAAAACTCATTTTTTTTTGCTTTCCTACATCCAGAAAATGTTTTTTAAACAGCACCACAAAGGTCCCACAGGTACCATTTCATGGGAGTCTAGTGTATTAGAGATAAAGAAAAAAACTGCTTTTCAGTTAAATGAGTATGTACACTATCATTACAAATGAAATGATAATTCACAATACTCAGAATTCCAACAAGACAAACTCCTGCCTTTAAAGTCAGGCTAAATCAGGGATTCTGATTTCATAATCACCAACAGTGAAATCCTTTCTGTTGCTATGTTTTATGTGTTAACTAACTCTATGAGACAAATATTCCACATACTCTGACATACTGTTTCCAATAGTATGAACAGCTTGCTTGCCTTTTGGAAAGTTTATCATTCTCACTGAAAAAGAAGGCTCTTGAATATGAACTGAGATAGCACTACTGAATTACAGCTCTGGGGTCTCCAGTTCTTGAATCTTAACTCCCTCAAAAGACACTAATTGAGGTATGCCTTTACGTACACCGGAGGATGCTGGAGATTCCTGATGTTTGTGCTTTCATCTCCAGAAACACAAAGGCCAATCATATTCCCAGGTTGGGCCATAAGTGTAAGATCTTAAAAACATGAAAGAATTCATTTGCAATGACCAAGTATGAAATAACGTCTGTGGGCACCAGATTATTTAACATTTTCATCAATAACCTAAGGGACAAAATAAGCGTTAAACCTTTAGCCTGGTCTCTACAGCCAATAACCCAATTCTTACAAATTTGTATAGTGGCTGCCTATCCACCATCTGTCCTAAACCATTATGGAATACTCTAACAGCCCAGTGCCTGCCTTGCAATACACAAGTATGCTCTGGAACAAGATAATGGAATTATACGAAGATCAGTGCATGTACAATTGCATTCCAATATGGATGAATATGTGGAACAGGAAGGTTACTTTAAAAACTAGATTTGTTATCTATGTCTTCATAAACCTGTTGCCTATGAGAGATCCAGCAAGCCATCAGTATAAATGTATAACTACATGTATGACAATTTCCCAACAAGGAAGACATCAACTGTCTCACAATGTAAGGTTGAGAGATAAAACTCACCTTTGCACTTATTGGTGTTTTTATCAAGTATAGCTTTTGTTGATATGATGGTGCCATACCTGAAAAATAATGATGGCTCTGATTCAATAAATGTTGTGTCAGTTCACATAGAAAATTTAAATAACTTTCGAAGCACATTACTGAAAATAAATTTGACAATAACTCATAATTCATTTACACACATTTAAGACTGATAAAACTTTTACATGATAACGGAATACCCACACTAAAAATAATGAATATAGGCACAATACTAAGAGTCCATAATCCTAAGGACCAAGAAATGTGTGGCATTTTCATTTTCACGTATTTTAGAAATATGAACTACACTTTGGTCTGTAACTAACAGAGTTTTGTATGCCTAATACACATTCTAAATGATATTTGTTTGTCATGTAAATATATATTGCACAAAAAAGTTCCTGAAATATTTGCCTTACATAAATAAAACTCTTCTCTATTTCCATTCACTTAGTCAGGTAATCCAATGAAGCATTCTACCCTAACTTCTGTAAGACTCATTCTTTCTGCATAATGGGGAAGTGCAATAAGCTTCCTCTTCACAATTCTACTGACAGCACTATCAATCAGATGCTGTTTGGATGCCATTACAAGTATATAATCTATGAAAATATACACAAATAAGTGAAAAACCATGGAGACATCACACACACCTGCCGCAAACCTACATTCACTGAGAACCAATCACTTTCCACTCTTCCTACATGTACACATGCCTTACATCCTCGATAAAAACTTTTCACTGCTTCTAACAACTTGCCTCCCACACCATATATTCTTAGTACCTTCCACAGAGCATCTCTATCAACTCTATCATATGCCTTCTCCAGATCCATAAATGCTACATACAAATCCATTTGCTTTTCTAAGTATTTCTCACATACATTCTTCAAAGCAAACACCTGATCCACACATCCTCTACCACTTCTGAAACCACACTGCTCTTCTCCAATCTGATGCTCTGTACATGCCTTCACCCTCTCAATCAATACCCTCCCATTTAATTTACCAGGAATACTCAACAAACTTATACCTCTGTAATTTGAGCACTCACTCTTATCCCCTTTGCCTTTGTACAATGGCACTATGCAAGCATTCCATCAATCCTAAGGCACCTAACCATGAATCATACATACATTAAATAACCTTACCAAATCAGTCAACAATACAGTCACCCCCTTTTTTAATAAATTCCACTGCAATACCATCCAAACCTGCTGCCTTGCCAGCTTTCATCTTCCGCAAAGCTTTTACTACCTCTTCTCTGTTTACCAAATCATTTTCCCTAACCCTCTCACTTTGCACACCACCTTGACCAAAACACCCTATATCTGCCACTCTATCATCAAACACATTCAACAAACCTTCAAAATACTCACTTCATCTTCTTCTCACATCACCACTACTAGTTATCACCTCCCTCACTGAAGTTCCCATTTGCTTCCTTGTCTTACGCACTTTATTTACCTCCTTCCAGAACATCTTTTTATTCTCCCTAAAATTTAATGATACTCTCTCACCCCAACTCTCATTTGCCCTCTTTTTCACCTCTTGCACCTTTCTCTTGACCTCCTGTCTCTTTCTTTTATACATCTCCCACTCATTTGCATTTTTTCCCTGCAAAAATCGTCCAAATGCCTCTCTCTTCTCTTTCACTAATAATCTTACTTCTTCATCCCACCACTCACTACCCTTTTTATCAACCCACCTCCCACACTTCTCATGCCACAAGAATCTTTTGCGCAAGCCATCACTGCTTCCCTAAATACATCCCATTCCTCCCCTACTCCATGTCTCCATGGTTGTTTAATTTGTTTATGGATGGGGTTGTTAAGGAGGTGAATGCAAGAGTTTTGGAAAGAGGGGCAAGTATGCAGTCTGTTGGGGATGAGAGAGCTTGGGAAGTGAGTCTGTTGTTGTTCACTGATGATACAGCGCTGGTGGCTGATTCATGTGAGAAACTGCAGAAGCTGGTGACTGAGTTTGGTAAAGTGTGTGAAAGAAGAAAGTTAACAGTAAATGTGAATAAGAGCAAGGTTATTAGGTACAGTAGGGTTGAGGGTCAAGTCAACTGGGAGGTAAGTTTGAATGGAGAAAAACTGGAGGAAGTAAAGTGGTTTAGATATCTGGGAGTGGATCTGGCAACGGATGGAACCATGGAAGCGGAAGTGAATCATAGGGTGGGGAAGGGGGCGAAAATCCTGGGAGCCTTGAAGAATGTTTAGAAGTCGAGAACATTAACTCCGAAAGCAAAAATGACTATGTTTGAAGGAATAGTGGTTCCAACAATGTTGTATGGTTGCGAGGCGTGGGCTATGGGTAGAGTTGTGCACAGGAGGGTGGATGTGCTGGAAATGAGATGTTTGAGGACAATAAGTGGTGTGAGGTGGTTTGATCGAGTAAGTAATGTAAGGGTAAGAGAGATGTGTGGAAATAAAAAGAGCATGGTTGAGAGAGCAGAAGACGGTGTTTTGAAATGGTTTGGGCACATGGAGAGAATGAGTAAAGATTGACCAAGAGGATATATGTGTCGGAGGTGGAGGGAACGAGGAGAAGTGGGAGACCAAATTGGAGGTGGAAAGATGGAGTGAAAAAGATTTTGAGTGATCGGGGCCTGAACATGCAGGAGGGTGAAAGGCGGGCAAGGAATAGAGTGAATTGGATCGATGTGGTATACCGGGGTCGACGTGCTGTCAATGGATTGAATCAGGGCATGTGAAGCGTCTGGGGTAAACCATGGAAAGTTCTGTGGGGCCTGGATGTGGAAAGGGAGCTGTGGTTTTGGGCATTATTACATGACAGCTAGAGACTGAGTGTGAACGAATGGGGCCTTTGTTGTCTTTTCCTAGCGCTACCTCGCACACATGAGGGTGAGAGGGATGTTATTCCATGTGTGGCGAGGGGAATAAATAAAGGCAGACAGTATGAAGTATGTACATGTGTATATATGTATATGTCTGTGTGTGTATATATACGTGTACAATGAGATGTATAGGTATGTATATGTGCTGTGTGTGGACGTGTATGTATATACGTGTGTATGGGGGTGGGTTGGGCCATTTCTTTCGTCTGTTTCCTTGCATTGCCTCGCAAACGCGGGAGACAGCAACAAAGCAAAATAAAATAAAAAAATAAATAAATAAAAAAGTGAAAAACATGAAGCTTTACCACAATATATTCAAATGGTGGGAGCAATGACTAAGTGGTAGTAAGTGCTATGGCATTGGACAGTAAACAGAGCAGTCAACTTTAGAAACTCATGTCTATTGTAGGCAGTTATCTTGAATATGTTGGATCACACATTTCTGCAGTATAAGACGTTTGGAACGCACATTTACAATATTCTACCACTACTATGAAGTTTCTGTCTCAAAAATATAATTCAAAAGATCTTGAGAGAACATAATGCAAAACATACAATTAACTTCTGATCTAAAATCCCTAAATGGAGAAGGAGGGGGATGGGGAGGAGTGCTACTCACTCATTATCTAGAATAATGATGAAAAACCTAAATGTGAATAAGAGCAAAGTTATTAGGTTTCGTAGGGTTGAGGGACAAGTTAGTTGGGATGTGAGTTTGAATGGAGAAAAATTGGAGGAAGTGAAGTGCTTTACGTATCCGGGAGTGGACTCAGCAGCAAATGGAACCATGGAAGTGAAAGTGAGTTATAGGGTGGGGGAGGGGGCAAAGGTTCTGAGAGCAATGAAGAATGTGTGAAAAGAGAGAATGTTATTTCAGAAAGCAAAAATGGGCATGTTTGAAGGAACAGTGGTTCCAACAATATCATATGTTTGTGAGGCATGGGCTATAGATAGGGTTGTACAACAGAGGGTGGATGTGTTGGAAATGAATTGCTTGACAACAATATGTGGTGTGAGGTGATCTAATCAAGTAAGTAATAAATGGGTAAGAAAGATGTACAGTTACATAAAGAGTGTGGTTGAGAGAGCAGAAGAGGGTGTGTTGAAATGGTTTGGACATATGGAGAGAATGTGTGAGAAATGACTGAAAGAGAGGATATTTGTGTCAGAGGTGCAAGGAACAAGGAGAAGCGAAAAGAGATATTAAACTGGAGGTGGAAGGATGGAGTGAAAAAGATTTTAAATGATAACGGGTCTGAACATGCAGGAGGGTGAAAGGCATTCAAGGAATAGAGTGAATTAGAATGATGTGGTATACCAGGGTCAACATACTGTCACGGGACTGAACCAGGGTATGTGAAACATCTGGGGTACAGCATAGAAAGGTTTTGTGGGGCCTGGATGTGGATAAGGAGCTGTGGTTTTGATGCATTACACATGACAGCAAGAGACTGAGTGTGAATAAATATGGCCTGTTTTTGTCTGTTTTCCTGTGAGGTGGGGTGGCACCAAGAATGGATAAAGGCGATAAAGTATGAATATGTATTTATCTTTTCTTTTTTATCATACTTTGTCGCTGTCTCCTACGTTAGCGAGGTAGCGCAAGGAAACAGACAAAAGAATGGGCCAACCCACCCATATACACATGTATATACATACACATCCACCCACACACATATACATACCTATACATCTGAATGTTAATTATTCATTTATTTTACTTCGTCACTGTCTCCTGCGCTAGCATGGTAGCGCAAGAAAACAGACGAAAGAATGGCCTAACCCACCCACACACACATGCATATACATACACGTCCACACACGCATATATACATACCTATACATCTCAACGTATACATATATATACACACACAGACATATCCATATATACACATGCATATAATTCATACAGTCTGCCCTTATTCATTCCCATCGCCAGCCCGCCACACATGAAATAACAACCCCCTCCCCACGCATGAGCACAAGGTAGCGCTAGGAAAAGACAACAAAGGCCACATTCGTTCACATTTGCGAGGTAGCGCAAGGAAACAGACGAAAGAATGGCCCAACCCACCCACATACACATGTATATACATACACATCCACACACGCAAATACACATACGTATACATCTCAACGTATACAAATTTATACACACAGAGACATATACATATATACACATGTACATAATTCATAGTCTGCACTTATTCTTTCCCATCGCCATTCCGCCACACATGAAATGACAACCCCCTCCCCCTGCATGTGTGCAAGATAGCACTAGGAAAAGACAGCAAGGGCCACATTCGTTCACACTCAGTCTCTAGCTGTCATGTATAATGCACCAAAACCACAGCTCCCTTTCCACATCCAGGCCCCACAGAACTTTCCATGATTTACCCCAGACGCTTCCCATGCCCTGGTTCAATCCATTGACAGCATGACGACCCCGGTATACCACATCATTCCAATTCACTCTATTCCTTTCACGCCTTTCACCCTCCTGCATACTCACCGCTTCTCCTCGTTCCCTCCACCTCTGACACATATATCCTCTTAATCAATCTTTCCTCACTCATTCTCTCCATATGACAAAACCATTTCAAATTACCCTCTTCTGCTCTCTCAACCACACTCTTTTTATTACCACACATCTCTCTTACCTTTTCATTACTTACTCGATCAAACCACCTTACACCACATACTGTCCTCAAACATCTCATTTCCAACACATCCACCATCCTCTGCACAACCCTATCTATAGCCCACGCCTCACAACCATATAACATTGTCGGAAACACTATTCCTTCAAACATACCCATTTTTGCTTTCCGAGATAACGTTCTTGCCTTCCACACATTTTCCAACGCTCCCAGAACTTTTGCCCCCTCCCCCACCTTATGACTCACTTCTGCTTCCATGGTTCCATCCACTGCCAAATCCACCCTCAGATATCTAAAACACTTTACTTCCTCCAGTTTTTCTCCATTCAAACGTACCTCCCAATTGACTTGTCCCTCAACCCTACTGTACCTAATAACCTTGCTCTTATTCACATTTACTCTCAACTTTCTTCTTTCACACACTTTACCAAACTCAATCACCAGTTTCTGCAGTTCCTCACCCGAATCAGCCAACAGAGCTGTATCATCAGCGACCAACTGACTCAATTCCCAAGCTCTGTCATCCAAAACAGACTGCATACTTGCCCCTCTCTCCAAAACTCTTGCATTCACCTCCCTAACAACCCCATCCATAAAAAAATTAAACAACCATGGAGACATCACACACCCCTGCCGCAAACCTAAATTTACTGAGAACCAATCACTTTCCTTTCTTCCTACTCGTAAGCATGCCTTACATCTTCGATAAAAACTCTTCACTGCTTCTAACAACCTGCCTCCCACACCAAATATTCTTAACACCTTCCACAGAGTATCTCTATCAACTCTATCATATGCCTTCTCCAGATCCATAAATGCTACATACAAATCCATTTGCTTTTCTAAGTATTTCTCACATATATTCTTCAAAGCAAATATCTGATTCACACATCTTCTACCAATTCTGAAACCACACTGCTCTTCCCCAATCTGATGCTCTGTATATGCCTTCATCCTCTCAATCAATACCCTCCCATGTAATTTCCCAGGAATACTCAACAAACTTATACCTCTGTAATTTGAGTGCTCACTTTTATCCCCTTTGCGTTTGTACAATGGCAATATGCAAGCATTCCGCCAATCCTCAGGCACCTCACCATGAGTCATACATACATTAAATAACCTTACCAACCAGTCAACAACACAGTCAACCCCTCTTTTAATAGATTCCACTGCAATACCATCCAAAAGTAAAAGCTTTGCGAAAGATAAAAGCCTTGCTGGCTTTCATCTTTCGCAAAGCTTTTACTACCTCTTCTCTGTTTACCAAATTATTCTCCCTAAACCTACCACTTTGCACACCACCTCGACCAAAACACCCCATATCTGCTACTCTTATCATCAAACACTTTCAACAAACCTTCAAAATACTCACTCCATCTTCTCACATCACCACTACTTGTTATCACCTCCCCAGTAGCTCCCCTCCACTGATGTTCCCATTTGTTCCCTTGTTTTCCATGCTTTATTTACCTCCTTCCAAAACATCTTTTTATTCTCCCTAAAATTTAATGATACTCTCTCACTCCAACGCTCATTTGCCCACTTTTTCACTTCCTGCACCTTTCTCTTGACCTCCTGCCTCTTTCTTTTATACATCTCCCACTCATTTGCATTTCTTCGCTGCAAAAATCGTCCAAATGCCTTTCTCTTCTCTTTCACTAATAATCTTACTTCTTCATCCCACCACACACTACCCTTTCTTATCTGCCCACCTCCCACGCTTCTCAAGCCACAAGCATCTTTTGTGCAATCCATCACTACTTCCCTAAATACATCCCATTCCTCCCCCACTCTCCTTACCTCCTTTGTTCTCACCTTTTTCCATTCTGTACTCAGTCTCTCCTGGTACTTCCTTACACAAGTCTCCTTCCCAAGCTCACTTACTCTCACCACTCTCTTCACCCTAACATTCTCTCTTCTTTTCTGACAACCTCTACAAATCTTCACCTTCGCCTCCACAAGATAATGATCAGACATCCCTCCAGTTGCACCTCTCAGCACATTAACATCCAAAAGTCTCTCTTTCACGCGCCTATCAATTAACACATAATCCAATAATGCTCTCTGGCCATCTCTCCTACTTACATACGTATACTTATGTATATCTCTCTTTTTAAACCAGGTATTCCTAATCATCAGTCCTTTTTCAGCACATAAATCTACAAGCTCTTCACCATTTCCATTTACAACACTGAACACCCTATGTACACCAATCATTCCCTCAACTGCCACATTACTCACCTTTGCATTCAAATCACCCATCACTATAACCTGGCACGTGCATCAAAACTACTAACACACTCACTCAGCTGCTCCCAAAACACTTGCCTCTCATGATATTTCTTCTCACGCCCAGGTGCATATACACCAATAATCACCCATCCCTCTCCATCCACTTTCAATTTCACCCATATCAATCTAGAGTTTACTTTCTTACACTCTACCACATACTCCCACCACTCCTGTTTCAGGAGTAGTGCTACTCCTTCCCTTCTCACCAACCCCTGACTTTACTCCCCAAGACATTCCCAAACCACTCTTCCCCTTTACCCTTTAGCTTCGTTTCACTCAGAGCCAGAACATACAGGTTCCTTTCCTCAATCATACTACGTATCTCTCCTTTTTTCTCATCTTGGTTACATCCACACACAGTTAGACATCCCAATCTGAGCCTTCAAGGAGGATGAGCACTCCCCACATGACTCCTCCTTCTGTTTCCCCTTTTAGAAAGTTAAAATACAAGGAGGGGAGGGTTTCCAGCTCCCCACTCCCGTCCCCTTTAGTCGCCTTCTATGACACGTGAGGAATGCATGGGAAGTATTCTTTTTCCCTTATCCCCAGGGATATTGGTATCATTTATTATCTATTTATTATACTTTGTCGCTGTCTCCCACGTTAGTGAGGTAGCGCAAGAAAACAGACGAAAGAATGGCCCAACCCACCCACATACACATGTATATACATACATGTCCACACATGCATATATACATACCAATACATTTTAACGTATACATATTTTTTTTTTTTTTGCTTTGTCGCTGTTTCCCGCGTTTGCGAGGTAGCGCAAGGAAACAGACGAAAGAAATGGCCCAACCCACCCCCATACACATGTATGTACATATGTCCACACACGCAAAAATACATACCTACACAGCTTTCCATGGTTTACCCCAGTTGCTTCACATGCCCTGATTCAATCCACTGACAGCACGTCAACCCCGGTATACCACATCCATCCAATGCACTCTATTCCTTGCCCGCCTTTCACCCTCCTGCATGTTCAGGCCCCGATCACACAAAATCTTTTTCACTCCATCTTTCCACCTCCAATTTGGTCTCCCTCTTCTCCTCGTTCCCTCCACCTCTGACACATATATCCTCTTGGTCAATCTTTCCTCACTCATTCTCTCCATGTGCCCATACCATTTCAAAACACCCTCTTCTGCTCTCTCAACCACGCTCTTTTTATTTCCACACATCTCTCTTACCCTTACGTTACTTACTCGATAAAACCACCTCACACCACACAATGTCCTCAAACATCTCATTTCCAACACATCCATCCTCCTGTGCACAACTCTTTCCATAGCCCACGCCTCGCAACCATACAACATTGTTGGAACCACTATTCCTTCAAACATACCCATTTTTGCTTTCCGAGATAATGTTCTCGACTTCCACACATTCTTCAAGGCTCCCAGGATTTTCGCCCCCTCCCCCACCCTATGATTCACTTCCGCTTCCATGGTTCCATCCGCTGCCAGATCCACTCCCAGATATCTAAAACACTTTACTTCCTCCAGTTTTTCTCCATTCAAACTTACCTCCCAACTGACTTGACCCTCAACCCTACTGTACCTAATAACCTTGCTCTTATTCACATTTACTCTTAACTTTCTTCTTTCACACACTTTACCAAACTCAGTCACCAGCTTCTGCAGTTTCTCACATGAATCAGCCACCAGCGCTGTATCATCAGCGAACAACAACTGACTCACTTCCCAAGCTCTCTCATCCCGAACAGACTTCATACTTGCCCCTCTTTCCAAAACTCTTGCATTCACCTCCCTAACAACCCCATCCATAAACAAATTAAACAACCATGGAGACATCACACATCCCTGCCACAAACCTACATTCACTGAGAACCAATCACTTTCCTCTCTTCCTACACGTACACATGCCTTACATCCTCGATAAAAACTTTTCACTGCTTCTAACAACTTGCCTCCCACACCATATATTCTTAATACCTTCCACAGAGCATCTCTATCAACTCTATCATATGCCTTCTCCAGATCCATAAATGCTACATACAAACCCATTTGCTTTTCTAAGTATTTCTCACATACATTCTTCAAAGCAAACACCTGATCCACACATCCTCTACCACTTCTGAAACCACACTGCTCTTCCCCAATCTGATGCTCTGTACATGCCTTCACCCTCTCAATCAATACCCTCCCATATAATTTACCAGGAATACTCAACAAACTCATACCTATGTAATTTGAGCACTCACTCTTATCCCCTTTGTCTTTGTACAATGGCACTATGCATGCATTCCACTAATCCTCTGGCACTTCATCATGAGCTATACATACATTGCATAACCTCACCAACCAGTCAACAACATAGTCACCACCTTTTTTAATAAATTCAACTGCAATACCATCCAAATCTGCCGCCTTGCCGGCTTTCATCCTCTGTAAAGCTTTCACTACCTCTTCTCGGTTTACCAAATCATTCTCCCTGACCCTCTCACTTCGCACACCACCTCGACCAAAGCACCCTATATCTGCCACTCTATCATCAAACACATTTAACAAACTTTCAAAATACTCACTCCATCTCCTTATCACATCACCACTACTTGTTATTACCTCCCCATTAGCCCCCTTCACCGATGTTCCCATTTGTTCTCTTGTCTTACGCACTTTATTTACCTCCTTCCAAAACATCTTTTTATTCTCATTTGCCCTTTTTTTCACTTGCACGTTTCTCTTGACCTCCTGCCTCTTTCTTTTATACATCTCCCAGTTATTTGCACTATTTCCATGCAAAACTCGTCCAAAAGCCTCTCTCTTCTCTTTCACTAATAATCTTACTTCTTTCTCCCACTACTCATTACCTTTCTAATCTGCCCACCTCACACCTTTCTCATGCCACAAGCATCTATTGCAAAAGCCATCACTGCTTCCAAAAATACATCCCATTCCTCCCCCACTCCCCTTACGTCCTTTGCTCTCAGCTTTTTCCATTCTCCACTCAGTCTCTCCTGATACTTCCTCACACAAGTCTTCCCATGCTCACTTACTCTCACTACTCTCTTCATCCCAACATTCTCTCTTCTTTTAAGAAAACCTCTACAAATCTTCACCTTCGCCTCCACAAGATAATGAGCAGACATCCCTGCAGTTGCCCCTCTCAGCACATTAACATCCAAGTATCTCTTTCGCATGCCTATCAATTAACACGTAATCCAATAATGATCTCTGGCCATCTCTCCTACTTACATGCATATACTTCTATATATATATATATATATATTTTTTTTTTTTTTTTTTTTTACTTTGTCGCTGTCTCCCGCGTTTGCGAGGTAGCGCAAGGAAACAGACGAAAGAAATGGCCCAACCCCCCCCATACACATGTATATACATACGTCCACACACGCAAATATACATACCTACACAGCTTTCCATGGTTTACCCCAGACGCTTCACATGCCTTGATTCAATCCACTGACAGCACGTCAACCCCGGTATACCACATCGCTCCAATTCACTCTATTCCTTGCCCTCCTTTCACCCTCCTGCATGTTCAGGCCCCGATCACACAAAATCTTTTTCACTCCATCTTTCCACCTCCAATTTGGTCTCCCTCTTCTCCTCGTTCCCTCCACCTCCGACACATATATCCTCTTGGTCAATCTTTCCTCACTCATTCTCTCCATGTGCCCAAACCACTTCAAAACACCCTCTTCTGCTCTCTCAACCACGCTCTTTTTATTTCCACACATCTCTCTTACCCTTGCGTTACTCACTCGATCAAACCACCTCACACCACACATTGTCCTCAAACATCTCATTTCCAGCACATCCATCCTCCTGCGCACAACTCTATCCATAGCCCACGCCTCGCAACCATACAACATTGTTGGAACCACTATTCCTTCAAACATACCCATTTTTGCTTTCCGAGATAATGTTCTCGACTTCCACACATTCTTCAAGGCCCCCAGCATTTTCGCCCCCTCCCCCACCCTATGATCCACTTCCGCTTCCATGGTTCCATCCGCTGCCAGATCCACTCCCAGATATCTAAAACACTTCACTTCCTCCAGTTTTTCTCCATTCAAACTCACCTCCCAACTGACTTGACCCTCAACCCTACTGTACCTAATAACCTTGCTCTTATTCACATTTACTCTTAACTTTCTTCTTCCACACACTTTACCAAACTCAGTCACCAGCTTCTGCAGTTTCTCACATGAATCAGCCACCAGCGCTGTATCATCAGCGAACAACAACTGACTCACTTCCCAACCTCTCTCATCCCCAACAGACTTCATACTTGCCCCTCTTTCCAAAACTCTTGCATTTACCTCCCTAACAACCCCATCCATAAACAAATTAAACAACCATGGAGACATCACACACCCCTGCCGCAAACCTACATTCACTGAGAACCAATCACTTTCCTCTCTTCCTACACGTACACATGCCTTACATCCTCGATAAAAACTTTTCACTGCTTCTAACAACTTTCCTCCCACACCATATATTCTTAATACCTTCCACAGAGCATCTCTATCAACTCTATCATATGCCTTCTCCAGATCCATAAATGCTACATACAAATCCATTTGCTTTTCTAAGTATTTCTCACATACATTCTTCAAAGCAAACACCTGATCCACACATCCTCTACCACTTCTGAAACCACACTGCTCTTCCCCAATCTGATGCTTATATATATATATATATATATATATATATATATATATATATATATATATATATATATATATATATATATATATTTATTTTGCTTTGTCGCTATCTCCCGCGTTAGCGAGGTAGCGCAAGGAAACAGACAAAAGAAAGGCCCAACTCACGCACATACACATGTATATACATACACGTCCACAAACAGCACATATACATACCTATACATCTCAATGTTTACATATATATACCCACACAGACATATACATATATACCCATGTACATAATTCATACTGTCTGCCTTTATTCATTCCCATCGCCACCCCGCCACACATGGAATAACATCCCCCTCCCCCTCATGTGTGCGAGGTAGCACTAGAAGACAACAAAGGCCCCATTCGTTCACACTCAGTCTCAAGCTGTCATGTAATAATGCACCGAAACCACAGCTCCCTTTCCACATCCGGGCCCCACAGAACTTTCCATGGTTTACCCCAGACGCTACACATGCCCTGGTTCAATCCACTGACAGCATGTCGACCCCAGTATACCACATCGTTAGAATTCACTCTATTCCTTGCACGCCTTTCACTCTCCTGCATGTTCAGGCCCCGATCACTCAAAATCATTTTCACTCCATCTTTCCACCTCCAATTTGGTCTCCCACTTCTCGTTCCCTCCACCTCTGACACATATATCCTCTTGGTTAATCTTTCCTCACTCATTCTCTCCATGTGACCAAACCATTTCAAAACACCCTCCTCTGCTCTCCCAACCACACTCTTCCTACTAACACAAATCTCTCTTACCCTACTATTACTTACTCATTCAAACCACCTCACACCACATATTGTCCTCAAACATCTCATTTCCAGCACATCCACCCTCCTGCGCACAACTCTATCCATAGCCCACGCCTTGCAACCATACAACATTGTTGGAACCACTATTCCTTCAAACATACCCATTTTTGCTTTCCGAGATAATGTTTTCGACTTCCACACATTCTTCAAGGCTCCCAGAATTTTCGCCCCCTCCCCCACCCTATGATTTACTCCGCTTCCATGGTTCCATCCGCTGCCAAATCCACTCCCAGATATCTAAAATACTTCACTTCCTCCAGTTTTTCTCCATTCAAATTCACCTCCTAATTTACTTGACCCTCAACCCTACTGTACCTAATAACCTTACTCTTATTCACATTTACTCTCAACTTTCTTCTTTCACACACTTTACCAAACTCAGTTACTAACTTCTGCAGTTTCTCACATGAATCAGCCACCAGCGCTGTATCATCAGCGAACAACAACTGACTCACTTCCCAACCTCTCTCATCCACAACAGACTGCATACTTGCCCCTCTTTCCAAAAACTCTTGCATTCACCTCCCTAACAAGCCCATCCATAAACAAATCAAACAACCATGGAGACATCACACACCCCTGCCGAAAACCTACATTCACTGAGAACCAATCACTTTCCTATCTTCCTACACGTACACATGCCTTACATCCTCGGTAAAAACTTTTCACTGCTTCTAACAACTTGCCTCCCACACCATATATTCTTAGTACCTTCCACAGAGCATCTCTATCAACTCTATCATATGCCTTCTCCAGATCCATAAATGCTACATACAAATCCATTTGCTTTTCTAAGTATTTCTCACATACATTCTTCAAAGCAAACACCTGATCTACACATCCTCTACCACTTCTGAAACTACACTGCTCTTCCCCAATCTGATGCTCTGTACATGCCTTCACCCTCTCAATCAATTCCCTCCCATATAATTTACCAGGAATACTCAAGAAAATTATACCTCTGTAATTTGAGCAATCACTTTTATCCCCTTTGCTTTTGTACAATGGCACTATGCAAGCATTCCGCCAATCCTCAGGCACCTCACCATGAGTCATACATACATTAAATAACCTTACCAACCAGTCAACAATACAGTCATCCCCTCTTTTAATAAATTCCACTGCAATGCCATCCAAACCCGCTGCCTTGCTGGCTTTCATTTTCTGCAAAGCTTTTACTACCTCTTCTCTGTTTACCAAATCATTTTTCCTATCCCTATCACTTTGCACACCACCTCGACCAAAACACCCTATATCTGCCACTCTATCATCCAACACATTCAACAAACCTTCAAAATACTAACTCCATCTCCTAACATCACCACTACTTATCACCTCCCCATTTACCCCCTTCACTGAAGTTCCCATTTATTCCCTTGTCTTACACACTTTATTTACCTCCTTCCTAAACATCTTTTTATTCTCCCTAAAAGTTAAAGATACTCTCTCACCCCAACTCTCATTTGCCCTTTTTTTCACCTCTTGCACCTATCTCTTGACCTCCTGCCTCTTTCTTTTATACATCTCCCACTCATTTGCATTATTTCCCTGCAAAAATCGTCCAAATGCCTCTCTCTTCTCTTTCACTAATAATCTTATTTCTTCATCCCACCACTCACTACCCTTTCTAATCTGCCCACCTCCCATGCTTCTCATGCCACAAGCATCTTTTGCGCAAGCCATCACTGCTTCCCTAAATACATCCCATTCCTCCCCCACTCCCCTTACCTCCTTTGTTCTCACCTTTTCCCATTCTGTACTCAGTCTCTCCTGGTACTTTCTCACACGAGTCTCCTTCCCAAGCTCACTTACTCTCACCACTCTTGTCGCCCAAACATTCTTCTTTTCTGAAAATTTCAACAAATCTTCACCTTCGCCTCCACAAGATAATGATCAGACATCCCTCTAGTTGCACCTCTCAGCACATTAACATCCAAAGTCTCTCTTTCGTGCATGTATCAATTAATACATAATCCAATAATGCTCTCTGGCCATCTCTCCTATTTACATACGTATACTTATGTATATCTCCCTTTTTAAACCATGTATTCTCAATCACCAGTCCTTTTTGAGCACATAAATCTACAGGCTCTTCACCATTTCCATTTACAACACTGAACACCCTATGTACACCAATTATTCCCTCAACTGCCACAG
Source organism: Panulirus ornatus (assembly GCF_036320965.1). Lineage (NCBI taxonomy): Eukaryota > Metazoa > Arthropoda > Malacostraca > Decapoda > Palinuridae > Panulirus > Panulirus ornatus. The sequence continues at coordinate 1,561,681 of NC_092273.1, forward strand.
TACTCACCTTTGCATTCAAATCACCCATCACTATAACCCGGTCTCGTGTATCAAAACTACTAACACACTCACTCAGCTGCTCCCAAAACACTAGCCTCTCATGATCTTTCTTCTCATGCCCAGGTGCATATGCACCAATGATCACCCATCTCTCTCCATCCACTTTCAGTTTTACCCACATCAATCTAGTTTACTTTCTTGCACTCTATCACGTACTCCCACCACTCCTGTTTCAGGAGTAGAGCTACTCCTTCCCTTGCTCTTGTCCTCTCACTAACCCCTGACTTACTCCCAAGACATTCCCACACCACTCTTCCCCTTTACCCTTGAGCTACGTTTACTCAGGGCCAAAACATGCAGGTTCCTTTCCTCAAACATACTACCTATCTCTCGTTTTTTCTCATCTTGGTTACATCCACACACATTTAGGCACCCCAATCTGAGCCTTCGAGGAGGATGAGCACTCCCCGCCTGACTCCTTCTGTTTCCCCATTTAGAAAGTCAAAATACAAGGAGGGGAGGGTTTCCTGACCCGACTCCCATCCCCTTTAGTCGCCTTCTACGATACGTGAGGAATGCATGGGAAGTATTCTTTCTCCCCAATCCCCAGGGATATATATATATATATATCTATATTTTTTTTTTTTTTTTATACTTTGTCGCTGTCTCCCGCGTTTGCGAGGTAGCGCAAGGAAACAGACGAAAGAAATGGCCCAACCCACCCCCATACACATGTATATACATACGTCCACACACGCAAATAAACATACCTACACAGCTTTCCATGGTTTACCCCAGACGCTTCACATGCCTTGATTCAATCCACTGACAGCACGTCAACCCCGGTATACCACATCGCTCCAATTCACTCTATTCCTTGCCCTCCTTTCACCCTCCTGCATGTTCAGGCCCCGATCACACAAAATCTTTTTCACTCCATCTTTCCACCTCCAATTTGGTCTCCCTCTTCTCCTCGTTCCCTCCACCTCCGACACATATATCCTCTTGGTCAATCTTTCCTCACTCATTCTCTCCATGTGCCCAAACCACTTCAAAACACCCTCTTCTGCTCTCTCAACCACGCTCTTTTTATTTCCACACATCTCTCTTACCCTTATGTCACTAACTCGATCAAACCACCTCACACCACACATTGTCCTCAAACATCTCATTTCCAGCACATCCATCCTCCTGCGCACAACTCTATCCATAGCCCACGCCTCGCAACCATACAACATTGTTGGAACCACTATTCCTTCAAACATACCCATTTTTGCTTTCCGAGATAATGTTCTCGACTTCCACACATTCTTCAAGGCCCCCAGCATTTTCGCCCCCTCCCCCACCCTATGATCCACTTCCGCTTCCATGGTTCCATCCGCTGCCAGATCCACTCCCAGATATCTAAAACACTTCACTTCCTCCAGTTTTTCTCCATTCAAACTCACCTCCCGATTGACTTGACCCTCAACCCTACTGTACCTAATAACCTTGCTCTTATTCACATTTACTCTTAACTTTCTTCTTCCACACACTTTACCAAACTCAGTCACCAGCTTCTGCAGTTTCTCACATGAATCAGCCACCAGCGCTGTATCATCAGCGAACAACAACTGACTCACTTCCCAACCTCTCTCATCCCGAACAGACTTCATACTTGCCCCTCTTTCCAAAACTCTTGCATTCACCTCCCTAACAACCCCATCCATAAACAAATTAAACAACCATGGAGACATCACACACCCCTGCCGCAAACCTACATTCACTGAGAACCAATCACTTTCCTATCTTCCTACACGTACACATGCCTTACATCCTCGATAAAAACTTTTCACTGCTTCTAACAACTTGCCTCCCACACCATATATTCTTAATACCTTCCACAGAGCATCTCTATCAACTCTATCATATGCCTTCTCCAGATCCATAAATGCTACATACAAATCCATTTGCTTTTCTAAGTATTTCTCACATACATTCTTCAAAGCAAACACCTGATCCACACATCCTCTACCACTTCTGAAACCACACCGCTCTTCCCCAATCTGATGCTCTGTACATGCCTTTACCCTCTCAATCAATACCCTCCCATATAATTTACCAGGAATACTCAACAAACTTATACCTCTGTAATTTGAGCACTCACTCTTATCCCCTTTGCCTTTGTACAATGGCACTATGCACGCATTCCGCCAATCATCAGGCACCTCACCATGAGTCATACATACATTAAATAACCTTACCAACCAGTCAACAATACAGTCACCCCCTTTTTTAATAAATTCCACTGCAATACCATCCAAACCTGCTGCCTTGCCGGCTTTCATCTTCCGCAAAGCTTTTACTACCTCTTCTCTGTTCACCAAATCATTTTCCCTAACCCTCTCACTTTGCACACCACCTCGACCAAAACACCATATATCTGCCACTCTATCATCAAACACATTCAACAAACCTTCAAAATACTCACTCCATCTCCTTCTCACATCACCACTACTTGTTATCACCTCCCCATTTGCGCCCTTCACTGAAGTTCCCATTTGCTCCCTTGTCTTACGCACTTTATTTACCTCCTTCCAGAACATCTTTTTATTCTCCCTAAAATTTAATGATACTCTTTCACCCCAACTCTCATTTGCCCTTTTTTTCACCTCTTGCACCTTTCTCTTGACCTCCTGTCTCTTTCTTTTATACATCTCCCACTCAATTGCATTTTTTCCCTGCAGAAATCGTCCAAATGCCTCTCTCTTCTCTTTCACTAATACTCTTACTTCTTCATCCCACCACTCACTACCCTTTCTAAACAACCCACCTCCCACTCTTCTCATGCCACAAGCATCTTTTGCGCAATCCATCACTGATTCCCTAAATATATCCCATTCCTCCCCCACTCCCCTTACTTCCATTGTTCTCACCTTTTTCCATTCTGTACTCAGTCTATCCTGGTACTTCCTCACACAAGTCTCCTTCCCAAGCTCACTTACTCTCACCACCCTCTTCACCCCAACATTCACTCTTCTTTTCTGAAAACCCATACAAATCTTCACCTTAGCCTCCACAAGATAATGATCAGACATCCCTCCAGTTGCACCTCTCAGCACATTAACATCCAAAAGTCTCTCTTTCGCGCGCCTGTCAATTAACACGTAATCCAATAACGCTCTCTGGCCATCTCTCCTACTTACATAAGTATACTTATGTATATCTTGCTTTTTAAACCAGGTATTCCCAATCATCAGTCCTTTTTCAGCACATAAATCTACAAGCTCTTCACCATTTCCATTTACAACACTGAACACCCCATGTATACCAATTATTCCCTCAACTGCCACATTACTCACCTTTGCATTCAAATCACCCATCACTATAACCCGGTCTCGTGCATCAAAACCACTAACACACTCATTCAGCTGCTCCCAAAACACTTGCCTCTCATGATCTTTCTTCTCATGCCCGGGTGCATATGCACCAATAATCACCCATCTCTCTCCATCAACTTTCAGTTTTACCCATATTAATCGAGAATTTACTTTCTTACATTCTATCACATACTCCCACAACTCCTGTTTCAGGAGTACTGCTACTCCTTCCCTTGCTCTTGTCCTCTCACTATATATATATATATACATATATATATATATATATATATATATATATATATATATATATATATATATATATATATATATATATTTTTTTTTTTTTTTTTCAAACTATTCGCCATTTCCTGCATTAGCAAGGTAGCGTTAAGAACAGAGGACTGGGCCTCTGAGGGAATATCCTCACCTGGCCCCCTTCTCTGTTCCTTCTTTTGGAAAAAAGAAAAAAAAAAAGAACAAGAGGGGAGGATTTTCAGCCCCCCGCTCCCTCTCCTTTTAGTCGCCTTCTACGACACGCAGGGAATACGTGGGAAGTATTCTTTCTCCCCTATCCCCAGGGACATATATATATATATATATATATATATTGGAAAGGATCACAATTTTGCACGTGATCAAGATATTCCTATGAGTCAATGGGGAAAATGAAACACGAAAAGTTTCCAAGTGCACTTTCGTGTAATAATCACATCATCAGGGGAGACACGAGAGGAATATAACAGTCAGCTTCGTCTCTTCGATGTATATATATACATACATATATATATTATATTTTTTTTTTTTTTTTTGCTTTGTCGCTGTCTCCCACGTTTGCGAGGTAGCGCAAGGAAACAGACGAAAGAAATGGCCCAACCCACCCCCATACACATGCCTTGATTCAATCCACTGACAGCACGTCAACCCCGGTATACCACATCGCTCCAATTCACTCTATTCTTTGCCCTCCTTTCACCCTCCTGCATGTTCAGGCCCCGATCACACAAAATCTTTTTCACTCCAATTTGGTCTCCCTCTTCTCCTCGTTCCCTCCACCTCCGACACATATATCCTCTTGGTCAATCTTTCCTCACTCATTCTCTCCATGTGCCCAAACCACTTCAAAACACCCTCTTCTGCTCTCTCAACCACGCTCTTTTTATTTCCACACATCTCTCTTACCCTTACGTTACTCACTTGATCAAACCACCTCACACCACATATTGTCCTCAAACATCTCATTTCCAGCACATCCATCCTCCTGCGCACAACTCTATCCATAGCCCACGCCTCGCAACCATACAACATTGTTGGAACCACTATTCCTTCAAACATACCCATTTTTGCTTTCCGAGATAATGTTCTCGACTTCCACACATTCTTCAAGGCCCCCAGAATTTTCGCCCCCTCCCCCACCCTATGATCCACTTCCGCTTCCATGGTTCCATCCGCTGCCAGATCCACTCCCAGATATCTAAAACACTTCACTTCCTCCAGTTTTTCTCCATTCAAACTCACCTCCCAATTGACTTGACCCTCAACCCTACTGTACCTAATAACCTTGCTCTTATTCACATTTACTCTTAACTTTCTTCTTCCACACACTTTACCAAACTCAGTCACCAGCTTCTGCAGTTTCTCACATGAATCAACCACCAGCGCTGTATCATCAGCGAACAACAACTGACTCACTTCCCAAGCTCTCTCATCCCGAACAGACTTCATACTTGCCCCTCTTTCCAAAACTCTTGCATTTACCTCCCTAACAACCCCATCCATAAACAAATTAAACAACCATGGAGACATCACACACCCCTGCCGCAAACCTACATTCACTGAGAACCAATCACTTTCCTCTCTTCCTACACGTACACATGCCTTACATCCTCGATAAAAACTTTTCACTGCTTCTAACAACTTTCCTCCTACACCATATATTCTTAATACCTTCCACAGAGCATCTCTATCAACTCTATCATATGCCTTCTCCAGATCCATAAATGCTACATACAAATCCATTTGCTTTTCTAAGTATTTCTCACATACATTCTTCAAAGCAAACACCTGATCCACACATCCTCTACCACTTCTGAAACCACACTGCTCTTCCCCAATCTGATGCTCTGTACATGCCTTCACCCTCTCAATCAATACCCTCCCATATAATTTACCAGGAATACTCAACAAACTTATACCTCTGTAATTTGAGCACTCACTCTTATCCCCTTTGCCTTTGTACAATGGCACTATGCACGCATTCCGCCAATCCTCAGGCACCTCACCATGAGTCATACATACATTAAATAACCTTACCATATATATATATATATATATATATATATATATATATATATTCCTATGAGTTCACGGGGAAAATGAAACACGAAAAGTTCCCAAGTACACTTTCGTGTAATAATCACATCATCAGGGGAGACACAAGAGAGGAATATAACAGTCAGTTGATATTTGATATTTTTGAATGGAGAAAAACTGGAGGAAGTAAAGTGTTTTAGATATCTGGGAGTGGATCTGGCAGTGGATGGAATCATGGAAGCAGAAGTGAATCATAGGGTGGGGGAGGGGGCGAAAATCCTGGGAGCCTTGAAGAATGTGTGAAAGTCGAGAACATTATCTACGAAAGCAAAAATGGCTATGTTTGAAGGAGTAGTGGTTCCAACAATGTTGTATGGTTGCGAGGCATGGGCTATGGATAGAGTTGTGCGCAGGAGGGTGGATGTGCTGGAAATGAGATGTCTGAGGACAATATGTGGTGTGAGGTGGTTTGATCGAGTAAGTAATGTAAGGGTACGAGAGATGTGTGGAAACAAAAAGAGCTTGGTTGAGAGAGCAGAAGAGGGTGTTTTGAAATGGTTTGGGCACATGGAGAGAATGAGTGAGGAAAGATTGACCAAGAGGATATATGTGTCAGAGGTGGAGGGAACGAGAAGTGGGAGACCAACTTGGAGGTGGAAAGATGGAGTGAAAAAGATTTTGAGTGATCGGGGCCTGAACATGCAGGAGGGTGAAAGGCGGGCAAGGAATAGAGTGAATTGGATCGATGTGGTATACCGGGGTCGACGTGCTGTCAATGGATTGAATCAGGGCATGTGAAGCATCTGGGGTAAACCATGGAAAGTTCTGTGGGGCCTGGATGTGGAAAGGGAGCTGTGGTTTCGGGCATTATTGCAGGACAGCTAGAGACTGAGTGTGAACAAATGGGGCCTTTGTTGTCTTTTCCTAGCGCTGCCTCGCACACATGATGGGGGAGGGGGATGTTATTCCATGTGTGGCGAGGTGGCGATGGGAATGAATAAAGGCAGGCAGTGTGAATTGTGTGCATGTGTATATATGTATGTGTCTGTGTGTGTATATATATGTGTACATTGAGATGTATGGGTATGTATATTTGCTTGTGTGGACGTGTATGTATATGCATGTGTATGGGGGTGGGTTGGGCCATTTCTTTCGTCTGTTTCCTTGCGCTACCTTGCAAACGCGGGAGACAGTGACAAAGCAAAATAAATAAAATAAAATAAATATATATATATATATATATAGGGAGTGGGGGGCTGGAAATCCTCCACTCATTTTTTTTTAATTTTCCAAAAGAAAGAACAGAGAAGGGGGCCAGGTGAGGATATTTCCTCAAAGGCCCAGTCCTCTCTTCTTAACGCTACCTCGCTAATGCGGGAAGTGGCAAATAGTATGAAAGAAAAAGAAAAAAAATGGGTATGTCTGAAGGAATAGTGGTTCCAACAATGTTATATGGTTGCAAGGCGTGGGCTACGGATAGAGTTGTGCGCAGGAGGGTGGATGTGCTGGAAGTGAGATGTCTGAGGACAATGTGTGGTGTGAGGTGGTTTGATCGAGTAAGTAATAATAGGGTAAAAGAGATGTGTGGTAATAAAAAGAGTGAGGTTGAGAGAGCAGAAGAGGGTGTTTTGAAATGTTTTAGTCACATGGAGAGAATGAGTGAGGAAAGATTGACCAAGAGGATATATGTGTCAGAGGTGGAGGGAATGAGGAGAAGTGGGAGACCAAACTGGAGGTGGAAAGATGGAGTGAATAAGATTTTGAGTGATTGGGGCCTGAACATGCAGGAGGGTGAAAGGCATGCAAGGAATAGAGTGAATTGGAACGATGTGGTATACCGGGGTCAATGGGCTGTCAATGGATTGAACGAGGGCACGTGAAGAGTCTGGGATAAACCATGGAAAGTTTTGTGGGGCCTGGATGTGGAAAGGGAGCTGTGGTTTTGGTGCATTATTACATGACAGCTAGACACTGAGTGTGAACGAATGTGGCCTTTGTTGTCTTTTCCTAGCGCTACCTCGCACACATGAGGGGGGAGGGGGTTGTTATTTCATGTATGGCGGGGTGGCGATGGGAATTAATAAAGGCAGACAGTATGAATTATGTACATGTGTATATATGTACATGTCTGTGTATGTATATATATGTATACATTGAGATGTATAGGTATGTATAAGGTATAAGTTTGTTGAGTATTCCTGGTAAATTATATGGGAGGGTATTGATTGAGAGGGTGAAGGCATGTACAGAGCATCAGATTGGGGAAGAGCAGTGTGGTTTCAGAAGTGGTAGAGGATGTGTGGATCAGGTGTTTGCTTTGAAGAATGTATGTGAGAAATACTTCGAAAAGCAAATGGATTTGTATGTAGCATTTATGGATCTGGAGAAGGCATATGATAGAGTTGATAGAGATGCTCTGTGGAAGGTATTAAGAATATATGGTGTGGGAGGAAAGTTGTTAGAAGCAGTGAAAAGTTTTTATCGAGGATGTAAGGCATGTGTACGTGTAGGAAGAGAGGAAAGTGATTGGTTCTCAGTGAATGTAGGTTTGTGGCAGGGGTGTGTGATGTCTCCATGGTTGTTTAATTTGTTTATGGATGGGGTTGTTAGGGAGGTAAATGCAAGAGTTTTGGAAAGAGGGGCAAGTATGAAGTCTGTTGGGGATGAGAGAGCTTGGGAAGTGAGTCAGTTGTTGTTCGCTGATGATACAGCGCTGGTGGCTGATTCATGTGAGAAACTGCAGAAGCTGGTGACTGAGTTTGGTAAAGTGTGTGGAAGAAGAAAGTTAAGAGTAAATGTGAATAAGAGCAAGGTTATTAGGTACAGTAGGGTTGAGGGTCAAGTCAATTGGGAGGTGAGTTTGAATGGAGAAAAACTGGAGGAAGTGAAGTGTTTTAGATATCTGGGAGTGGATCTGGCAGCGGATGGAACCATGGAAGTGGAAGTAGATCATAGGGTGGGGGAGGGGGCGAAAATTCTGGGGGCCTTGAAGAATGTGTGGAAGTCGAGAACATTATCTCGGAAAGCAAAAATGGGTATGTATGAAGGAATAGTGGTTCCAACAATGTTGTATGGTTGCGAGGCATGGGCTATGGATAGAGTTGTGCGCAGGAGGATGGATGTGCTGGAAATGAGATGTTTGAGGACAATGTGTGGTGTGAGGTGGTTTGATCGAGTGAGTAACGTAAGGGTAAAAGAGATGTGTGGAAATAAAAAGAACGTGGTTGAGAGAGCAGAAGAGGGTGTTTTGAAGTGGTTTGGGCACATGGAGAGGATGAGTGAGGAAAGATTGACCAAGAGGATATATGTGTCGGAGGTGGAGGGAACAAGGAGAAGAGGGAGACCAAATTGGAGGTGGAAAGATGGAGTGAAAAAGATTTTGTGTGATCGGGGCCTGAACATGCAGGAGGGTGAAAGGAGGGCAAGGAATAGAGTGAATTGGAGCGATGTGGTATACCGGGGTTGACGTGCTGTCAGTGGATTGAATCAAGGCATGTGAAGCGTCTGGGGTAAGCCATGGAAAGCTGTGTAGGTATGTATATTTGCGTGTGTGGACGTATGTATATACATGTGTATGGGGGGGGTTGGGCCATTTCTTTCGTCTGTTTCCTTGCACTACCTCGCAAACGCGGGAGACAGCGACAAAGTATAATAATAAAAAAAAAAAATATTTGCCTGTGTGGACGTGTATGTATATACATGTGTATGTGGGTGGGTTGGGCCATTCTTTCGTCTGTTTCCTTGCGCTAACTCCCTGATGTGGGAGACAGTGACATAGTATAATAAATATAAATAAAACATATATGTCTGAGGAAAGGAACCTGAAGCTTTGGCTCTGGGTGAAATGAAGCTCAGGGGTAAAGGGGAAGAGTGGTTTGGGAATGTTTTGGGAGGAAAGTCAGGGGTTAGTGAGAGGACAAGAGCAAGGGAAGGAGTAGCTCTACTCCAGAAACAGGAGTGGTAAGAGTATGTGATAGAATGTAAGAAAGTAAACTCTAGATTGATAAGGGTAAAACTGAAAGTGGATGGAGAGAGATGGGTGATTATCAGTGCATATGCACCTGCGCATGAGAAGAAAGATCATGAGAGGCAAGCGTTTTGGGAGCAGCTGAGTGAGTGTGTTAGTAGTTTTGATGCACAAGACCAGGTTATAGTGATGGGTGATTTGAATGCAAAGGTGAGTAATGGGGCAGTTGAGGGAATAATTGGTGTACATAAGGAGTTCTATGTTGTAAATGGAAATGGTGAAGTTGAATGCAAAGGTGAGTAATGTGGCAGTTAGGGGAATAGTTGGTGTACACAGGGTGTTGAGTGTTGTAAATGGAAATGGTGACGAGCTTGTAGATTTATTTGCTGAAAAAGGACTGGTGATTGGGAATACCTGGTTTAAAAAGAGAGATATACATAAGTATATGTATGTAAGTAGGAGAGATAGCCAGAGACTGTTATTGGAGTATTTGTTATTGATAGGCATGCGAAAGAGAGACTTTTGGATGTTAATGTGCTGAGAGATGTAACTGGAGAGATGTCTGATCATTATCTTGTGGAAGCGAAGGTGAAGATTTGTAGAGGTTTTCAGAAAAGAAGAGAGAATGTTAGGGTGAAGAGAGTGGTGAGAGTAAGTGAGCTTGGGAAGGAGACATGTGAGGAAGTACTAGGAGACTCCTAGACTGAGTACAGAATGGAAAAAGGTGAGAACAAAGGCCGTAAGGGGAGTGGGGGAGGAAAAGGATACATTTAGGGAAGCAGTGATGGCTTGCGCAAGGGATGCTTGTGGCATGAGAAGCGTGGGAGGTGGGCAGATTAGAAAGAGAAGTGAGTGGTGAGATGAAGAAGTAAGATTATTGGCGAAAGAGAAGAGAGAGACATTTGGACGCTTTTTGCAGGGAAAAAATGCAAATGACTGGGAGACGTATAAAAGAAAGAGGCAGGAGGTCAAGAGAAGGGTGCAAGAGGTGAAAAAGAGGGCAAATGAGAGTTGGGGTGAGAGAGTATCATTAAATTTTAGGGAGAATAAAAAGATAAAAGTAAGCTGCTAGAAGCAGTGAAAAGTTTTTATTGAGGATGTAAGGCATGTGTACGAGTAAAGAGAGGAAAGTGATTGGTTCCCAGTGAATGTTGGTTTGCGGTAGGGGTGCATGATGTCTCCATGGTTGTTTAACTTGTTTATGGATGGGGTTGCTAGTGAGGTGAATGCAAGAATTTTGGAGAGGGGCAAGTATGCAGTCTGTTAAGGATGAGTGGGCTTGGAAACTGAGTCAGTTGTTGTTCGCTGGTGATAAAGCACTGATGGCTGATTCAGGTGAGAAACTGCAGAAGCTGGAGACTGAGTTTGGTAAAGTGTGTGAAAAAAGAAAGCTGAGAGTTAATGTGAATAAGAGCAAGGTTATTAGGTTCAGTACGGTTGAGGGACAAGTAAATTGGGAGGTAAGTTTGAATGGAGAAAAACTGGCAGAAGTTAAGTGTTTTAGGTATCTGGGAGTGAATTTAGCACCAGATGGAACCATGGAAGCAGAAGTGAGTCACGGTGGGGGAGGGGGCAAAGGTTCTGGAAGCGTTGGAGAATGTGTGGAAGGCACGAATGTTATCTCGGAGCAAAAATGGGTATGTTTGACGGAATAGCGGGTCTAACAATGTTATACGGTTGTGATGCATGGGCTATAGATAGGGTTGTGCAGAGGAGGGTGGATGTGTTGGAAATGAGATGTTTGAGGACAATATGTGGTGTAAGGTGAAGAGGATCAGGAGGTAGTAGAGAGTGGAAGTTGGAGGGAGAGAGTGTCAGGAGGTAGTAGAGAGAAGAAATTGGAGAGAAGGAGAGTCCAGAGAAAGTTGGAGGGAGGGTGAGTCAGGAAAGAGAGTGGTGAGAGAGTAAAGGTAAGGAGAGAGTAAGAGTCGGGAGACAGTAAGGGTCAAGAGACAGCAAGGGTCAGGTGACAGTAAGAGTCAGGAGACAGTAAGGGTCAAGAGACAGCAAGGGTCAGATGACAGTTTAGTGAGAGAGTAAGGGTCAGGAGACAGTATGGGTCAGATGACAGTTTGTATCAGGAGACAGTATGGGTCAGGAGACACTATGGGTCAGGTGAGAGTATGGGTATGGGGACAGTATGGGTCAGATGACAGTATGTATCAGGAGACAGTATAGGTCAGGAAACACTATGGGTCAAGTGAGAGTATGGGTCAGGGGACAGTATGGGTCAGGAGACAGTATGGGTCAAGGTGACACTATGGGTAAGGAGACAGTATGGGTCAGGAGACAGTATGGGTCAGGTGACACTATGGGCCAGGAGACAGTATGGGTCAGGTGACAGTATGGGTCAGGAGACAGGAAGGGTCAGGTGACAGTATGGGTCAGGAGACAGTATGGGTCAGGAGACAGGAAGGGTCAGGTGACAGGATGGGTCAGGTGACAATATGGGTCAGGAGACAGGAAGGGTCAGGTGACAGTATGGGTCAGGAGACAGTATGGGTCAGGAGACACTATGGGCCAGGAGACAGTATGGGTCAGGTGACAGTATGGGTCATATGACAGTATGGGTCAGGTGACAGTATGGGTCAGGTGACAATATGGGTCAGGTGACATTATGGGTGAGGAGAAATTATGGGTCTGGTGACAGTATGGGTCAGGTGACAGTATGGGTCAGGTGACAGTATGGGTCAGGTGACAGTATGGGTCAGGAGACAGAATGGGTCAGGTGACAGTATGGGTCAAAAGACAGCATGGGTTAGATGACATTGTGTTAGGTAACATCATGGGTCAGGTGACAGTATGGATCAGGTGATAGCATAGGTCAGGAGACAGTAAGGGTTATAAAAGTTTGGGTCAGGTGACATTGTAGGTCAGATGACAGTATGGGTCAGGAGACAGTATGGGTCAGGTGACAGTATGGGTAAGGAGACAGTATGGGTCAAGAGACAGTATGGGTCAAGAGACAGTATGGGTCAGGTGACAGTATGGGTCAGGTGACAGTATGGGTCAGGAGACAGTATGGGTCAGGTGACAGTATGGGTCAGGAGACATTATGGGCAAGGAGACAGTATGGGTCAGGAGACATTATGGGCAAGGAGACAGTATGGTTCAAGAGACAGTATGGGTCAAGAGACAGTATGGGTCAAGAGACAGTATGGGTCAGGTGACAGTATGGGTCAGGAAACAGTATGGTTTAGGTGAAAGTATGGGTCAGGTGACAGTATGGGTCAGGTGACAGTATGGGTCAGATGACAGTATGGGTCAGGAGACAGTATGGGTCAGGTGACAGTATGGGTCAGGAGACATTATGAGCAAGGAGACAGTATGGGTCAAGAGACAGTATGGGTCAAGTGACAGTATGGGTCAAGAGACAGTATGGGTCAGGTGACAGTATGGGTCAGGTGACAGTATGGGTCAGATGACAGTATGGGTCAGGAGACAGTATGGGTCAGGCGACAGTATGGGTCAGGAGACATTATGAGCAAGGAGACAGTATGGGTCAAGAGACAGTATGGGTCAAGTGACAGTATGGGTCAAGAGACAGTATGGGTCAGGTGACAGTATGGGTCAGGTGACAGTATGGGTCAGGTGACAGTATGGGTCAGGAAACAGTATGGTTTAGGTGAAAGTATGGGTCAGGTGACAGTATGGGTCAGATGACTGAATACGTCATGTGACAGAGTGTGTCAGGTGACAATATGAGTAAGGAGAGAGTATGGGTCAGATGACAGTTTGGGTAAGATGACAGTATGGGTCAGGTGACAGTATGGGTCACGAAACAGTATGGGTCAGGTGGCAGTACGGGTCAGGAGACAGTAAGGGTCACGTGGCAATATGTGCCAGGAGAAAGTATGGGACATCTGACAATATAGGTCAGGTGACATTATGGGTCAGGTGACAGTATGGGTCAGATGACTGAATACGTCATGTGACTATGTGTCAGGTGACAATATGAGTAAGGAGACAGTATGGGTCAGGTGACAGTATGAGTAAGGAGACAGTATGGGTCAGGTGACAGTATGGTTTAGGATATAGTATGGGTCAGGTGACAGTATAGGTCAGGTGACTGTATGGGTCAGGTGACAATATGGGTAAGGAGACAGTATGGGTCATGTGACAGTATAGGTCAGGTGACAGAATGGGTCAGGTGACAGTATGGGTCAGGAGACAGTATGGGTCAGGTGACAGTATGGGTCAGGAGACAGTATGGGCCAGGTGACAGTATGGTTTAGGATACAGTATGGGTCAGGTGACACTATAGGTCAGGTGACTGTATGGGTCAGGTGACAATATGGGTCATGTGACAGTATAGGTTAGGTGACTGTATGGGTCAGGTGACAGTATGGGTCAGGAGACAGTATGGGTCAGGTGACAGTATGGGTCAGATGACAGTATGGGTCAGGTGACAGTGTGGGTCAGGTGACAATATGAGTCAGGTGACACTATGGGTCAGGAGACTTGAGTCAGGTGACAGTATGGGTCATATGACAGTATGGGTCAGGTGACAGTATGGGTCAGATGACATGTCAGGTCAGTATGGGTCAGGCGAGAGTATGGGTCAGGTGACAGTATGGGTCAGGTGACAGTGCGGTCAGGAGACAGTATGGGTCAGGTGACAGTATGGGTCAGGTGACAGTATGGGTAAGGTGAGTATGGGTCAGGTGACAGTATGGGTCAGGAGACATTATGGGTCAGGAGACAGTATGGTCAGGAGACAGTATGTGTCAGGTGACATTATGGGTCAGGTGACAGTATGGGTCAGGAGACAGTATGGGTCAGGAAAGTATGGGTCAGGTGACAGTATGGGTCAGGTGGCAGTATGGATCAGGTGGCAGTATGGGTCAGGTGACAGTATGGGTCAGGTGACAGTATGGTCAGGAGACAGTATGGGTCAGGTGACATTATGGGCCAGGTGACAGTATGGTTCAGGTGACAATATGGGTCAGGTGACAGTATGGGTCAGGTGACATTATGGGTCAGGTGACAGTATGGGTCAGGTGACAGTATGGGTCAGGAGACAGTATGGGTCAGGAAAGTATGGGTCAGGTGACAGTATGGGTCAGGTGGCAGTATGGATCAGGTGGCAGTATGGATCAGGTGGCAGTATGGGTCAGGTGACAGTATGGGTCAGGTGACAGTATGGTCAGGAGACAGTATGGGTCAGGTAACATTATGGGTCAGGTGACAGTATGGGTCTAGTGACAGTATGGGTCAGGTGACAGTATGGGTCAGGAGACAGTATGGGTCAGGTGACATTATGGGTCAGGTGACAGTATGGGTCAAGTGACATTATGGGTCAGGTGACAGTATGGGTCAGGTGACAGTATGGGTCAGGTGACAGTATGGATCAGGTGACAATATGGGTCAGGTGACAGTATGGGTCAGGTGACAGTATGGGTCAGGTGACAGTATGGGTCAAGAGACAGTATGGGTCAGGTGACAATATGGGTCAGGTGACAGTATGGGTCAGGTGACTGCATGGGTTAGGTGACAATGTGGGTCATGTGACAGTATAGGTTAGGTGACTGTGTGTCAGGTGACAGTATGGGTCAGGTGACAGTATGGTCAGGAGACAGTATGGGTCAGGTGACAATATGGGTCAGGTGACAGTATAGGTTAGGTGACTGTATGGGTCAGGTGACAGTATGGGTCAGGAGACATTATGGGTCTGGTGTCAGTACTGGTCAGGTGACAGTATGGGTAAGGTTATAGTATGGTTCAGGAGACAGTATGGGTTAGGTGACAGTATGGGTCAGATGACAGTATGGGTCAAAATGACTATGGGTCAGGTGACCGTATGGGTCAGAAGACAGTATGGGTCAGGACAGTATGGGTTAGGTAACAGTATGGGTCAGGACAGTATGGGTTACGTAACAGTATGGGTCAGGTGACAGTATGGGTCAGGAGACAGTATTGGATCAGGTGACAGTATGGGTCGAGAGAGTATGGGTCACGATACAGTATGGGTCAGGAGACAGTATGGGTCAGATGACTGTATGGGTCAGGAGACAGTATGAGTCAGGAGACAATATGGGTCAGAAGAGTATGGGTCAGGTGACAGCATAGGTCAGATGACAGTATGAGTCAGGAGACAGTATGGGTCAGGTGACAATATGGGTCAGGAGACAGTATGGTTCAGGTGACAGTATGGGTCAGGAGACAGTATGGGTCAGGTGACAATATGGGTCAGGAGACAGTATGGTTCAGGTGACAGTATGGGTCAGGAGACAGTATGGTTCAGGTGACAGTATGGGTCAGGAGACAGTATGGTTCAGGTGACAGTATGGGTCAGGAGACCGAGTCAGGTGACAGTATGGGTCAGATGACAGTATGTCAGGTCACAGTATGGGTCAGGCGAGAGTATGGGTCAGGTGACAGTATGGGTCAGATGACAGTATGAGTCAGGTGACAGTATGAGTCAGGTGACAGTATGAGTCAGGTGACAGTATGGGTCAGGCGACATTATGGGTCAGGAGACAGCATGCGTCAGATAAGAGTATGGGTCACATGACTATGGGTCAGGTGACATTATGGGTCGGATGACTATGGGTCAGGAGACAGTATGGGTCTGGTGACAGTACTAGTCAGGTACCTGACAGTATGGGTCGGGTGACAGGATGGTTCAGGAGACAATATGGGTCAGGTGACAGTATGGGTCAGGTGGCAGTATGGGTCAGGAGACAGTATGGGTCAGGTGACAATATGGGTCAGGTGAGATTATAGGTCAGCTGAAAATATGGGTCAGGAGACAGTATGGGTCAGGTAACAGTATGGGTCAGATGACTGTATGTGACAGGAGACAGTGTGGGTCAGAAGACAGTATGGGTCAGGTGACAGCATGGGTAAGGAGACAAAAGGTCAGGTGACAGTATGGGTCAAAAGACAGTATGGGTCTGGTGACAGTATGGGTAAGGAGACAAAAGGTCAGGTGACAGTATGGGTCAGGAGACAGTATGGGTCTGGTGACAGTATGGGTCAGCTGGCAGTATGGGTCAGGAGACAGCACGGGTTAGGTAACTATATGTGTCAGGTGACAATATGGGTCAGTTGACAGTATATGTCAGGTGACAGTAAAGGTCAGGAGACAATATGCGTCAGGTGACAGTATGAGTCAGGAGACAGTATGGGTCAGGTGACAGTATGGGTCAGGTGACAATATGGGTAAGGAGGCAGTATGGGTCAGGTGACATTATGGGTCAGGAGACAGTATGGGTCAGATGACAGTATGGGCCAGGTGACAGTATGGGTCAGATGGCAGTATGGTTCAGGTGACAGTATGGGTCAGGTGACAGTATGGGTCAGGTGACAGCATGGGTCAGGTGACAGAGGTCAGAAGACAGAGTGAGTCAGGTGACAGCATGGGTCAGGAGACAGTATGGGTCAGGTGACAGTATGGGTCAGATGACAGTATGGGTTAGGAGACAGTATGGGTCAGGTCAGAGTATGGGTCAGGAGATAGCATAGGTCAGGTGACAGTATGGGCCAGGAGAAAGGATGGGTCAGGTGATAGTATGGGTCAGGTGACAGTATGGGTCAGGATACAGTACTGGTCAGATGATAGTACGGTCGGGTGACAGTATGGGTCAGGAGACAGTAAGGGTCAGGTGAGAGTATGGGTCAGGAGAGAGTATGGGTTAGGTGACAGTATGGGTCAGGAAACTTAATGGATCAGATGACGGTATGGGTGTTGACAGTATGGGTGTTGACAGTATGGGTCAGGAGACAGTAAGGATCAGGTGACAGTAAGGGTCAGGAGACTATGGATCAGGAGACAGTATGGGTTAGGTGACAGTTATGGTCGAGAAAGTATGGGTCAGGTGACAGTATGGGTCACAAGACAGTATGGGTAAGGTGACAGTATGGGTCACAAGACAGTATGGGTCACAAGACAGTATGGGTCAGGTGACAGTATGGGCAAGGTGACAGTATGGGTCAAGTGACAGTATGGGTAAGGTGACAGTATGGGTCACAAGACAGTGTGGGTAAGGTGACAGTATGGGTCACAAGACAGTATGGGCAAGGTGACAGTATGGGTAAGCAGACAGTATGGGTCAGGTGACAGTATTGGTCAGGAGACAGTATGGGTCAGATGACTATGGGTCAAGTGACAGTGAGTCAGACACTATGGGTCAGGTGACAGTATGGGTCAGGAGACAGTATGGGTCAGGAGACAGTATGGGTCAGGTGACAGTATGGGTCAGATGACCGTGTGGGTCAGGTGACAGTACGAGTCAGAACAATATGGGTCAGGACAGTAAGGATCAGTGACAGTATGCGTCAGAAGACAGTATGGGTCAGGTGACAGTATGGGTCATAAGACAATATGGGTTAGATGACAATATAGGTCAGGAGATAATATGGGTTAGGTGACAATATGGGTCAGATGACAGTATGGGTCAGGTGACATCATGGGTCAGAAGACAGTATGGGTCAGATGACAGTATGGGTAAGACGGCAGTATGAGTCAGGTGACTATGGGTCAGGTGACAGTATGGGTCAAGAGACAGGATGGGTCAGGTGACATTATGGGTTAGATGACAGTATGGGTCAGGTGACAGTATGGGTCAGATGACAGTATGGGTCAGGTGACAGTATGGGTCAGATGACAGTATGGGGCAGCTAACAATATGGATCAGGTGACAAGAATGGATCAGGTGACAGTTTGGGTCAGGTCACAGTATGGGTCAAGTGACATTATGGGTCAGGTGACAGTATGGGTCAGGTGACAGTATGGGTCAGGTGACAGTATGGATCAGGTGACAATATGGGTCAGGTGACAGTATGGGTCAGGTGACAGTATGGGTCAGGTGACAGTATGGGTCAAGAGACAGTATGGGTCAGGTGACAATATGGGTCAGGTGACAGTATGGGTCAGGAGACAGTATGGGTCAGGTGACAGTATGGGTCAGGAGATAGTAAGGGTCAGGAGACAGTATGGGTCAGGTGACAGTATGGGTTAGGAGACAGTATGGGTCAGGTGACAGTATGGGTCAGGAGACAGTATGGGTCAGGTGACAGTATGGGTTAGGAGACACTATGGGTCAGGTGACAGTATGGGTCAGGTGACAGTATGCGTCAGGAGACAGTATGGGTCAGGTGACAGTATGGGTCAGGAGACAGTATGGGTCAGGTGTCAGTATGGGTCAGGAGACAGTATGGGTCAGGTGACAGTATGGGTCGAGACAGTATGGGTCAGGAGACAGTATGGGTCAGGTGACAGTATGGGTCAGGAGACAGTATGGGTCAGGAGACAGTATGGGTCAGGTGACAGTATGGGTCAGGAGACAGTATGGGTCAGGTGTCAGTATGGGTCAGAGACTATGGGTTAGGTGACAGTATGGGTCGAGACAGTATAGGTCAGGAGACAGTATGGGTCAGGTGACAGTATGGGTCAGGTGACAGTATGGGTCAGGTGACAGTATGGGTTAGGTAAGAGGATGGGTCAGAAGAGAGTTTATTAAGAGAGTATGGGTCAGGTGACAGTATGGGTCAGGTGACAGTATGGGTCAGGTGACAGTATGGGTCAGGAGACAGTATGGGTCAGGAGACAGTATGGGTCAGGTGACAGTATGGGTCAGGTGACAGTATGGGTTAGGTAAGAGGATGGGTCAGAAGAGAGTTTATTAAGAGAGTATGGGTCAGGTGACAGTATGGGTCAGGAGACAGTATGGGTCAGGTGACAGTATGGGTTAGGTAAGAGGATGGGTCAGAAGAGAGTTTATTAAGAGAGTATGGGTCAGGTGACAGTATGGGTCAGGTGACAGTATGGGTCAGGTGACAGTATGGGTCAGGAGACAGTATGGGTCAGGAGACAGTATGGGTCAGGTGACAGTATGGGTCAGGTGACAGTATGGGTTAGGTAAGAGGATGGGTCAGAAGAGAGTTTATTAAGAGAGTATGGGTCAGGTGACAGTATGGGTCAGGAGACAGTATGGGTCAGGTGACAGTATGGGTCAGGAGACAGTATGGGTCAGGAGACAGTATGGGTCAGGTGACAGTATGGGTTAGGTAAGAGGATGGGTCAGAAGAGAGTAAGAGTCAGTGAGGGTCAGGAGGCAGACTACACATTATAATAATAACAATACCTACTTGTTACACATCATAATAATAATAATAACAATACCTACTTGTTACACATCATAATAATATAATAACAATACCTACTTGTTACACATCATAATAATATAATAATAATAATAATAATAATAATAATAATAATACCTACTTCTTACACATATCGACGAGGTCCTTGTCTGTGGTGTCTGGGGTAAGGCCACGTATGTACAGGTTGGTTCTGGAGAGTTGTTCACCATAGCTGGAGTGTGAGGAAGGCGAGGCTGCAGAATATCCTCCTGCACCACTACTACCACCACCACTACCACCACCCACACTACCACCACCACCACCACCACCACCACCACCTCCACCACCACCACCACCTCCACCACCACCACCACCACCACTACCCCCGCCACCGCCGCCATGGGGTCCACCCGTCGAGGCTGGCGTTGTGATGGGCGAAACTCCGGCACCATAGCTCTGTGGGGGAGACAAACAGGGAACACTATTAATGATAATGATGATGATGATGATGATGACCTCATCATCATCTCTTAATGATGATGATGACCTCATCATCATCTCTTAATGATGATGATCTCATTATTATCATCTCTTAATGATGATGATCTCATTATTATCATCTCTTAATGATGATGATCTCATTATTATCATCATCTCTTAATGATGATGATGATCTCATTATTATCATCATCTCTTAATGATGATGATGATCTCATTATTATCATCATCTCTTAATGATGATGATGATCTCATTATTATCATCATCTCTTAATGATGATAATGATCTCATTATTATCATCATCTCTTAATGATGATGATGACTTCATTATTATCATCATCTCTTAATGATGATGATGATCTCATTATTATCATCTCTTAATGATGATGATGATCTCATTATTATCATCATCTCTTAATGATGATGACCTCATTATTATCATCATCTCTTAATGATGATGATGATCTCATTATTATCATCATCTCTTAATGATGATGATGACTTCATTATTATCATCATCTCTTAATGATGATGATAATCTCATTATCATCATCATCTCTTAATGATGATGATGACTTCATTATTATCATCATCTCTTAATGATGATGATGACCTCATTATTATCATCATCTCTTAATGATGATGATCTCATTATTATCATCATCTCTTAATGATGATGATGACTTCATTATTATCATCATCTCTTAATGATGATGATGACCTCATTATTATCATCATCTCTTAATGATGATGATGATCTCATTATTATCATCATCTCTTAATGATGATGATGACTTCATTATTATCATCATCTCTTAATGATGATGATGATGACCTCATTATTATCATCTCTTAATGATGATGATGACCTCATTATCATCATCATCTCTTAATGATGATGATGACTTCATTATTATCATCATCTCTTAATGATGATGATGACTTCATTATTATCATCATCTCTTAATGATGATGATGATCTCATTATTATCATCATCTCTTAATGATGATGATGACTTCATTATTATCATCATCTCTTAATGATGATGATGACCTCATTATTATCATCATCTCTTAATGATGATGATGATCTCATTATTATCATCTCTTAATGATGATGATTTCATTATTATCATCTCTTAATGATGATGATGACCTCATTATTATCATCTCTTAATGATGATGATGACCTCATTATTATCATCATCTCTTAATGATGATGATGACTTCATTATTATCATCATCTCTTAATGATGATGATGACCTCATTATTATCATCATCTCTTAATGATGATGATGATCTCATTATTATCATCATCTCTTAATGATGATGATGACTTCATTATTATCATCATCTCTTAATGATGATGATGATGACCTCATTATTATCATCTCTTAATGATGATGATGACCTCATTATTATCATCATCTCTTAATGATGATGATGACTTCATTATTATCATCTCTTAATTATGATGATGATCTCATCATCATCTCTTAATGATGATAATGACCTCATTATCATCATCATCTCTTAATGATGATGATGACCTCATCATCATCTCTTAATGATGATGATGATGACCTCATTATTATCATCATCTCTTAATGATGATGATGACCTCATTATTATCATCATCTCTTAATGATGATGATGATGATGTCATCATCTCTTAATGATGATGATGATGATGACCTCATTATTATCATCTCTTAATGCTGATGATGATCTCATTTTTATCATCATCTCAATGATGATGACCTCATTATTATCATCATCTCTTAATGATGATGATGACTTCATTATTATCATCATCTCTTAATGATGATGATGATCTCATTATTATCATCATCTCTTAATGATGATGACCTCATTATTATCATCATCTCTTAATGATGATGATCTCATTATCATCATCATCTCTTAATGATGATGATGATCTCATTATTATCATCATCTCTTAATGATGATGATGATCTCATTATTATCATCATCTCTTAATGATGATGATGTCATCATCTCTTAATGATGATGATGATGATGACCTCATTATTATCATCATCTCTTAATGATGATGATGATCTCATTATTATCATCTCTTAATGATGATGACCTCATTATTATCATCATCTCTTAATGATGATGATGATCTCACTATCATCATCATCTCTTAATGATGATGATGACTTCATTATTATCATCTCTTAATGATGATGATGACCTCATTATTATCATCATCTCTTAATGATGATGACCTCATTATTATCATCATCTCTTAATGATGATGATGACCTCATTATTATCATCTCTTAATGATGATTTCATTATTATCATCATCTCTTAATGATGATGATGATCTCATCATCATCTCTTAATGATGATGATAATGACCTCATTATCATCATCATCTCTTAATGATGATGACCTCATTATCATCATCATCTCTTAATGAAGATGATGACCTCATTATTATCATCATCTCTTAATGATGATGATGACCTCATTATTATTATCATCTCTTAACGATGATGATCTCATTATCATCATCTATTAATGATGATAATGATGACCTCATCACCATCTCTTAATGATGATGATGACCTCATTACAATCTCTCAATGATGATAATGACCTCCTCACTACCACAACCTGTCATCTCTTAATGATGACATCACTACCAACACCTACCACACCTGACCATTTTACCAAACCCTTACCATGATCATAATGACGGCACTTGGCCACCTACCATAGCCGTCACAATAACCATACCAGGATACCTGGCCACCTACCATGGCCATCACAATAACCATACCAGGATACCTGGCCACCTACCATGGCCATCACAATAACCATACCAGGATACCTGGCCACCTACCATGGCCATCACAATAACCATACCAAAATACCTGGCCACCTACCGTGGCCATCACAATAACCATACCAGGATACCTGGCCTAGTACCATGGCCACCAAAATAACCATATCAGGATAAATGGGCACCTACTATGGCCATCACAATAACTATACCAGGATACCTGGCCACCTACCATGGCCACCACAATAAGAATATCAGGATACCTGGCCACCTACCAAGGCCATCACAATAACCATGTGAAAATACCTAGCCACCTACCTTGGCCATCACAATAACCATACCAGGATGCCTAGCCACCTACCATGGCATCACAATAACCATACCAGGATACCTGGCCACCTACGATGGCCATCACAATAACCATACTAGGATGCCTAGCCACCTACCATGGCCATCACAATAACCATACCAGGATAACTGGGACCTACCATGGCCATCACAATAACCATACCAGGATAACTGGGACCTACCATGGCCATCACAATAACCATACCAGGATACCTGGCCACCTACCATGGCTACAAAAATAACCAAACCAGGATACCGGGCCACCTACCATGCCATCACAATAACCATACCAGGATAACTGGGACCTACCATAGTCATCACAATAACCATACCAGGATACCTGGCCACCTACCATGGCCATCACAATAACCATACCAGGATACCTGGCCACCTACCATGGCCATCATAATAACCATACCAGGATACCTGGCCACCTACCATGGCCATCACAATAACCATACCAGGATACCTGGCCACCTACCATGGCCATCACAATAACCATACTAAGATACCTGGCCACCTACCATGGCCATCACAATAACCATACTAGGATACCTGACCACCTACCGTGGCCATCACAATAACCATACCAGGATACCTGGCCAACTACCATGGCCACCAAAATAACCATATCAGGATAAATGGCCACCTACTATGGCCATCACAATAACCATACCAGGATACCTGGCCAACTACCATGGCCATCAAAACAACCATATCAGGATACCTGGCCACCTACCATGGCCATCACAACAACCATACCAGGATACCTAGCACACCTACCATAACCATCACAATAACCATACCAGGATACCTGGACACCTACCATGGCCATCACAATAACCATACCAGGATACCTGGCCACCTACCATGGCTACAAAAATAACCAAACCAGGATACCGGGCCACATACCATGGCCATCACAATAACCATACCAGGATACATGGCCACCTACCATGGCCATTACAATACCCATACCAGGATACCTGGCCACCTACCATGGCCATCACAATAACCATACCAGGATAACTGGCCACCTACCATGGCCATCACAATAACCATACCAGGATAACTGGCCACCTACCATGGCCACAATAATCATACCAGGATACCTGGCCACTTACAACGGCCATCACAATAACTATACTAGGATACTTGGCCACCTACCATGGCCATCACAATAACCATACCAGGATACCTGGCCACCTACCATGGCCATCACAATAACCATACCAGGATACCTGGCCACCTACCATGGCCACAATAATCATACCAGGATACCTGGCCACCTACCATGGCCATCACAATAACCATACCAGGATACCTGGCCACCTACCATGGCCACACAATAACCATACCAGGATACCTGGCCACTTACAACGGCCATCACAATAACTATACTAGGATACTTGGCCACCTACCATGCCATCACAATAACCATACCAGGATACCTGGCCACCTACCATGGCCATCACAATAACCATACTAGGATACCTGGCCACCTACCATGGCCATCACAATAACCATACCAAGATAACTGGCCACCTACCATGGCCATCACAATAACCATACCAGGATACCTGGCCACCTACCATGGCTACAATAATCATACCAGGATACCTGGCCACTTACAACAGCCATCACAATAACTATACTAGGATACTTGGCCACCTACCATGGCCATCACAATAACCATACCGGGATACCTGGCCACCTACCATGGTCATCACAATAACCATACCAGGATACTTGCCACCTACCATGGCCATCACAATAAACATACCAGAATACCTAGCACCTATCATGGCCATCACAATAACCATACATGGCACAAACCATGGCTATCACAATAACCATACCAGGATACCTGGCCACCTACCATGGCCATCACAATAACCATACCAGGATACCTGGCCACCTACTATGGCCATCACAATAACCATTCTAGGATAGCTGGCCACCTACCATGGCCATCAAAATAACCATACCAGGATACCTGGCCACCTACCATGGCCATCACAATAACCATACTAAGATACCTGGCCACCTACCATGGCCATCACAATAACCATACCAGGATACCTGGCCACCTACTATTGCCACCACAATAACCATACCTGGATACCTGGCCACCACAATAACCATACCAGGATACCTGGCACGTACCATGGCCATCACAATTACTATACTAGGATACATGGCCACCTACCATGGCCATCACAATAACCATACCAGGATACCTGGCACGTACCATGGCCATCACAATTACTATACTAGGATACCTGGCCACCTACCATGGCCATCACAATAACCATACCAGGATACCTGGCCACCTACCATTGCCACCACAATAACCATACCTGGATACCTGGCCATCACAATAACCATACCAGGATACCTGGCACGTACCATGGCCATCACAATTACTATACTAGGATACATGGCCACCTACCATAGCCACCACAATAACCATACCAGGATACCTGGCCACAATCACCAAATGTATGGCGTCACACCACCACCTCCATGCCTGGCTCAGTGTAGGGCGTCAAACCACCACCATGCCTAGCTCAGTGTAGGGCGTCAAACTGCCAACATGCCTGGCTCAGTGTAGGGCGTTACACCACCACCATGCCTGGCTCAGTATAGGGAATCACACCACCACCATGCCTGGCTCAGTATAGGGAGTCACCACCAACATGCCTGGCTCAGTGTAGGGCGTCACACCACCAACATGCCTGGCTGTGTAGGGCGTTACACCAACAACATGCCTGCCTCAGTGCAGGGCGTCACACCATCAACATGCCTGGCTAAGTGCAGGGCGTCACACCATCAACATGCCTGGCTCAGTGTAGGGCGTCACACCAACAACATGCCTGTCTGTGAAGGGCGTCACACCACCAACATGCCTGGCTCAGTGCAGGGCGTCACACCACCAACATGCCTGCCTCAGTGCAGGGCGTCACACCAACATGCCTGTCTGTGAAGGGCGTCACACCACCAACATGCCTGGCTCAGTGTAGGGCGTCACACCACCAACATGCCTGCCTCAGTGCAGGGCGTCACACCAACAACATGCCTGTCTGTGAAGGGCATCACACCACCAACATGCCTGGCTCAGTGTAAGGCGTCACCTCACCAACATATCTGGCTCAGTGTAGGGCGTCACAACACCAACATACCTGGCTCAGTGTAGGGCGTCACACTACCAACATGCCTGGCTCAGTGCAGGGCGTCACCTCACCAACATGTCTGGCTCAGTGTAGGGCGTCACACCACCAACATGCCTGGCTCAGTGTAAGGCGTCACCTCACCAACATATCTGACTCAGTGTAGGGCGTTACAATACCAACACGCCTGGCTCAGTGTAGGGCGTCACACCACCAACATGCCTGGCTCAGTGTAGGGCGTCACCTCACCATGTCTGGCTCAGTGTAGGGCGTCACACCAACATGTCTGGCTCAGTGTAAGGCGTCACCTCACCAACATATCTGACTCAGTGTAGGGCGTCACAATACCAACATGACTGGCTCAGTGTAGGGCGTCACACCACCAACATGCCTGGCTCAGTGTAGGCGTCACCTCACCAACATGTCTGGCTCAGTGTAGGGCGTCACACCACCAACATGCCTGGCTCAGTGTAAGGCGTCACCTCACCAACATATCTGACTCAGTGTAAGGCGTCACAATACCAACATGCCTGGCTCAGTGTAGGGCGTCACACCACCAACATGCCTGGCTCATTGTAGGGCCTCACACCACCAACATGATTGGCTCAGTGTAGGGCGTCACACCACCAACATGCCTGGTTGTGTAGGGCGTCACACCACGAACATGCCTGGTCAGTGTAGGGCGTCATACCAGCATGCCTAGGTGTGTAGGGCGTCACACCACCAACATGTCTGGCTCAGCGTAGTGCGTCACACCACCAAAATGCCTGGCTCAGCGTAGGGCGTCACACCACCAACATGCCTGGTTCAGTGTAGGGCGTCACACCACCAACATGCCTGGTTCAGTGTAGGGCGTCACACCAACATGCCTGGTTCAGTGTAGGACGTCACATCACCAACATGCCTGGCTCAGCGTTTGGCGTCACACCACCAACATGCCTGGCTCAGCGTAGGACGTCACACCACCAACATGCCTGGCTCAGTGTAGGGCGTCACACCAACATGCCTGGCTTAGTGTAGGGCGTCACACCACCAACATGCCTGGTTCAGTGTAGGGCGTCACACCAACATGCCTGGCTCAGCGTAGGGCGTCACACCACCAACATGCCTGGCTCAGTGTAGGGCGTCACACCAACATGCTTGGCTTAGTGTAGGGCATCACACCACCAACATGCCTGGTTCAGTGTAGGGCGTCACACCAACATGCCTGGCTCAGTGTAGGGCGTCACACCACCAACATGCCTGGCTCAGCGTAGGGCGTCACACCACCAACATGCCTGTTTCAGTGTAGGGCGTCACACCACCAACATGCCTGGTTCAGTGTAGGGCGTCACACCAACATGCCTGGCTTAGTGTAGGGCGTCACACCACCAACATGCCTGGTTCAGTGTAGGGCGTCACACCAACATGCCTGGCTTAGTGTAGGGCGTCACACCACCAACATGCCTGTTTCAGTGTAGGGCGTCACACCACCAACATGCCTGGTTCAGTGTAGGGCGTCACACCAACATGCCTGGCTTAGTGTAGGGCGTCACACCACCAACATGCCTGGCTCAGTGTAGGGCATCACACCACCAACATGCCTGGCTCAGCGTAGGGCGTCACACCACCAACATGCCTGGTTCAGTGTAGGGCGTCACACCAACATGCCTGGCTTAGTGTAGGGCGTCACACCACCAACATGCCTGGTTCAGTGTAGGGCGTCACACCAACATGCGTGGCTCAGTGTAGGGCGTCACACCACCAACATGCCTGGTTCAGTGTAGGGCGTCACACCAACATGCCTGGCTTAGTGTAGGGCGTCACACCACCAACATGCCTGGTGTTGTAGGGCGTCACACCAACATGCGTGGCTCAGTGTAGGGCGTAAAACATGCATGCCTCTGTTTAAGGGATCATAACACCAACATGGCTTGGTCAGTGCAGGCCGTCTCCACCAACATCCCATACCAGACAGTACATCATACACTGGCCATGCCACTCCAGTACACCCAACACTGCCCATATCAAACCAGAACACTAACACTGCCCATAACAGACCAGTACACCCAACACTGCCCATATCAAACCAGAACACTAACACTGCCCATAACAGATCAGTACACCCAACACTGCCCATATCAAACCAGAACACTAACACTGCCCATAACAGACCAGTACACCCAACACTGCCCATATCAAACCAGAACACTAACACTGCCCATAACAGATCAGTACACCCAACACTGCCCATATCAAACCAGAACACTAACACTGCCCATAACAGATCAGTACACCCAACACTGCCCATATCAAACCAGAACACTAACACTGCCCATAACAGATCAGTACACCCAACACTGGCCATATCAGCCAATACATCCAAAACTGCCCATACTAAATCAAAACACCCAACACTACCCATACCAGACCAGTACACCCAACACTGCCCACACCAGACTAGTACACCCAACACTGCCCACACCAGACTAGTGCACCCAACACTGACCATACAAGACCAGTACACCCAACACTGACCATACAAGACCAGTACACCCAACACTACCCACACCAGACCAGTACATCCAACCCTGCCTATACCAGACTAGTCCACCTAACACTGGCCATACCAGACCAGTACACCCAACACTGCCCACACCAGACTAGTACACCCAACACTGACCATAAGACCAGTACACCCAACATTTCCCATAAGACCAGTACACCCAACACTGCCAACACCAG
Source organism: Panulirus ornatus (assembly GCF_036320965.1). Classification (NCBI taxonomy): domain Eukaryota; kingdom Metazoa; phylum Arthropoda; class Malacostraca; order Decapoda; family Palinuridae; genus Panulirus; species Panulirus ornatus. The sequence continues at coordinate 1,590,963 of NC_092273.1, forward strand.
ACTAGTACAAACAACACTAGCCATACAAGACCAGTACACCCAACACTGCCCACGCCATACTAGTACACCCAACACTGCCCATACCAGACCAGTACACCCAACACTACCCACACCAGACTAGTACACCCAACACTGCCCATAACAGACCAGTACACCCAACACTGCCCACACCAGACTAGTACAAACAACTCTGGCCATACAAGACCAGTACACCCAACACTGCTCTCACCAGACTAGTACACCCAACACTGCCCATAACAGACCAGTACATCCAACACTGCCCACGCCATACCAGTACACCCAACACTGCCCATACCAGACCAGTACACCCAACACTACCCACACCAGACCAGTACACCCAACACTGCCCATAACAGACCAGTACACCCAACACTGCCCACGCCATACCAGTACACCCAACACTGCCCATACCAGACCAGTACACCCAACACTGCTCACACCAGACTAGTACACCCAACACTGCCCATACAAGACTACACCCAACACTGCCAACACCAGACTAGTCCACCCAACACTGGCCATACAAGACTACACCCAACACTGCTCACACCAGACTAGTACACCCAACACTGGCCATACAAGACTACACCCAACACTGCCCACACCAGACTAGTACACCCAGAACTGCCCACACCAGACTAGTACACCCAAAACTGCCCACACCAGACTAGTACACCCAACACTGCCCATACCAGACCAGTACACCCAAAACTGCCCACACCAGACTAGTACACCCAACACTGCCCACACCAGACTAGTACACCCAACACTGCCCACACCAGACTAGTACATCCAACCCTGCCCATACCAGAGTAGTACACCCAACACTGCCTGTACCAGACCATTAAACCCAACACTGCCCACACCAGACTAGTGCACCCAACACTAGCCATACAAGTACACCCAACACTGCCCAGACCAAACACTGGCCATACCAGACCAGTACACCAAACACTGCCCACACCAGATAAGTACACCCGACACTGCCCACACCAGACCAGTACACCTAACACTGGCCATACCAGACCAATACACCCAACACTACCCACACCAGATCAGTACCCAACACTACCCACACCAGACCAGCACACCCAACACTGGCCATACCAGACCAGTACACCCAACATTACCCACACCAAACCAGTACACCCAACACTGCCCATACCAGACCAGTAAACCCACTACTGCCCTTACCAGACTAGTACACCCAACACTGGCCATATAAGACCAGTACACCCAACACTGCCCACAGACCAGTACAACCAACACTGCCAATACCAGACTAGTACATTCAACACTGCCCACACCAGACCAGTACACCCAACACTACCCACACCTGACTAGTACAACCAACACTGGCCATACAAGACCAGTACACCCAACACTGCCCACACCAGATCAGTACACCCAACACTGGCCATACAACACCAGTACACCCAACACTTCCCACACCAAACCAGTACACCCAACACTGCCCATACCAGATCAGTACACCCAACACTAGCCATATCAGAATAGTACACACAACACTGGCCATACCAGACCAGTGCGCCCAGCACTGATCATACAAGACCATTACACCTAGCACTGGTCATAACAGCCCAGTACACCAAACACTGCCCACACCAGACCAGTACACCCAACACTTCCCATACCAGACCAGTACTTCCAACATGGGCCATATGAGAGCAGTACACCAGAGTACATCCAACACTGCCAATTCCAGACAAGTACACCCAACACTGTCCATACCAGACCAGTACTTCCAACACGGGCCATATCAGAGAAGTACACCAGAGAAGTACACCCAACACTGGTCATACCAGACCAGTACACCCAACACTGCCCACACCAGACCAGTACACCCAACACTGTCCATACCAGACCAGTACTTCCAACACGGGCCATACCAGACCAGTACACCCAACACTATCCACACCAGAGAAGTTCACCCAACACTGGCCATACCAGGCCAGTACACCTAACACTGCTGATACCACACCAGTTCACCCAACACAGCCAATACCAAACCAGTACAGCCAACACTAACCATTCCCGACCAGTACAGCCAACACTGGTCATACCAGACCAGTACTTCTAACATGTCCCATACTAGACCAGTACACCCGAAATTACCCACACCAAATCAGTACACCCAACACTGGCCATACCAGACCAGTACACCCAACACTGCCCATATCAGAACAGTATACCAAAAATGCCCATACCAGACCAGTACACCCAACACTGCCCATACCAGACCAGTACAACCAAAAATGCCCATACCAGACCAGTACACCCAACACTGGCCATTCCATACCAGTACATCTAACACTGCCCATACCAGACCAGTACACCCAACAATGGCCATTCCAGACCAGTACATCTAACACTGCCCATACAAGACCAGTACACCCAACACTGCTCACACCAAACCAGTACACCCAACACGGGCCATATCTGACCAGTATACCAAACAGCAGATATGACCATGTGAAACACTATACTCCAATAATCATAAAGTTCATTCAAGTAAACATAAACATGCATGTGGCATTCACCATGCATGTGTAGCGAACCATGTTTGTTTCAACAGTAAACACATCAAATGACAATATGAATGAGACATATGCAACTTATGGTAATAGACAAATGGTTAACTGTAAGACCAGAAAACCCTCCACATACCCAGCACCGGACTACATACATACACCAGATTACATACATACACACCAGACTACATACATACACCAGATTACATACATACACCAGACTATACAAATACACCAGACTACATACACACACCAGATTACATACATACACCAGACTATACAAATACACCAGACTACATACATACACCAGACTACATACATACACTAGACTACATACATACACCAGACTACATATATACACCAGACTACATACATACACCAGACTATACAAATACACCAGACTACATACATACACCAGACTACATACATACACCAGACTACATACATACACCAGATTACATACATACACCAGACTATACAAATGCACCAGACTACATACATACACCAGACTACATACATACACCAGATTACATACATACACCAGACTATACAAATACACCAGACTACATACATACACCAGATTACATACATACACCAGACTATACAAATACACCAGACTACATACATACACCAGACTACATACATACACTAGACTACATACATACACCAGACTACATATACACACCAGACTACATACATACACCAGACTATACAAATACACCGACTACATACATACACCAGACTACATACATACACCAGACTACATATATACACCAGACTACATACATACACCAGACTATACAAATACACCAGACTACATACATACACCAGACTACATACATACACTAGACTACATACATACACCAGACTACATATATACACCAGACTACATACATACACCAGACTATACAAATACACCAGACTACATACATACACCAGACTACATACATACACCAGACTACATATATACACCAGACTACATACATACACCAGACTATAAAAATACACCAGACTACATACATACACCAGACTACATACATACACCAGACTATACAAATGCACCAGACTATACAAATGCACCAGACTACATACATACACCAGACAATACAAATGCACCAGACTACATACATACACCAGGCACATATCAATGAAAGATGTACAAAGTCTAATTAAAAATGAGTAGTAAAGTAATTCTGATGCAGGTCAAGATTATGAACTTCGTACTAGTAGTAAAAAATCCTAATAAAAGTCAAGATAATGAACTTCAAACTAGTAGTAATGTAATCCTTATAAAGGTCATGATAACAAACTTCAAACTGGTAGAAATGTAATCCTTATACAGTTCATGATAATGAACTGTAAACAAGTGGTAAAATAATCTTTATAAAGGTCGAGATAATGAGCTGCAAACTAGTAGAAAAGTAATCCTTACAAAGGTCAATATAATGAACTTCAAACTAGTAAAACAATCTTTATAAAGGTCAAAATAAAGTTCAAACTAGTAGTATAGTGATTCTTAAAAAGGTCAAGGTAATAAACTTCAAACTAATAGGAAAGTAATCCATATACATGTCAAGGTAATGAACTGCAAGGTAGTAGTACAGTAATTCTTATAAAGGTCATGATGATGAACTGCGATCTAACAGTAAAGTAATCTTTATAAAGGTTAAGATAATGAGCTGCATCAATAGTTGTAAAATAATACTTAAAAAGGTCCTAATAATGAACTGCAAACTAGTAGTAAAGTAATCCTTTTAAAGGTCAAGATAACTGCAAACTAACAGTACAGTAATCCTTATAAAGGTCAAGATAACTGCAAACTAACAGTACAGTAATCCTTATAAAGGTCAAGATATCAAAATGCAAACTAGTAGTAAAGTAATCCTTATAAAGGTCAAGATAACTGCAAACTAACAGTACAGTAATCCTTATAAAGGTCAAGATAACTGCAAACAGTACAGTAATCCTTATAAAGGTCAAGATAACTGCAAACTAACAGTACAGTAATCCTTATAAAGGTCAAGATATCAAAATGCAAACTAGTAGTAAAGTAATCCTTATAAAGGTCAAGATAACTGCAAACTAACAGTACAGTAATCCTTATAAAGGTCAAGATAACTGCAAACAGTACAGTAATCCTTATAAAGGTCAAGATAACTGCAAACTAACAGTACAGTAATCCTTATAAAGGTCAAGATATCAAAATGCAAACTAGTAGTAAAGTAATCCTTATAAAGGTCGTGACAATTCAGTACAAACTAGCAGTAAAGTAATCCTTGTAAAGATCAAGATAATGAAATGCCACCTAGTAGTAAAGTAGCCATAATAAAGGTCAAGATACTGAAGTGGGAAGTAGTAGTTAAGTAATGTCATCATAATGGAGTGCACATCTTCAAGTGAGGGAGAACTAGAAATGTGTATCAGGAAATATAAGAACTTGTATGACACTTACTACTACAACATCAATATGGCTGACATAAGAAACATCATATAAACCAGTGATAAGATATTGACTGATGTACACATGATAATACATATCCTGCACACTACACATGATAATACATATCCTGCACACTACACATGATAATACATATCCTGCACACTACACATGATAATACATATCCTGCACACTACACATGACAATACATATCCTGCACACTACACATGACAATACATATCCTGCACACTACACATGACAATACATATCCTGCACACTACACATGACAATACATATCCTGCACACTACACATGACAATACATATCCTGCACACTACACATGACAATACATATCCTGCACACTACACATGACAATACATATCCTGCACACTACACATGACAATCATTTCTGTGGTAAAGTAAATTGGAAGATGGAATTACGGTATTGGCCTAATGATGTACAATGAAGTAACTGATTACGTCAGAAGACGGGGGGGGGGGGGGGGGGGGGGCAGCAGCCATTACCGCACCAAAACATCAAACATTTCTAATCAATGTCATGGACAACATGATAATGATAATTATAATGATGATGATAATGATGATGATAATTATTATAATGATGATAATGATAATGATGATGATAATGATTATTATGATAGTGATGATAATGATGATGATATTGATGATAATGATAATAGTGATGACAATGATGATTATAATGATAGTGATGATGATTATAATGATGACAGTAATGATAATGATAATGATGATAGTGATGATAATGATAATGATGATAAAGATGATAATGATGATAATAATGATTATAATGATGATAGTGATGATGATGATAATGAGGATGATAATGATGATTGATGACAATGATGATAATGATAGTGATGATAATGATGATAATCAAGATGATAATGATGATAAAGATGATGATAATGATAATGATAATAATGATAGAAATGATAATGGTGATAATGATAGTGATGATGATGATAATGAAGATGATAATGATAATGATGACAATGATGATAGTGATGATAATGCTTTTCAAGATGACAATGATGATGATAATGATGATCATAATGATAGAGATGATAATGATAATGATGATAATGATTATAATGATAGTGATGATAATGATGATAATGAGGATAATGATATAATGATAGTGATGATAATGATGATAATGATAATGATGATAAAAGATGACGATAATGATGATAATGATGAAGATGATAATGATAATCATTATCATTATCAGTATCATTATCATCATCATTATTGATATCATTATCAACATTATCATCATCATTATCATCTTTATCATTAATATTATTATCATTATCATTATCACCATTATCCTTATCTATCATTACCTGTATTACCATTATCATCATAATCATTATCATCATGATCATCATTGTCATCGTTATCATTATCATTATCATTATCCTCATTATCATTATCATCATTATCATAATGATAATGAGGATAATGATAATGATAATGATATTAATGATGATGATACTTATGATAATGATGATGGTAATGATAATAATGATAATGATAATGATGATAATAATGATGATTATGATGCTAATGATTATGATAAGGATGCCAATGATGATAAGAAGATATTGATGATGATGATAAAGATAATCATAAGATGATAATGATGATGATAAGTTGATATTGATGATGATGATAATAAGATGATCATGATGATAATGATAAAATGATGATAGTGATGATGATGATAGTGATGTAGATGTTGTTAGTGATGATGATGATAATAAGGATGATGATGCAACACTTACATAAAGTCTATAGAAGTCCATTATGAGTTCAGGAGAAGAAATTAGAGAGACTCAAAAGGAAGACATGTACATGACAATATTATATGTGGTAATATATATCCAGCATGTGAGAGGCAGTTTTACGAGGTCACCAAGATATTAAGAAAATAATAAAGAAACAAATATTACAGTGTGTGGTAAAGATAGTGTGCACATACCCCACTTGTTATATTACAGTGTGTGGTAAAGATAGTGTGCACATACCCCACTTGTTATATTACAGTGTGTGGTAACGATAGTGTGCACATACCCCACTTGTTATATTACAGTGTGTGGTAAATATAGTGTGCACATACTCCACTTGTTATATTACAGTGTGTGGTAAAGATAGTGTGCACATACCCCACTTGTTATATTACAGTGTGTGGTAAAGATAGTGTGCACATACCCCACTTGTTATATTACAGTGTGTGGTAAAGATAGTGTGCACATACTCCACTTGTTATATTACAGTGTGTGGTAAAGATAGTGTGCACATACCCCACTTGTTATATTACAGTGTGTGGTAAAGATAGTGTGCACATACCCCACTTGTTATATTACAGTGTGTGGTAACGATAGTGTGCACATACCCCACTTGTTATATTACAGTGTGTGGTAAAGATAGTGTGCACATACTCCACTTGTTATATTACAGTGTGTGGTAAAGATAGTGTGCACATAACCCACTTGTATTACAGCATGTGGTGAAGATAGTGTGCACATATCCCACTGTTATATTACAATATGTGGTAAAGATAGTGTGCACATACCCCACTAGTTATATTACAGTATGTGGTAAAGATAGTGTGCACATACCCCACTGTTATATTACAGTGTGTGGTAAAGATAGTGTGCACATACCCCACTTGTTATATTACAGTATGTGGTGAAGAGAGTGTGCACATAGCCCACTTGTTATATCACAGTGTGTGGAAAAGATAGTGTGCACATACCCCAATTGTTATATTACAGTGTATGGTGAAGATAGTGTGCACATACCCCACTGTTATATTACAGTATGTGGTAAAGATAGTGTGCACATACCCCAATTGTTATATTACAGTATGTAGTGAAGATAGTGTGCACATACTCCACTGTTATATTACAGTATGCGGTGAAGATAGTGTGCACATATCCCACTGTTATATTACAGTATGTGGTGAAGATAGTGTGCACATACCCCAATTGTTATATTACAGTATGTGGTGAAGATAGTGTGCACATATCCCACTGTTATATTACAGTATATGGTGAAGATAGTGTGCACATAGCCCACTGTTATATTACAGTATGTGGTGAAGATATTGTGCACATACCCCACTTGTTATATTACAGTGTGTGGTAAAGATAGTGTGCACATACCCCACTTGTTATATTACAGTATGTGAAGATAGTGTGCATATATCCCACTGTTATATTACAGTATGTGGTAAAGATAGTGTGCACATACCCCAATTGTTATATTACAGTATGTGGTGAAGATAGTGTGCACATATCCCACTGTTATATTACAGTATGTGAAGATACTGTGCACACAGCCCAGTTATATTACAGTATGTGGTGAAGATAGTGTGCACATACCCCACTGTTATATTACAGTATGTGGTGAAGATAGTGTGCACATACCCCACTTGTTATATTACAGTATGTGGTGAAGATAGTGTGCACATACCCCAATTGTTATATTGCAGTATGTGGTGAAGATAGTGTGCACATACCCACTTGTTATATTACAGTATGTGGTAAACATAGTGTGCACATCCCACTGTTATATTACAGTATGTGGTGAAGATAGTGTGCACATACCCACTTGTTATATTACAGTGTGTGGTGAAGATAGCATGCACATACCCCACTGTTATATTACAGTATGTGGTGAAGATAGTGTGCACATACCCCACTTGTTATATTACAGTGTGTGAAGATAGTGTGCACATATCCCACTGTTATATTAAAGTATGTGGTGAAGATAGCGTGCACATACCCCACTTGTTATATTACAGTGTGTGGTGAAGATAGTGTGCACATATTCCACTTGTTATATCACAGTGTGTGGCGAAGATAGTGTGCACATATCCCACTTGTTATATTACAGTGTGTGGTGAAGATAGTGTGCACATACCCCACTTGTTATATTAGTGTGAATATAGTGTGCACATACCCCACTGTTATATTTAAGTATGTGGTGAAGATAGGGTGTACATACCCCACTTGTTATATTATAGTATGTGGTGAAGATAGTGTGCACGTACCTCACTGTTATATTACAGTATGTGGTGAAGATAGTGTGCACATACTCTTGTTATATTACAGTGTGTGGTGAATAGTGTGCACATACCCTACTTGTTATATTACAGTGTGTGGTGAAGATAGTGTGCACATACCCCACTTGTTACATTACAGTATGTGGTGAAGATAGTGTGCACATACCCGACTGTTATATTACAGTATGTAGTGAAGATAGTGTGCACATACCCCACTTGTTATATTACAATGAGTGAAGATAGTGTGCACATATCCCACTTGTTATATTACAGTGTGGTGAAGATAGTGTGCACATACCCCACTTGTTATATTACAGTGTGTGGTGAAGATAGTGTGCACATATCCCACTTGTTATATTACAGTGTGCGGTGAAGACAGTGTGCACATACCCAACTTGTTATATTAGTGTGTGGTGAAGATAGTGTGCCCATACCCCACTTGTTATATTACAGTGTGTGGTGAAGATAGTGTGCACATTCCCCACTTGTTATATTACAGTATGTGGTGAACATAGTGTGCACATACCCCACTTGTTATATTACAGTGTGTGGAAGATAGTGAGCACATACTCCACTTGTTATATTACAGTGTGTGGTGAGGATAGTTGCATATATCCCACTTGTTATATTACAGTGTGTGGTGAAGATAGTGTGCACATTCCCCCACTTGTTATATTACAGTGTGTGGTGAAGATAGTGTGCGCATACCCCATTTGTTATATTACAGTGTGTGGTGAAGATAGTGTGTAAATATCCCACTTGTTATATTACAGTGTGTGGTGAAGATAGTGTGCACATATCCCACTTATATTACAGTGTGTGGTGAAGATAGTGTGCACATATCCCACTGTTATATTACAGTATGTGGTGAAGATAGTGTGCACATTCCCCCACTTGTTATATTACAGTGTGTGGTGAAGATAGTGTGCACATACCCCACTTGTTATATTACAGTGTGTGGTGAAGATAGTGTACACATACCCCACTTGTTATATTACAGTATGTGGTGAAGATAGTGTGCACATACCCCACTTGTTATATTACAGTATGTAGTGAAGGTAGTGTGCACATACCCCACTTGTTATATTACAGTGTGTGGTGAGGATAGTGTGCACATACCCCACTTGTTATATTACAGTGTGTGGTGAAGATAGTGTGCACATACCCCACTTGTTATATTACAGTGTGTGGTGAAGATAGTGTGCACATACCCCACTGTTATATTACAGTGTGGTGAAGATAGTGTGCACATACCCCACTGTTATATTACAGTGTGTGGTGAAGATAGTGTGCACATACCCCACTTGTTATATTACAGTGTGTGGTGAAGATAGTGTGCACATACCCCACTTGTTATATTACAGTGTGTGGTGAAGATAGTGTGCACATACCCCACTTGTTATATTACAGTGTGTGGTGAAGATAGTGTGCACATACCCCACTTGTTATATTACAGTGTGTGGTGAAGATAGTGTGCACATACCCCACTTGTTATATTACAGTGTGTGGTGAAGATAGTGTGCACATACCCCACTTGTTATATTACAGTGTGTGGTGAAGATAGTGTGCACATACCCCACTTGTTATATTACTCCTCATTATGTTACTTTGAGAGAAGCATAATGTCACACTTATACAATGGAGGAATATACACTCATGCAAGAAGACACCTTACCTAAGTGATGAACATGACGGTCTAACTCAGAGATCATAGTGGTCATGTGAGTACAGGGGAGGGGAGGGACTAGTGGTCATGTGAGTACAAGGAAGGGGGGGACTAGTGGTCATGTGAGTACAGGGGAGGGGGGGACTAGTGGTCATGTGAGTACAGGGGAGGGGGGGACTAGTGGTCATGTGAGTACAAGGAAGGGAGGGACTAGTGGTCATGTGAGTACAGGGGAGGGGGGGGACTAGTGGTCATGTGAGTACAAGGAAGGGAGGGACTAGTGGTCATGTGAGTACAGGGGAGGGGGGGGACTAGTGGTCATGTGAGTACAAGGAAGGGAGGGACTAGTGGTCATGTGAGTACAGGGGAGGGAGGGACTAGTGGTCATGTGAGTACAGGGGAGGGGGGGACTAGTGGTCATGTGAGTACAGGGGAGGGGGGGACTAGTGGTCATGTGAGTACAGGGGAGGGGGGGACTAGTGGTCATGTGAGTACAGGGGAGGGGGGGACTAGTGGTCATGTGAGTACAGGGGAGGGGGGAACTGGTGGTCATGTGAGTACAGGGAAGGGAGGGACTAGTGGTCATGTGAGTACAGGGGAGGGGGGGACTAGTGGTCATGTGAGTACAAGGAAGGGAGGGACTAGTGGTCATGTGAGTATAGGGGAGGGGGGGACTAGTGGTCATATGAGTACAGGGGAGGGGGGGGACTAGTGGTCATGTGAGTACAAGGAAGGGAGGGACTAGTGGTCATGTGAGTACAGGGGAGGGGGGGACTAGTGGTCATGTGAGTACAAGGAAGGGAGGGACTAGTGGTCATGTGAGTACAGGGGAGGGAGGGACTAGTGGTCATGTGAGTACAGGGGAGGGGGGGACTAGTGGTCATGTGAGTACAGGGGAGGGGGGGGACTAGTGGTCATGTGAGTACAGGGGAGGGGGGGACTAGTGGTCATGTGAGTACAGGGGAGGTGGGGGACTAGTGGTCATGTGAGTACAGGGGAGGGGGGGACTAGTGGTCATGTGAGTACAGGGGAGGGAGGGACTAGTGGTCATGTGAGTACAGGGGAGGGAGGGACTAGTGGTCATGTGAGTACAAGGGAGGGAGGGACTAGTGGTCATGTGAGTACAGGGGAGGGAGGGACTATTGGTCACGTGAGTACAGGGGAGGGAGGATCTTTTTGGTCATCTTAGGACAATGGAGGGAGGGTCTAGTCATCATGTGAGTACAGTGAAGGGAGGGTCTAGTGGTTATGTGAGTACAGGGAAGGAGGGTTTAATAGTCATGTGAGTACAGGGAAGAAGGGTCTAGTGGTCATGTGCGAGTACAGGTGAGGGATGGAGTAGTGGTCGTGTAAGGGTACAGAGCAGGGAGGGAACAGTAGTCATGTGAGTGTAAATGGAAGGGAGGGGCACATCGTTGTGTGGGTATACAGGAGAGGGAGAGAAGGACACGTTGTCACAGTGAGAACCACTGATGGTAAACATTAATCTACTCCTTCCTGTCCCACAATAACAACATCCCCGCTTCACGTGTCAGACATGTTGGGGAACCACAGCACTAATGGCAAGCCCACAAAGAGGTTAAGGCCAGTGGCAGGGGATTACGAACCCCACCACCAGGTCAGTTCCAGTGGCAATGGATGACTAATCCCAACACCAGGTCAGGGCCAGTGGCAGGGGATTACGAACCCTACCACCAGGTCAGGTCCAGTGGCAAAGGATGGCTAACCCCCAACACCAGGTCAGGGTCAGTGGCAGGGGATTACGAACCCCATCAGGAGATGAGGTCCAATGGCAGGGGATTACGAACCCCACCAGCAGGTCAGAGCCAGTGGCAATGGATGACTAATCCCAACACCAGGTCAAGTCCAGTGGCAGGGGAATACGAACCCTACCACAAGGTCAGGTCCAATGGCAGAGGATTACGAACCCCTACCACTAGGTCAGGTCCAGTGACAGCGGATTACGAACCCCTATCACCTGGTCATGTCCAGAAACAGGTCCAGTGGCAGCGGACTACGAACCCCTTCCACCAGGTCAGGTCCACTGGCAGGGGATTATGAACCCAACCCCACCACTAGGTCAGGTCCAGTGGCAGCGGATTACAAACCCCTATCACCAGGTCTGGTCCAGTGGCAGATGATTACGAACCCCTACCATCAAGTCAGGTTCAGTGGCAGGGGATGGCTAACCCCATCGGCAGGTCAGGGCCAGTGGCAGGGGATTACGAACCCCATCAGGAGATGAGGTCCAATGGCAGGGGATTACGAACCCCACCAGCAGGTCAGAGCCAGGGGCAAAGGATCACGAACCCTTCCATCAAGTCAGGTCCAGTGGCAGGGGATTACGAACCCTACCTACCTCCAGGTCAGGTCCAGTGGCAAGGGATTACGAAGCGTACCAGCAGGTCAGGAGGAGCGGCAGATGGCTAAGCCCACCACCAGTGGCTAGGAAGGAGGCCAGGGGAGTGCTACATACCTGGGTGTGGTAGGTTGATGGTAGCGGGTAGGAGGCTGGTGGCTGTGACACCCCTTGGTGTTGTTGTCCTGAGTGTGGCCCGGAGTGTGGCCCAGGATACCTCACCCCACTGTACTGTGGGCCACCACCACCCACCCCACTGCCCCCACTTGGCTGTGGCCCCTGCTGTTGCTGTGGTCCACCTGACTGCTGCTGTGGTTGCTGCGGTTGCGAGTGCTGTGCCTTCTGCTGTGGGCTGGGACCCACCCACTGTGCTGTGCTTGCCTGCTGCTGCTGAGGCTGCTGCTGCTGCGGTCCCTGCTGCTGCTGCTGCTGCTGGTGGTGGTGGTGGTGGTGGTGGTGTGGCCCAGGGGGGGCCTGCTGGGGTGGCCCTGTGGGTGGTTGATGTTGTTGGGGCGGTGGGGCGTGGGATGTGTGGGGGGCGTGTCTATACTGTACAGCAGCAGGACCTGACCCTGGGTTGGACGGGGGGGGCCGCCCTCCCTTGCCAGGTGGGCCGCCCCCCACGTGGCCCTGGGGATAGCCAGGTCGCGGACCATTACTTGCCTGCAACCAAAACAAACCATTAACATTACTACTACAAACTAAAACTAAAATACAATTATGACAGGGTACATTAAGTGAGGTTGATCACGGTTACAAGTGATGGTGGCCACTATAACCCGAGGTAGATCATGGTTACAACATTTGGTGGAAGCAACCTAAGGTTGATCATGATTACAAATCATGTTGGCCACAACCTGAGGTAGATCATGGTTACCAATGATGGTGGCCACAACCTGAGGTAGATCATGGTTACCAATGATGGTGGCCACAACCTGAGGAAGATCATGGTTACCAATGATGGTGGCCACAACCTGAGGTAGATCATGGTTACCAATGATGGTGGCCACAACCTGAGGAAGATCATGGTTACCAATGATGGTGGCCACAACCTGAGGTAGATCATGGTTACCAATGATGGTGGCCACAACCTGAGGTAGATCATGGTTACCAATGATGGTGGCCACAACCTGAGGTAGATCATGGTTACCAATGATGGTGGCCACAACCTGAGGAAGATCATGGTTACCAATGATGGTGGCCACAACCTGAGGTAGATCATGGTTACCAATGATGGTGGCCAAAACCTGAGGTAGATCATGGTTACCAATGATGGTGGCCACAACCTGAGGTAGATCATGGTTACCAATGATGGTGGCCACAACCTGAGGAAGATCATGGTTACCAATGATGGTGGCCACAACCTGAGGTAGATCATGGTTACCAATGATGGTGGCCACAACCTGAGGTAGATCATGGTTACCAATGATGGTGGCCACAACCTGAGGTAGATCATGGTTACCAATGATGGTGGCCACAACCTGAGGAAGATCATGGTTACCAATGATGGTGGCCACAACCTGAGGTAGATCATGGTTACCAATGATGGTGGCCAAAACCTGAGGTAGATCATGGTTACCAATGATGGTGGCCACAACCTGAGGTAGATCATGGTTACCAATGATGGTGGCCACAACCTGAGGTAGATCATGGTTACCAATGATGGTGGCCACAACCTGAGGTAGATCATGGTTACCAATGATGGTGGCCACAACCTGAGGAAGATCATGGTTACCAATGATGGTGGCCACAACCTGAGGTAGATCATGGTTACCAATGATGGTGGCCACAACCTGAGGTAGATCATGGTTACCAATGATGGTGGCCACAACCTGAGGTAGATCATGGTTACCATTAATGGTGGCCACAACATGAGGTTGATCATGGTTATAAATTGTTGGCCACAACCTGAGGTAGATCATGGTTATCAATGATGGTGGCCACAACCTGAGGAAGATCATGGTTACCAATGATGGTGGCCACAACCTGAGGAAGATCATGGTTACCAATGATGGTGGCCACAACCTGAGGTAGATCATGGTCACCAATGATGGTGGCCACAACCTGAGGTAGATCATGGTTACCAATGATGGTGGCCACAACCTGAGGAAGATCATGATTACAACTTATGGTGCCCACAACAACCTAAGGTGGATCATGGTTACCATTAATGGTGGCCACAACATGAGGTTGATCATAGTTATAAATTGTTGGCCACAACCTGAGGTAGATCATGGTTACCAATGATGGTGGCCACAACCTGAGGAAGATCATGATTGCAACTTATGGTGCCCACAACTACCTAAGGTGGATCATGGTTACCATTAATGGTGGCCACAACATGAGGTTGATCATGGTTATAAATTGTTGGCCACAACCTGAGGTAGATCATGGTTACCAATGATGGTGGCCACAACCTGAGGTTGATCATGGTTACCACTGATGGTAATGATGGCCACAACCTGAACTAGATCATGGTTGCCACTGACGGTGGCCACAACCTGAGGTAGATCATAGTTACAAGTGATGGTGGCCACAACAGCATGAGGTTGATCATGATTATAACTTATGGTGACCACAACAGCCTGAGGTACATCATGGTTACCACTGATGGTGGCCACAACCTGAGGTTGATCATGGTTACCAATGATGGTGGCCACAACCTGAGGTAGATCATGGTTACCAATGATGGTGGCCACAACCTGAGGTAGATCATGGTTACCAATGATGGTGGCCACAACCTGAAGAAGATCATGGTTACCAATGATGGTGGCCACAACCTGAGGTAGATCATGGTTACCACTGATGGTGGCCACAACCTGAGGTTGATCATGGTTACCAATGATGGTGGCCACAACCTGAGGTAGATCATAGTTACCAATGTTGGTGGCCACAACCTGAGGTAGATCATGGTTACCAATGATGGTGGCCACAACCTGAGGAAGATCATGGTTACCAATGATGGTGGCCACAACCTGAGGAAGATCATGGTTACCACTGATGGTGGCCACAACCTGAGGTTGATCATGGTTACCAATGATGGTGGCCACAACCTGAGGTAGATCATAGTTACCAATGTTGGTGGCCACAACCTGAGGTTGATCATGGTTACCACTGATGGTAATGATGACCACAACCTGAGGTAGCTCATGGTTGCCACTGATGGTGGCCACAACCTGAGGTAGATCATGGTTACAACTGATGGTGGCCACAACCTGAGGTTGATCAAGGTTACAAATCATGGTGGCCACAACAACCTTAGATCATGGTTACCACAGATAGTGGCCACAACCTGAGGTTGATCATGGTTACAACTATGGTGGTCACAACCTGAGGTAGATCATGGTTACCAATGATGGTGGCCACAACCTGAGGTAGATCATGGTTACAACTGATGGTAATGGTGGCCACAACCTGAGGTTGATCACAGTTACAACTATGGTGGCCATAACCTGAGGTAGATCATGGTTACCACTGATGGTTGCCACAACCTGAGGTTGATCATGGTCACAAATTACGTTGGCTGCAACCTGAGGTAGATCATGGTTACAACTGGTGGCCACCACCTGAGGTTGATCATGGTTACAACTTAGGGTGGTCACAACAACCTGAGGTAGATCATTGTTACCACTGATTGTGGCCACAACTTGGGGTTGATAATGGTTACCACTGATGGTAATGGTGGCCACAACCGGAGGTTGATCATGGTTACAACTTATGGTGGTCACAACCTGAGGCAGATCATGGTTAACACAGATGGTGGCCACAATCTGAGGTAGATCATAGTTACCACTGATGGTGGCCACAACCTGAGGTTGATCATGGTTACAACTACGGTAGCCACAACCTGAGGTAGATCATGGTTACCAAGGATGGTGACCAAAACCTGAGGTTGATCATGATTACAACTATGATGGCCACAACCTGACGTGGATCATGGTTACCAATGATGGTGGCTACAACCTGACGTGGATCATGGTTACCACTGATGGTGGCCACAACAATCTGAGGTCGATCATTGTTACCACTGATGGTGGCCACAACAATCTGAGGGTGGTCATTGTTACCAATGATGGTAATGGTGGCCACAACAACATGAGGTTGATCACTATTACCACTGATGGTAATGGTGGTCAAAACAAACTGAGGTTGATCATGGTTACAACTTATGGTGGCCACAACAACATGAAGTAGATCATGGTAACGTTACCGCGGATGGTAGCCACAACCTGAGGTAGAAAAAGGTTACAACTGATGGTAATGGTGGCCATAACCTGGGGATATCATGGTTACCACTGATGGTAATGGTGGCCACAACCTGAGGTTGATCATGGTTACCACAACCTGAGGCTGATCATGGTTACAACTTATGGCGGCCGCCACAATCTGACGGTGATCATTGTTACCACTGATGGTAATTGTGGCCACAACAACCTGAGGCTGGTCATTGTTACCAATAAAGTTAATGGTGGCCCCCAACCTTAGGTTGGTTAATGTTACCAATGATGGTAATGGTGGCCATAGCAACCTGAGGTTGATCATTGTTACCAAAGACGGTTGCCACAACCTGAGGTTGATCATGGTTACCACTGATGGTGGCCACAACAACTTGAGGTTGATCATGGTTACCACTGATGGTAGGCATAACATGAGGTTGATCATTGCTAACAATGATAGTGGCTACAACAACCTGAGGTTGATCATTGTTACCAAAGACGGTTGCCACAACCTGAGGTTGATCATGGGTGGCCACAACAACTTGAGGTTGATCATGGTTACCACTGATGGTAGGCATAACATGAGGTTGATCATTGCTAACAATGATAGTGGCTACAACAACCTGAGGTTGATCATGGTTACCACTGATGGTAGGCATAACATGAGGTTGATCATTGTTACCAAAGACGGTTGCCACAACCTGAGGTTGATCATGGTTACCACTGATGGTGGCCACAACAACCTGAGGTTGATCACTGCTACCAATTATGGTAATGGTGGCCACAACAAC
Source organism: Panulirus ornatus (assembly GCF_036320965.1). NCBI lineage: Eukaryota > Metazoa > Arthropoda > Malacostraca > Decapoda > Palinuridae > Panulirus > Panulirus ornatus. The sequence goes on from NC_092273.1 coordinate 1,609,119, forward strand.
CTGAGGTTGATCGTTGTTACCACTGATGGTGGCCACAACCTGAGGTTAATCAATTACCACTGATGGAAATTGTGGCCACAACAACCTGAGGTTTATCAGTTACTATTGATGGTGGCCACAACAACCTGAGGTGATTTATTGTTTCCACTGATGGTAATGGTGGCCATCACAACGTGAGGTTGATCATCACTGATGGTAATGGTGGCTACAACCACCTGAGGTTGATCACTGTTACGACTGAAGGTGGACATAACAACCTGTTGATAATTGTTACCACTGATGGTAATTGTTGCCACAACCTGAGGTTATCAATGTTACCTCTAATGGTAATTGTGGCCACAACAACCTGAGGTTGATCATAGTTACCACTGATGGTGGCGATAACATCCTGAGGTTGATCACTGTTACCACCGATGGTAATGGTGGCCACAACAACCTGAGGTTGATAATTTCTACCACTGACGGTAATGTTGGCCAGAGCAACCTGAGGTTGATCATTGCCACAACTGATGGTAATGGTGGCTAGAACATGAGATTGATCATTGTTACCACTGTTGGTAATGGTGGCCACAACCTTAGGTTGATCATCACCACTGGTGGTAACAGTGACCACAAACTGGTTATCAATGTTACCACTAATGGTAATTGTGGCCACCACAACATGGGGTTGATCATTGTTAATGCTGATGGTAATGGTGGCCACAACAACCTGATGTTGATCAATGTTACCACTTATGGCGGCCACAACCTCGTTAGTCATATGTGTGTATCTAGTATATCAAGCTTAAGTAAACAAGATGGGACTTCAAATGTGCTGCATACAATGTTGACATCCCTTGTGGTTCAGCTACAAGTAGGACCACAAAAATTTCCATCTTCAATTATGATTTACTATCACTACAATGTTGTCTTTAATTATGATTTACTATCACTAAAATACTGTCTTCAATTATGATTAACTACCACTACAATATTGTCTAATATACCAAGTATATCACCTCCTTAATTCTGTATGATATTAAACAAAACAGAACATTCATGTTTTGCATAACCTTGCTGATCTTGATGAAATTTGTCATACACTTCAGTATGTACAAAAATCTTAACCTGTGAGTTTTATCTATCAAAGTAGGTCACCAAGTTCTGACTTGAACTTGCTTATATTCCCACATCCAGCAAAAAACAATCAACCTTACAATATATCCTTATTCTATGACATTTTCTCAAATAAAAAAAAATAATGTAGAATGTGTTTTTATTACAGTAGCATTTATTTTAGTACAGGAGCAAGTATTTTACTAAAGTAGCAAGTATTTTATGACAGTATCAAGTATTTCACTACTGTAGCATATATTTTACAAAAGTGGCAAGTATTTTACTACTGAAGCAAGTATTTTACTACAGCAGCGAGTATTTACTACTATAGCAAGTATTTCACTACAGCAGCATGTATTTCACTACAGCAGCATGTATTTCACTACAGCAGCATGTATTTCACTACTGCAGCATGTATTTCACCACAACAGCATGTATTTTACTATTAAAGCATGTATTTTACTACTGAAGCATGTATTTTACTACAGTAGCAAATATTTTACTACTGTAGCATATATTTTACTACAGTAGCATGTATTTTATTAAAATAGCAAGTATTTTACTACAGTAGCAAGAATTTTACTACAGCAGGATGTATTTTACTGCTGAGGCATGTATTTTACTACTGTATCAAGAAATCTACAACTGTATCAGGTATTTTACTACAGTATCATGTATTTCACTAAAGTATCAAGTATTTTACTACTATAGCATGTATTTTACTACTGCAGCATGTATTTTATACTGTATCATGTATTCTACTACTGCAGCAAGTATTTTACTACAGTAGCAAGTATCTTACTACAGCAGGATGCATTTTACTACTGAGGCATGTATTTTACTACAGTATCAAGTAATTTAAAACTGTATCATGTATTTTACTACTGTATCATGTACTTCACTACTGTATCATGTATTTCACTAAAGTATCAAGTATTTTACTACAGTAGCAAGTACTTTACTACAGTTTCAAGTACTTTACTACAGTATCAAGTACTTTTACTACAGTAGCAAGTATTTTACTACTGTGGCATGCATTTTACTACTGCAGCATGTATTTTATACTGTATCATGTATTTTACTACTGTACAAGTATTCTACTTCAGCAGCAAGTATTTTACTACTGTAGCATATATTTTACTACAGTATCAAATATCTTACTACTGTAGCATTTATTTTACTACAGTATCAAATATTTTATTACTGTAGCATATATTTTACTACTGTAGCATGTACTTTACTACAGTAGCAAGAGTTTTACTACTGAAGCAAGAATTTTACTACTGCAGCAAGTATTTTACTACTGAAGCATGTACTTTACAACAATATCAAGTATTTTACTAATGTAGCATGAACTGTACTACAGTAACAAGTACTTTACTACAGTAATAAGTATTTTACTACTGTTGCATGTATCTTACTAGAGTAGCAAAAATTTTACTATTGTATTATGTATCTTACTACTGTAGCATGTACTTTACTTGTTACAGTAGCAAGTATTTTAATACTACAGCATGTATTTTACTACAGTAGCATGTATTTTACTATTGCAGCATGTACTTTACTGCTGTAGCATGTATCTTACGACAGTAGCATGTATTTTATTATTGCAGCATGTACTTTACTGCTGTAGCATGTATTTTACTACCGTAGCATGTATTCTACTAAAGTATCAAGTATTTTACTACAGTAACAAGAATTGTATTACTGCAGCATGTATTTTATTTGTATCTTTACTACTGTAGCATTTATTTTACCACTGTAGCATATACTTTTATTACTATATGACATTTTAATACTACAGCATGTATTTTTATTACTGTAACTTGTATTTTACTACTGTAGCATGTAATCTTACTACTGTTGCATGTAATTTTAACACTACGGCATGTTTTTACTACTGTAACTTGTATTTTACTACTGTAGCATGTATTTCTACTACTGCTGTATGTACTTTCACCACTGCAGCATGTATTTCTACTAAAAAGACATGAATTTTTGCTTAGTGCCTTGCACTTTAATACAGTATCATGTATGTTTACTTCTATAGCTTGAGAATTTACAACTGCAGCATGTATTTTTACAACTAACTTTTATTTTACTAATATAGCATGTATTTCTATGATTTTTGCAGGGAAGTAGTGCAAATGACTGGGAGATGTATAAAAGAAGAGGAAGCAGGTCAAGAGAAAGGTGCCAGAGGTGAAAAAGAGGGCAAATGAGAGTTGGGGTAAGAGGGCATCATTGAATTTTAGGGAGAATAAAAAGATGTTTTGGAAAGAGGTAAATAACGTGCGTAAGACAAGAGAACAAATGAGAATATCAGTGAAGGGGGCAAATGGGGAGGTAATAACAAGTAGTGATGTAGTGAGAAGATAGAGAGAGTATTTTGAAGGTTAGATGAATGTGTTTGATGACAGAGTGGCAGATATAGGGTGTTTTGGTTGGGGTGGTGTGCAAAGTGAGAGGGGTCAGGGAGAATGGTTAGGTAAACAGAAAGGAGGTAGTGAATGCTCTGCGGAAGATGACAGCTGGCAGGATGGCGGGTTTGAATGGTATTGCAGTGGAATGGTGACCGTGTTGATTGGTTGGTAAGGATATTCACTGTATGTATGGATCATGGTGAAGTGCCTGAGGATTGGCAGAAAGCATGCATAGTGTCATTGTACAAAGGCAAAGGGGACAAAAGTGAGTGTTCAAATTACAGAGACATAAGTTTGTTGAGTATTCCTGGGAAATCATATGGGAGGGCATTGATTGAGAGGGTAAAGGCATGTACAGAGCATCTGACTGGAAAAGAGCGTGTGGTTTCAGAAGTGGCAGAGGATGTATGGATCAGGTGTTTGCTTTGAAGAATGTATGCAAGAAATACTTAAAAAACATATGGATTTGTATGTAGCATTTATGGATCTGGAGAAGGCACATGATAGGGTTGATAGGGATGCTTTGTGGAAGGTTTTAAGAGTATATATGGTGTGGGAGGTAAGTTGCTAGAAGCAGTGAAAAGTTTTTACAAAGGATGTAAGGCATGTGTACGAGTAGGAAGAGAGGAGAGTGATTGGTTCCCAGTGAATATTGGTGCGCAGTAGGGATGCATAATATCTCTGTAGTTGTTAAATTTGTTTATGGATGGGGTGTTTATGGAGGTGAATGCAAGAGTTTTGGAGAGAGGGACAAGTATGCACTCTGTTGTGGATGAGAGGCCTTGGGAAGTAAGTCAATTGTTGTTCCCTGATGATACAGCACTGGTGGCTGATTTGGGTGAAAAACTGCTGAAGTTGGTCACTGAGTTTGGTAAAGTGTGTGAAAGAAGAAAGCTCAGAATAAAAGTGAATAAGAGTAAGGCCATTAGGTTCAGTAGGGTTGAGGGACAATTTAACTGGGAGGTAAGTTTGAATGGAGAAAAAGTGGAGGAAGTGAAGTGTTTTAGATATCTGGAAGTGGACTCAGCAGCAGATGGAACTATGGAAGGGGAAGTGAGTCACAGGGTGAGGGAGGGGGTGAAGGTTCTGGGAGTGAAGAAGAATGTGTGGAAGACGAGAACATTATCTCAGAGAGAAAAATGGGTATGTTTGAAGGAACAGTGGTTCCAACAATGTTATATGGTTGAGAGGCAGGGGCTGTAGATGGGGTTGTGTGAAGGAGGGGGGGATGTGTTGGAAATTAAATGTTTGAGGACAATATGTAGTGTGAGGTGGTTTAATCGAGTGAGTAATGAAAGGGTAAGAGAGATGTGTGGTAACAAAAAGAGTGGGGTTGAGAGAGCAGAAGAGGGTGTGTTGAAAGGGATTGGACATACTGAGAGAATGTGTGAGGAAAGATTGACAAAGAGGATATATGTGTCAGAGGTGGAGGGAACAAGGAAAAGCAGGAGAACAAATTGGAGGTGGAAGGATGGAGTGAAAAAGATTTTGGGCAATCTGGTCCTGAACAGACAGGAGGGTGAAAGGCATGCAAGGAATAGAGTGAACTGGAACGATGTGGTATACCAGGGTCGACGTGTTGTTAATGGATTGAACCAGGGCATGTGAAGTGTCTACGGTAAACTATGGAAACCTTTATGGGGCCTGGATGCATATATATATATATATATATATGCATTACACATGACAGCTAGAGAATGAGTGAACGAATGTGGCCTTTTGTCTTTTCCTAGTGCTACCTCGCTAGGGGAGGGGGATGCTACTTCATGTGTGGCAGGGTTGCGACGGGAAAGAATAAAGGCAGCAAGTATGAATATGTACATGTGTATATATGTACATGTCTGTGTATGCATATGCAGGTTTACCTTGAAATGTATAGGTATGTATATGTGCATGTGTGGGCATGTATGTATATACATGTGTATGTGGGTGGGTTGGGCCATTCTTTTGTCTGTCTCCCTGCGCTACCTCACTAACGTAGGAGATGGCGATTAAGCATAGGAATATTTATACATATACATATTCTTACTTGCCGCCTTCATCCATTCCCATCGTCACCCCACCACACATGAAATGGCAGCCCCCCCTTCCCTCGCATGCGTGAGGTAGCACTAGGAAAAGACAACAAAGGCCACATTTGTTCACATTCAGTTGTCATGTGTAATGCACCAAAACCACAGCTCCCTTTCCACATCTAGGCCCCACAAAACTTTCCATGATTTACCCTAGACGCTTCACATGCCCTGGTTCAATCCATTGACAATATGTTGACCCCGGTATACCACATCGTTCCAATTCACTCTATTCCTTGCACACCTTTCACCCTCCTGTATGTTCAGGTCCCAATCACTCAAAATCATTTTCACTCCATCCTTCCACCTCCAATTTGGTCTCCCACTTCTTGTTCCTTCCACCTCTGACACATATATCCTCTTTGTAAATCTTTCCTCACTCATTCTCTCCAAGAGACCAAACCATTTCAATACACCTGCTCTCTCAACCACACTCTTTTTATTACCACATATCTCTCTTGCCCTTTCATTACTTACTCAAACCACCTCACAACACATACTGTCCTCAAGCATCTCATTTCCAACACATCTACCCTCCTCCGCACAACCCTATCTATAGCCTACGCCTTGCAACCATATATAACATTGTCAGAACCACTGTTTCTTCAAATATACCCATTTTTGCTCTCCGAGATACTGTTCTCTCCTTCCACACATTCTTCACTGCTCCAAGAACCTTCACCCCCTTCCCCACCCTGTGACTCACCTCCGCTTCCATGATTCCATTCGTTTCTAAGTCAACTCCCATATATCTAAAACACTTCACTTCCTCCAGTTTTTCTCCATTCAAACTTACATTCCAATCAACTTGTCCCTAAATTCTACTGAACCTAATAACCTTGCTCTTATTCACAACTACTTTCAACTTTCTTTCACACATTTTCCAAACTCAGTCATCAACATGCAGTTTCTCACAGGAATCAGCCACTAGAGCTGCATAATCGGCAAAGTGGTTGAGGATGTGTGGATCGGGTGTTTGCTTTGAAGAATGGATGTGAGAAATACTTAAAAAAACAAATGGATTTGTATGTAGCATTTACGGATCTGGAGAAGGTATATGATAGAGTTGACAGAGATGCTTTGTGGAAGGTTTTAAGAGTATATGGTGTGTGAGGTAAGTTGCTAGAAGCAGTGAAAAGTTTTTACCAAGGAGGTAAGGCATGTATATGAGTAGGAAGAGAGGATACTGATTGGTTCCCAGTGAATGTTGGTCTGCGACAGGGGTGTGTGATGTCCTCAAGCTTGTTTAATTTGTTTATGGATGGGGTGGTTAGGGAGGTACATGCAAGAGTTTTGGAGAGAAGGACAAGTATGTAGTCCTTGTATTTCAACTTTCTAAAAGGGGAAACAAGGAGTCATGCGAGGAGTGCTCATTCTCCTCAAAGGCTCAGATTGGGGTGTCTGAATGTGGATGGATGTAACCAAGATGAGAAAAAAGGAGAGATAGGTAGTATGTTCAAGGAAAGGAATCTGGATGTTTTGGCTCTGAGTGAAACGAAGCTTAAGGGTAAAGGGGAAGAGTGGTTTGGGAATGTCTTAGGAGCAAAGTCAGGGTTGGTGAGAGGACAAGAGCAAAGGAAGAAGTAGCACTGCTCCTGAAGCAGGAGTTTTGGTGGTATATGATATGAGTGTAAGAAAGTAAACTCTAGATTGATATGGGTAAATCTGAAAGTGGATGGAGAGAGATGGGTGATTATTGGTGCCTATGCACCTGGTCATAAGAAGAAAGATCATGAGGCAAGTGTTTTTGGAGCAGCCAAGTGAGTGTGTTAGCAGCTCTGATGCACGAGACCAGGTTATAGTGATGGGTTGAATGCAAAGGTTGGTAATGTGGCAGTTGAGGGTATAACTGGTGTACATAGGGTGTTCAGTGTTGGAAACGGTGAAGAACTTGTAGATCTGTGAGCTGAAGAAGGACTGGTGATTGGGAATACCTGGTTTCAAAAGAGAGACATACATAAGTATATGTATGTAAGTTGGAGAGATGGCCAGAGAGCGTTATTGGATTACGTGTTAATTGACAGTGTCTCTCCTCATTATCATGACCATACTACTACAACAGTGAGTGTCTCGCCTCATTATCATGACCCTACTACTGCAACAGTGAGTGTCTCTCCTCATTATCATGATCCTACTACTACAACAGTGTCTCTCTCCTCATTATCATTACCCTACACGGATCTATAATACTTCAGCAACCATGCCAATTTTATGCCTAAATATCTACAGATATTTGTAAATAATCAAGGCCAAAGCAGAGATGACAACATACTAAAATGTAAGTGTGACATCGCCTTTGAAAATGTATGGTGGAATAGATATTTCTGCAGCCAGTGTACCATGTGTTAAGGAAATAATGACTGAACACTGACCCAAAGTTTCAAGTTACTTACATTAACTGAAGTACATATAAGCGACACATATCATCTATCTATCTATCTATCTACCTAAAAATCCCAAAATACTACTACGAATACTACCTTTACAATGAAATGTTGGGATATGCACAAATATTTGCCTTAAACGTGCGAGGCCCACGAATCTTCCGCACATTGCCTGTTATCAGAGAACCAACGGTAGCATGTACAATACCTGACATGTTCAGTCAGGCTACAATACCACCTAATAGTTTACTTGACCAACATTCCAACCCAACTACATATATGGCCCAGCCTGGGTGGTAGGAGAACAAAATGCTGAAGACCAGATATTCACAATATCTTAACAACAACAACAACAAGAAACAATCAGAGCAGTTTAGGAGTGGATGTGACGCAAGAGGCAACACTGTCGGCAGTTTGGGTGTGCAGGGTGAGCAGGAGGCAACATGTCGGTAGTGTGGGTGAGCAGGAGGCAACACTGTCGGTAGTGTGGGTGCGCAGAGTGGGCAGGAGGCAACACTGTCGGCAGTGTAAGTGTGCAGGGTGGGCAGGAGGCACACCGTTGGTAGCGAGGGTGGGCAGAAGGCAACACTGTCAGTAGTGTGGGTGTGCAGGGAAGGAAGGAGGCAACACTGTCGGCAGTTTGGGTGTGCAGGAGGCAACATGTCGGTAGTGTGGGTGAGCAGGAGGCAACACTGTCGGTAGTGTGAGTGCGCAGAGTGGGCAGGAGGCAACACTGTCGGCAGTGTAAGTGTGCAGGGTGGGCAGGAGGCAATACTGTTGGTAGCGAGGGTGGGCAGAAGGCAACACTGTCAGTAGTGTGGGTGTGCAGGGAAGGAAGGAGGCAACACTGTCGGCAGTTTGCGTAGGAGGCAACACTGTCGGCAGTGTGGATGTGCAGGGTAGGCAGGAGGCAACACTGTCGGCAGTGCGGGTGTGCAGGGTGGGCAGGAGGCAACAATGTCAACAGTGAAGGTGTGTAGAGTGTGCAGGAGGCAAACACTGTCGGTAGCGTGGGTGTGCATGGTGGGCAGGAGGCACCACTGTCGGTGGTGTGGGTGTGCAGGGTGGGCAGGAGGCAACACTGTCGGCAGTGTGGGTGTGCAGGGTAGGCAGGAGGCAAACACTGTCGGCAGTGTGGGTGTGCAGGGTGGGCAGGGGGGTAACACTGTCGGAAGTGTGGGTGTGCAGGGTGGGCAGGAGGCAACACTGTCGGCAGTGTGGGTGTGCAGGGTAGGCAGGAGGCAAACACTGTCGGCAGTGCCCTGGGTGTGTAGTGTTGGAAGGAGGCAACACTGTCGGCAGTGTGGGTGTGCAGGGTGGGCAGGAGGCAAACACTGTCGGTAGTGTGGGTGTGCAGGGTGGGCAGGGGGGTAACACTGTCGGAAGTGTGGGTGTGCAGGGTGGGCAGGAGGCAACACTGTCGGCAGTGAAGGTGTGCAGGAGGCGCCACTCATCAGTGTGGGTGTGCAGGGTGGGCAGGAGGCAACACTGTCGGCAGTGTGGGTGTGCAGGAGTCACCACCGTCGGCAGTGTTGGTGTGCAGGAGGCAACACTGTCGGCAGTGTGGGTGTGCAGGGTGGACAGGAGGCAACACTGTCGGCAGTGTGGGTGTGCAGGTTGGGCAGGAGGCAAACACTGTCGGCAGTGAGGGTGGGCAGGAGGCAACACTGTCGGTAGTGTAGGTGTGCAGGGTGGGCAGGAGGCAACACTGTCGGCAGTGTGGGTGTGCAGGTTGGGCAGGAGGCAAACACTGTCGGCAGTGTGGGTGTGCAGGGTGGGCAGGAAGCAACACTGTCGGCAGTGTGGGTGTGCAGGGTGGGCAGGAGGCAACAGTGTCAGCAGTGTGGGTGTCCAGGGTGGGCAGGAGGCAACAGTGTCAGCAGTGTGGGTGTCCAGGGTGGGCAGGAGGCAACACTGTCGGCAGTGTGGGTGTGCAGGGTGGGCAGGAGGCAACACTGTCGGTAGTGTGGGTAAGCAGGGCGGGCAGGAGGCAAGTGTAGACAGTGTGGGTGTGTGGGGTGGGCAGGAGGCAACACTGTCGGTACTGTGGGGGTGCAGAGTAGGCAGAAGGCAACTGTCGGTAGTGTGCGTGTGTAGGGTGGGCAGAAGGCAACACTGTCGGCAGTGTGGGTGTGCAGGGTGGGCAGGAGGCAGCACTGTCGTTAGTGTGGGTATGCAGGGTAGGCAGGAGGCAACACTGTCGGCAGTGTGGGTGTGCAGGGTGGGCAGGAGACACCACTGTCGGTAGTGTCTGTGTGCAGGGTGGGCAGGAGGCAACACGGTCGGCAGTGTGGGTGTGCAGGGTGGGCAGGAGGCAACACTGTCGGTAGTGTCTGTGTGCAGGGTGGGCAGGAGGCAACACTGTCGGCAGTGTGGGTGTGTTGGGTGGGCAGGAGGCAAACAATGTCGGTAGTGTGGGTGTGCAGGGGGGGTAGGGGGCAACACTGTCGGCAGTGTGGGTGTGCAGGGTGGGCAGGAGGCAACACTGTCGGCAGTGTGGGTGTGTTGGGTGGGCAGGAGGCAACACTGTCGGTAGTGTCTGTGTGCAGGGTGGGCAGGAGGCAACACTGTCGGCAGTGTCGGTGTGCAGGGTGGGCAGGAGGCAACACTTTCGGCAGTGTGGGTGTGCAGGGTGGGCAGGAGGCTCCACTCATCAGTGTGGGTGTGCAAGATGGGCAGGGGGCAACACTGTCGGCAGTGTGGGTGGGCTGGATAGGCACGAAACAACACTGTCGGCAGTGTGGGTGTGCAGGGTAGGCAGGAAATAACACTGTCGGTAGTGTGGGTAGGCAGGAGGCAACACTGTCGGCAGTGTGGGTGTGCAGGGTAGGCAGGAGTTAACACTCGGCAGTGTGGGTAGGCAGGAGGCAACACTGTCGGCAGTGTGGGTGTGCAGGGTAGGCAGGAGTTAACACTGTCGGCAGTGTGGGTGTGCAGGGTGGGCAGGAGGCACCACTTTGGGCAGTGTGGGTGTGCAGGGTGGGCAGGAATAACTACTGTAGGCAATGTGGGCGTGCGGGTGGGCAGGAGGCACTAATGTCGGTAGTATGGGTGTGCAGGGTGGACAGGGGGCAGTGTGGGCCGGAGGCAGTGTGGATGCGCAGAGTGGGCAGGAGGCACCACTATTGGTAGTATGGGTGTGCAGGATGGGCAGGAGGCAACACCGTCTGCAGTGTGGGTGTGCAGGGTGGGCAGGAGGCACCACTGTTAGTAGTGTGGGTGTGTAGGGTGGGCAAGAGGCACCACTGTCGGAAGTGTGGGTGTACGGTGTGGGCAGGAGGCATTGTGGGTGTGTGGTGTGGGCAGGAGGCAGTGTGGGTGTTCAGGGTGGGCAGGAAGCACCACTATAGGAAGTCTGGGTATGCAGGGTAGGCAGGAGGCAGTGTGGGCGTGAAGGCTGGGCAGGAGGCACCACTGATGGTAGTGTGGGTGTGCAGAAGGCACCACTGTTGGTAGTGTAGGTGAGAAGGGTGGGCAGAAAGAAGTGTGGGTATGAAGGGTGGGCAGGAGGCAGTGTGTGTGCAGGGTGGGCAGAAGGCACCAATGTCGGCAATGTGGGTGTGCAGGGTGAGAAGAATGCACCACTGTCGGCAGTGTGGGTAGGAGGCACCATTGTCGGCAGTTTGGGTGTACAGTGTTGGCAAGAGGCACCACTGATGGTAGTGTGGGTGTGCAGGGTGGGCAGGAGGCACCACTGTTGATAGTATGGGTGTGAAGGGCGGGCAGGAGGCAGTGTGGGTGTGCAGGAGGCAAACACTGTCGGCAGTGTGGGTGTGCAGGGTGGGCAGGAGGCACCAATGTCGGCAGTGTGGGTGTGCAGGGTGGGCAGGAGGCACCACTGTTGATAGTGTGGGTGTGTAGGGTCGGAAGAAGGCAGTGTGGGTTAAAGGGTGGGTAGGAAACACCAATGTCGGCAGTGTGGGAGCGCAGGGTGGGCAGAAGGCACCTATGTCGGCAGTGTGGGTGTGCATGGTGGGCAGGATGCGCCACTGTCGGCAGTGTGAGTGTGCAGGGTCCGCAGGAGGCAACACTGTCGGCAGTGTGGGTGTGTAGGGTGGGCAGGAGGCACCAATGACGGCAGTGTGTGTGCAGGGTGGGCAGGAGCCACCAATGTCGGCAGTGTGGGTGTGCAGGGTGGGCAGGAGGCACCACTGTTGGTAGTGTGAGTGTGCAGGGTCCGCAGCAGGCAACACTGTCGGCAGTGTGGGTGTGTAGGGTGGGCAGGAGGCACCAATGACGGCAGTGTGTGTGCAGGGTGGGCAGGAGCCACCAATGTCTGCAGTGTGGGTAGGAGGCACCACTGTTGGTAGTGTGGGTGTGCAGGGTGGGCAGGAGGCACCATCGTTGATAGTATGGGTGTGAAGGGTGGGCAGGAGGCAGTGTGGGTGTGCAGGAAGCAAACACTGTCGGCAGTGTGTGTGTGCAGGGTGGGCAGGAGGCACCAATGTCGGCAGTGTGGGTGTGCAGGGTGGGCAGGAGGCACCACTGTTGGTAGTGTGGGTGTGCAGGGTAGGAAGGAGGCAGTGTGGGTGTGAAGGGTGGGCAGGAGGTAGTGTGGGTGTGCAGGGTGGGCAGGAGGCAACACTGTCACCAGTGTGGGTGTGCAGGGGGGGCAGGAGGCACCACAGTTGGTAGTGTGGGTGTGCAGGGTAAGCAGGAGGCACCTCTGTCGGCAGTGTGGGTGTGAAGGATGGGCAAGAGGCACCGATGTCGGCAGTGTGGGTGTGCAGGGAGGGCAGAAGGCACCAATGTAGGCAGTGTGGGTGTGCAGGGTGGGCAGAAGGAACCAATGTCGGCAGTGTGGGTTAGCAGGGTGGGCAGGAGGCACCACTGTCGGCAGTGTGGGTGTGCAGGGTGGGCAGGAGGCAGTGTGGGTGTCCAAGAGGCAGTGTGGGAGTGCAGGAGGCATTGTGGGTATGCATGGTGGAAAGGAATCACCAAAGTCGGCAGTGTGGGTGTGCAGGGTAGTCAGGAGGCAACACTGTTGGTAGTGTGGGTGTGCAGGGTAGGCAGGAGGCAACACTGTTGGTAGTGTAGGTGTGCAGGGTGGGCAGGAGGCAGTGTGGGTGTGTAGGGTGTGCAGGAGGCACCAATGTCGGCAGTGTGGGTGTGCAGGGTAGGCAGGAGGCAACACTGTTGGTAGTGTGGGTGTGCAGGGTAGGCAGGAGGCAACACTGTTGGTAGTGTGGGTGTGCAGGGTAGGCAGGATGCAGTGTGGTTGTGCAGAAGGCACCAATGTCGGGAGTGTGGGTGTGCAGGATGGGCAGGAAGTAGTGCGAGCAGGATGCAGTGTGGGTGTGTAGGGTAGGCAGGACGAAGTGTGGGTGTGCAGGGTGGGTGGAAGGCACCAATGTCGCAGTATGGGTGTGCAGTGTGGTGAGCAGAAGGCACCAATGTCGGCAGTGTGGGTGTGCAGGGTTGGCAGGAAGCAGTGTGGGTGTGCCCACAATGCTTCCTGCCAACCCTGTCCACAGGGTCGCCAGGAGACAGTGTGGGCGTAGAGGGTTGGCAGGAGGCAGTATGGGTGTGCAGGAAAGGGAGGAGGCAGTGTGGGTGTGCAGGGAGGGGGGAGGCAGTGTGAGTGTGCAGGGAGGGGAGGAGGCAGTGTGGGTGTGCAGGGTTGGCAGGAGGCAGTGTGGGTGTGCAGTGTGGGCAGGAGGCTGTGTGAGTGTGCAGGAGGCAGTATGGGTGTGCAAGGAGGGGAGGAGGCAGTGTGGGTGTGCAGGGTGGACAGGAGGCAGTGTGGGTGTGCAGAGAGGGCTGGAAGCAGTGAGGGTGTGCAGATTGGGTGGACAGGAGGCAGTGGGTGTGCAGGGTGGACAGGAGGCAGTGTGAGTGTGCAGAGAGGGCAGGAAGCAGTGGGGGTGTGCAGATTGGGTGGACAGGAGGCAGTATGGGTGTGCAGGGTGGACAGGATGCAGTGTGGGTGTGCAGGGTAGGTAGGAGGCAGTGTGGGTGTGCAGGGTGGGCAGGATGCAGTGTGGGTGTGCAGGGTAGGCAGGAAGCAGTGTGGGTGTACAGTGTGGGCAGGAGGCAGTGTGGGTGTGCAGTGTGGGCAGGAGGCAGTGTGGGTGTGCAGTGTGGGCAGGAGGCAGTGTGGGTGTACAGTGTGGGCAGGATGGTAGAGTACTGTTAGATCAGCAGGTATTCCTGGATACCAGCAAGCAGGAGGAGGTAGGGACTGGAGGCGAGGGAGGGGGGGAGGGGGGACCATCGATCTAAGGGTCGTCGGGAGGAGTGTGGTGGCTGGCTGGCTGGCTGGCTGGCTGGCCTGGTAGCTAGGCTCACTCACTAGGCCAGGCCAGCCACTGGTTCAAGGTCAGCCCTCCACTGCTGCTCGGGAACAGCACACCGCTCGCTACTGTTCCTGGGCTCTCCATGCCCGCCCACCCACCCTACCTACTGACCTCCTGCATAAGGGCTTCCTGCCCTGGTGCCTGCTGACGTACTGCTGCAGTAGGTGATGATGATGATGATGTACTGCCCTGGTGCCTGCTGACGTACTGCTGCAGTAGGTGATGATGATGATGTACTGCTCTGGTGCCTGCTGACGTACTGCTGCAGTAGGTGGTGATGATGATGATGTACTGCCCTGGTGCCTGCTGACGTACTGCTGCAGTAGGTGATGATGATGATGATGTACTGCCCTGGTGCCTGCTGACGTACTGCTGCAGTAGGTGATGATGATGATGATGTACTGCTCTGGTGCCTGCTGACGTACTGCTGCAGTAGGTGGTGATGATGTACTGCCCTGGTGCCTGCTGACGTACTGCTGCAGTAGGTGGTGATGATGTACTGCCCTGGTGCCTGCTGACGTACTGCTGCAGTAGGTGATGATGATGATGTACTGCTCTGGTGCCTGCTGACGTACTGCTGCAGTAGGTGATGATGATGTACTGCCCTGGTGCCTGCTGACGTACTGCTGCAGTAGGTGATGATGATGATGATGTACTGCCCTGGTGCCTGCTGACGTACTGCTGCAGTAGGTGATGATGATGTACTGCCCTGGTGCCTGCTGACGTACTGCTGCAGTAGGTGGTGATGATGATGATGTACTGCCCTGGTGCCTGCTGACGTACTGCTGCAGTAGGTGATGATGATGATGATGTACTGCCCTGGTGCCTGCTGACGTACTGCTGCAGTAGGTGATGATGATGTACTGCCCTGGTGCCTGCTGACGTACTGCTGCAGTAGGTGATGATGATGTACTGCCCTGGTGCCTGCTGACGTACTGCTGCAGTAGGTGGTGATGATGATGATGTACTGCCCTGGTGCCTGCTGACGTACTGCTGCAGTAGGTGATGATGATGATGTACTGCTCTGGTGCCTGCTGACGTACTGCTGCAGTAGGTGATGATGATGTACTGCCCTGGTGCCTGCTGACGTACTGCTGCAGTAGGTGGTAATGATGTCCTGCCCTGGTGCCTGCTGACGTACTGCTGCAGTAGGTGGTGATGATGATGATGTACTGCCCTGGTGCCTGCTGACGTACTGCTGCAGTAGGTGGTGGTGATGATGATGTACTGCCCTGGTGCCTGCTGACGTACTGCTGCAGTAGGTGATGATGATGATGTACTGCTCTGGTGCCTGCTGACGTACTGCTGCAGTAGGTGATGATGATGATGTACTGCCCTGGTGCCTGCTGACGTACTGCTGCAGTAGGTGGTGATGATGATGATGTACTGCCCTGGTGCCTGCTGACGTACTGCTGCAGTAGGTGATGATGATGATGTACTGCTCTGGTGCCTGCTGACGTACTGCTGCAGTAGGTGGTGATGATGATGATGTACTGCCCTGGTGCCTGCTGACGTACTGCTGCAGTAGGTGATGATGATGTACTGCCCTGGTGCCTGCTGACGTACTGCTGCAGTAGGTGGTGATGATGATGATGTACTGCCCTGGTGCCTGCTGACGTACTGCTGCAGTAGGTGGTGATGATGATGATGTACTGCTCTGGTGCCTGCTGACGTACTGCTGTAGTAGGTGATGATGATGTACTGCCCTGGTGCCTGCTGACGTACTGCCGCAGTAGGTGATGATGATGTACTGCCCTGGTGCCTGCTGACGTACTGCTGCAGTAGGTGATGATGATGATGTACTGCCCTGGTGCCTGCTGACGTACTGCTGCAGTAGGTGGTGATGATGATGATGTACTGCCCTGGTGCCTGCTGACGTACTGCTGCAGTAAGTGATGATGATGTACTGCCCTGGTGCCTGCTGACGTACTGCTGCAGTAGGTGATGATGATGTACTGCCCTGGTGCCTGCTGACGTACTGCTGCAGTAGGTGGTGATGATGTACTGCCCTGGTGCCTGCTGACGTACTGCTGCAGTAGGTGGTGATGATGATGATGTACTGCCCTGGTGCCTGCTGACGTACTGCTGCAGTAGGTGATGATGATGATGATGTACTGCCCTGGTGCCTGCTGACGTACTGCTGCAGTAGGTGATGATGATGTACTGCCCTGGTGCCTGCTGACGTACTGCTGCAGTAGGTGATGATGATGATGATGTACTGCCCTGGTGCCTGCTGACGTACTGCTGCAGTAGGTGATGATGATGATGTACTGCCCTGGTGCCTGCTGACGTACTGCTGCAGTAGGTGATGATGATGTACTGCTCTGGTGCCTGCTGACGTACTGCTGCAGTAGGTGATGATGATGATGATGTACTGCCCTGGTGCCTGTTGACGTACTGCTGCAGTAGGTGATGATGATGTACTGCCCTGGTGCCTGCTGACGTACTGCTGCAGTAGGTGGTGATGATGTACTGCCCTGGTGCCTGCTGACGTACTGCTGCAGTAGGTGGTGATGATGTACTGCCCTGGTGCCTGCTGACGTACTGCTGCAGTAGGTGATGATGATGATGATGTACTGCTCTGGTGCCTGCTGACGTACTGCTGCAGTAGGTGATGATGATGTTGATGTACTGCCCTGGTGTCTGCTGACGTACTGCTGCAGTAAGTGATGATGATGTACTGCCCTGGTGCCTGCTGACGTACTGCTGCAGTAGGTGATGATGATGATGATGTACTGCCCTGGTGCCTGCGGTAGTTGGTGAACTACTGTGGTAGCTGGTGATGAACTGCTGTGGTAGTTGGTGCTCAACTGCTGTGGTAGTTGGAGATAAGCTGCTGTGGTAGTTGGAGATGAGCTGCTGTGGTAGATGGGTTAGACTGCTGTGGTAGTTGGTGTTCAACTGCTGTGGTAGTTGGAGATGAGCTGCTGTGGTAGCTGGTGTTCAACTGCTGTGGTAGTTGGTGTTCAACTGCTGTGGTAGTTGGAGATGAGCTGCTGTGGTAGCTGGTGTTCAACTGCTGTGGTAGTTGGTGTTCAACTGCTGTGGTAGTTGGAGATGAGCTGCTGTGGTAGCTGGTGTTCAACTGCTGTGGTAGTTGGTGTTCAACTGCTGTGGTAGTTGGAGATGAGCTGCTGTGGTAGCTGGTGTTCAACTGCTGTGGTAGTTGGTGCTCAACTGCTGTGGTAGTTGGAGATGAGCTGCTGTGGTAGCTGGTGTTCAACTGCTGTGGTAGTTGGTGTTCAACTGCTGTGGTAGTTGGAGATGAGCTGCTGTGGTAGCTGGTGTTCAACTGCTGTGGTAGTTGGTGTTCAACTGCTGTGGTAGTTGGAGATGAGCTGCTGTGGTAGCTGGTGTTCAACTGCTGTGGTAGTTGGTGCTCAACTGCTGTGGTAGTTGGAGATGAGCTGCTGTGGTAGCTGGTGTTCAACTGCTGTGGTAGTTGGTGCTCAACTGCTGTGGTAGTTGGAGATGAGCTGCTGTGGTAGCTGGTGTTCAACTGCTGTGGTAGTTGGTGTTCAACTGCTGTGGTAGTTGGAGATGAGCTGCTGTGGTAGCTGGTGTTCAACTGCTGTGGTATTTGGTGCTCAACTGCTGTGGTAGTTGGAGATGAACTGCTGTGGTAGCTGGTGTTCAACTGCTGTGGTAGTTGGTGCTCAACTGCTGTGGTAGTTGGTAAGGAACTCTGTGATAGTTAGTGATAAACTGCTGAGGAAGTTAGTGCTCAACTGCTGTGGTAGTTGGTGCTCAACTGCTGTGGTAGTTGGTGCTCAACTGCTGTGGTAGTTGGTAAGGAACTCTGTGATAGTTAGTGATAAACTGCTGAGGAAGTTAGTGCTCAACTGCTGTGGTAGTGAAAGGCTCCTGTCCTGGGGAGATTACACTGTGCCCCTGCTGCAGGCGTGATAACACTGTTATGGTAAGAAAAAAAAAAAAAAGGATACTTGTGGTGTACTGGTAGGTGGGGGTGTACTAGGGAGGTTGGTGTGGCGTATTGGCGAGGTTGGTGTGGTGTACTAGG
Source organism: Panulirus ornatus (assembly GCF_036320965.1). Taxonomy (NCBI): domain Eukaryota; kingdom Metazoa; phylum Arthropoda; class Malacostraca; order Decapoda; family Palinuridae; genus Panulirus; species Panulirus ornatus. The sequence continues at coordinate 1,627,410 of NC_092273.1, forward strand.
GAGGCTGGTGTGGTGTACTAGGGAGGTTGGTGTGGTGTACTAGGGAGGTTGGTGTGGCGTATTGGCGAGGTTGGTGTGGTGTACTAGGGAGGCTGGTGTGGTGTACTAGGGAGGTTGGTGTGGCGTATTGGCGAGGTTGGTGTGGTGTACTAGGGAGGTTGGTGTGGTGTACTAGGGAGGTTGGTGTGGTGTACTAGGGAGGTTGGTGTGGTGTACTAGGGAGGTTGGTGTGGTGTACTGGGGAGGTTGGTGTGGTGTACAATGGAGGCTGGTGTGGTGTATTGGGGAGGGGAATTGGTGTGGTGAACTAGGGAGGCTGGTATTGAGGCAGTTAGTGTGGGTTACTGGGGCGGTTGGTGTATACTGAGGCAGTTAGTGTGGGTTACTGGGCGGTTGGTGAATACTGAGGCAGTTAGTGTGGGTTACTGCCAAGGGCGGTTGGTGTATACTGAGGCAGTTAGTGTGGGTTACTGGGGCGGTTGGTGTATACTGAGGCAGTTAGTGTGGGTTACTGGGGCGGTTGGTGTATACTGAGGCAGTTAGTGTGGGTTACTGGGACGGTTGGTGTATACTGAGGCAGTTAGTGTGGGTTACTGGGGTGGTTGGTGTATACTGAGGCAGTTAGTGTGGGTTACTGGGGTGGTTGGTGTATACTGAGGCAGTTAGTGTGGGTTACTGGGGCGGTTGGTGTATACTGAGGCAGTTAGTGTGGGTTACTGGGGCGGTTGGTGTATACTGAGGCAGTTAGTGTGGGTTACTGGGGTGGTTGGTGTATACTGAGGCAGTTAGTGTGGGTTACTGGGTGGTTGGTGAATATTGAGGCAGTTAGTGCGGGTTACTGCCAGGGGCGGTTGGTGTATACTGAGGCAGTTAGTGTGGGTTACTGCCAGGAGCGGTTGGTGTATACTGAGGCAGTTAAGGTGGGTTACTGGGGTGGTTATGGTGGGTTACTGCCAGGGGCGGTTGGTGTATACTGGGGCAGTTAAGGTGGGTTACTGGGGTGGTTGGTGTATACTGGGGCAGTTAGTGTGGGTTACTGGGGTGGTTGGTGTATACTGGGGCAGTTAGTGTGGGTTACTGGGGTGGTTGGTGTATACTGGGGCAGTTAAGGTGGGTTACTGGGGTGGTTGGTGTATACTGGGGCAGTTAGTGTGGGTTACTGGGGCGGTTGGTGTATACTGAGGCAGTTAGTGTGGGTTACTGGGGCGGTTGGTGTATACTGAGGCAGTTAGTGTGGGTTACTGGGGCGGTTGGTGTATACTGAGGCAGTTAGTGTGGGTTACTGGGTGGTTGGTGAATATTGAGGCAGTTAGTGCGGGTTACTGCCAGGGGCGGTTGGTGTATACTGAGGCAGTTAGTGTGGGTTACTGCCAGGAGCGGTTGGTGTATACTGAGGCAGTTAAGGTGGGTTACTGGGGTGGTTATGGTGGGTTACTGCCAGGCGCGGTTGGTGTATACTGGGGCAGTTAAGGTGGGTTACTGGGGTGGTTGGTGTATACTGGGGCAGTTAGTGTGGGTTACTGGGGTGGTTGGTGTATACTGGGGCAGTTAGTGTGGGTTACTGGGGTGGTTGGTGTATACTGGGGCAGTTAGTGTGGGTTACTGGGGTGGTTGGTGTATACTGGGGCAGTTAAGGTGGGTTACTGGGGTGGTTGGTGTACACTGGGGCAGTTAGTGTGGGTTACTGGGGTGGTTGGTGTATACTGGGGCAGTTAGTGTGGGTTACTGGGGTGGTTGGTGTATACAGGGGCAGTTAGTGTGGGTTACTGGGGTGGTTGGTGTACACTGGGGCAGTTAGTGTGGGTTACTGGGGTGGTTGGTGTATACTGGGGCAGTTAGTGTGGGTTACTGGGGTGGCTGGTGTATACTGGGGCGGTTAAGGTGGGTTACTGGGGTGGTTGGTGTATACTGGGGCAGTTAGTGTGGATTACTGGGGTGGTTGGTGTATACTGGGGCAGTTAGTGTGGGTTACTGGGGTGGCTGGTGTATACTGGGGCGGTTAAGGTGGGTTACTGGGGTGGTTGGTGTATACTGGGGCAGTTAGTGTGGATTACTGGGGTGGTTGGTGTATACTGGGGCAGTTAGTGTGGGTTACTGGGGTGGTTGGTGTATACTGGGGCAGTTAGTGTGGATTACTGGGGTGGTTGGTGTATACTGGGGCAGTTAGTGGGGAGGATTCTGTGCACTGAGGCGGTTGGAATATATTGAAGCAGCTGATGTTTACTGGGGCGGTTGGTGAGGTGTATTGGGTGGTTTGTGTAGTGTACTGGGGAGGTTGGTGTAGAGTACTGGGGAGGTTGGTGGAGAATACTGGGAGGTTGGTGGTTTACTGGGAAGGTTAGTGTTGTGTACTGGGGAGGTTAGTGTAGTGTACTTGGAAGGTTGATGGTGTACTATGGAGGTTGGTGCTGTTCTAGGGAGGTTGGTGTGGTGTACTGGGGAGGTTGGAGTAGTGTACTAGGAGGTTGGGGCAATGTACAGGGAGGTTGGTGGTGTACTGGGAGGCTGGTGTAGTATACTGGGGAGGATAGTGTAGTGTGCTGAAGGTTGGTACAGTGTATTGGGGAGTTTGGTGGTGTACTGGGGAGGTTGGTGCAGTGTACTGGGGAGGTTGGTGTGGTGTACTGAGGAGGTTGGTGTAGTGTACTGGGGAAGTTGGTGCAATGTACTGGGAGGTTGGTGTAGTGTACTTAGAGGTTGGTGGTTACTGGAGAGGTTGGTGTAGCGTACTAGGAGGTTGGTGCAGTGTTCTGAGGGGATTGGTGTAGTGTGCTAGGGAGGGTGGCGTGGTGCACTGGGAAGGTTGGCGGTTTATTGGGAGGTTGGTGTAGTGTACTGGGAGTTTGGTGCGTGTACTGGGGAGGTTGTAATGAGCTGGGAGGTAAGTGCAGCTACTGGAGAGTTTGGTGTAATGTACTGGGAGGTTTGTGCAATGTACTCCAATGGTTGGTGTAGTGTACGGAGGAAGTTGGTGCAGTGTACTGAGATGGTTTGTATAGTGTACTGGAGAGGTTGGTGCTGTGTACTGGGAGGTTGGTGCAGTGTACTAGGAGGCTGGTGTAGTGCACTGGGAGGTTGGTGTAGTGAACTGGGAGGTTGGTTTAGTGTATTGGGGAGGTTGGTGGTGTACTGGGGAGGTTGGTGTAGTGTACTGGGAGGTTGGTGCAGTATACTGGATGGTTGGTGGTGTACTGGGGAAGTTAGTGTAATGTACTGGTAAATTGGTGCAGTGTACTGGGGAGGTTAGTGCAATGTACGGGGAAGGTTGGCGCAGAATACTGGGATGTTGGTGTAGTGTACTGAGGAAGTTGGTGCAATGTACCGAGATGGTTTGTATAGTGTACTGGAAAGGTTGGTGCTGTGTACTGTGAGGTTGGTGCAGTATACTAGGAGGCTAGCTAGTGTAGTGCACTGGGAGGTTGGTGTAGTGAACTGGGAGGTTGGTTTAGTGTATTGGGGAGGTTGGTGGTGTACTGGGGAGGTTGGTGCCAATAGAATGAGAAGGTTGGGGTAGTGTAATGGATGCGACAGGGTGGTAGTAGATGCAACATGAAAGTAGCAGATACGACTTGGTAGTAGTGGGTGCAACAGGGTGGTAGTGGATGCGACAGGGTGGTAGTGGATGCGACAAGGTGGTAGTGGGTGCGATAGGGTGGTAGTGGATGCGACAGGGTAGAAGTGGAAGTGACAGGGTGGTAATGGATGTGAAAGGGTAATAGTGGATGCGACAGGGTGGTAGAGGTTGCGACAGGGTAGTAGTGGGTGAGACAGGGTGGTAGTGGTTGCGACAGGGTGGTAGTGGATGTGACAGGGCGATAGTGGATGCGACAGGATGGTAGTGGATGCGACAGGGAGGTAGTGGATGTGACAGGGCAATAGTGGATGCAAAAGGGTGGTAGTGGGTGAGACAGGGTGGTAGGGGTTACGACAGGATGGTAGTGGATGCGATAAGGTGATAGCGAGTGCGACAGGGTTGTAGTGGGTGCGACAGGGTGGTAGTGGGTGCGACAGGGTAGTAGAGTACGACAGCGTGCTAGTGGGTGCGACAGGGTGGTAGTGGATGCGACAAGATAGTAGTGAGAGCGACAGGGTAACAGTGAGGGCGACAGGGTGGTAGTGGGTGCGAGAGGGTAGCAGTTTATGCGACAGGGTAGTAATGAATGCCACACGGTAGCAGTGGATGTGACAGGGTAGTAATGGATGCCACAGGGTATTAGTGGATGCCATTGGGTAGTAGTTGGTGCGAAAGAGTAGTAGTGGGTGCGACAGGGTGGTAGTGGATGTGACAAGGTGGTAGTGGATGCCACAGGGTAGTAGTGGATGTGACAGGGTATTAATGGATGCCACAGGGTATTAGTGGATGCCACTGGGTAGTAGTGGGTGCGACAGAGTAATAGTGGATGCGACAGAGTGGCAGTGAATGCGACAGGGTAGTAGCGGATGCGATATTGTGGGAGTGGATGCGACAGGGTGGTAGTGGATGCGCCACGGCAGTAAGGGATGCGACAAGGTGAGACAGGGTAGCGGTGGGTGTGACAGGGTAGTAGTGGTGCGATAGGGTGGTAGTGGGTGCGACATGGTAGTAGTGGGTGCGATAGGGTGGTAGTGGGTGCGACAGGGTAGTAGTGGTTGCGACAGGGAGGTGGTGGATGTCACAGGGTGGCAGTGGATGCCACAGGGTGGTAGGGGATGCTACAGGGTAGTAATGGGTACGATATGGTCGTAGTGGATGCGACAGGGTAATACTGGGTGCGACAAGGTGGTAGTGGTTGCGACTGGGTGTTAGTGGATACGAGAGGGTAGCAGTGGGTGCGACTGGGTGGTAGATGGTGCGACAGGGTCGTAGTGAGTGCGACAGAGTGGTGGTGGGTGCGATAGGGTAGTAGAGAGTGCGCAAGGTGGTAGTGGGTGCGGCAGGGAGGTAGTGGGTGCGAGAAGATGGTAATGGATGCAACAAGGCAGTAGTGGGTGTGACAGGGTGGCAGTGGGTGCGAGGTTGGTAGTCAATGCGACAGGGTAGTAGTGGGTGCGACAAGGTGATAGTGGGTGCGACAGGGTGATAGTATGTGCGACAGGGTGATAGTAGGTGCGACAGGGTGATAGTGAGTGCGACAGGGTGGTATTGGGTGCAAGGTGGTAGTGGATTCGACAGGGTAGTAGTGGGGCGCTGGATGGTAGTGGGTGCGACAGGGTGGTAGTGGGTGCGACAGTGTAGTAATGGATGCGACAGGGTAGTATTGGGTGCAACAGGGCAGTAGTGGGTGCGACAGGGCAGTAGTGGATGCGAAAGGGTGGTAGTGGATGCGACAGGGTTGTAGTGGATGCATCAGGGCAGTAGGGGATGCGTCAGGGTAGCAGTGGGCGTGACAGGGTAGTAGTGGATGCGATAGGGTGGTAGTAGATGCGACGGGGTAGTACTGGATGCAACAATGTGGTAGTAAAGGCGACAGGGTGGTAGTGGATGCGACAGGACGGTAGTGGATGCGTCAGGGCAGTAGGAGATGCGACAGGGTAGTAGTGGATTCGACAGGGTGGTAGTGGGTGCGACAGGGTAGTAGTGGATGCGATAGGGTGGTAGTGGATGCGACAGGGTAGTAGTGGATGCAACATGTGGTAGTGGATGCGACAGGGTGGTAGTGGATGCGCCAGGGCAGCAGGGGATGCGACAGGGTAGTAGTGGATGCGACAGGGTGGTAGTGGGTGGGACAGGATAGTAGTGGATGTGGTAGGGTAGTAATGGATGCCACAGGGTATTAGTGGATGCCACAGGGTAGTAGTGGGTGCGACAGGGTAGTAGTGAATGCGACAGGGTAGTAGTGGGTGCGACTGGGTGGTAGTGGGTGCGACAGGGTGGTAGTGGGTGCGACAGGGTAGTACTTAGTGCGACAGGGTAGTAGTTAGTGCGACAGGGTGGTAGTGGGTGCGACAGGATGGTAGTGGGTGAGACAGTGTGGTAACGGATGCGACAGGGTAGTATTGGGTGCGACAGGGTGGTAGTGGATACGACAGGGCAGTAGTGGGTGCGACAGGGCGGTAGTGGATGCGAAAGGGTGGTAGTGGATGCGACAGCGTGGTATTGGATGCGTCAGGGCAGTAGGGGATGCGACAGGGTAGCAGTGGGCGTGACAGGGTAGTAGTGGATGCGATAGGGTGGTAGTAGATGAGACAGGGTAGTAGTGGATGCAACATTGTGACAGTGGATGCGACAGGGTGGTAGCGGATGCGACAGGACGGTAGTGAATGCGTCAGGGTAGTAGGAGATGCGACAGGGTAGTAGAGGATTCGACAGGGTGGTAGTGGGTGCGACAGGGTAGTAGTGGATGCGATAGGGTGGTAGTGGATGCGACAGGGTAGTAGTGGATGCAACACTGTGGTAGTGGATGCGACAGGGTGGTAGTGGATGCGCCAGGGCATCAGGGGATGCGACAGGGTAGTAGTGGATGCGACAGGGTGGTAGTGGGTGCGATAGGTTAGTAGTGATTGTGACAGGGTAGTAATGGATGCCACAGGGTATTAGTGGATGCCACTGGGTAGTAGTGGATGCCACTGGGTAGTAGTGGATGCCACTGGGTAGTAGTGGGTGCGACAAGGTAGTAGTGGACGCGTCAGGGTGGCAGTAGATGCGACAGGGTAGTAGTGGATGCGACATTGTGGTAGTGGATGCCACAGCTTGGTAGTGGATGCGCCAGGACAGTAGGGGATGCGACAGGGAAGTAGTGGGTGAGACAGGGTAGCGGTGGGTGCGACAGGGTAGCAGTGGATGCGATAGGGTGGTAGTGGATGCGACAGGGTAGTAGTGGATGCAACATTGTGGTAGTGGATGCGACAGGGTGGTAGGGGATGCGCCAGGGTAGTAGTGGGTGCGACAGGAAGGTGGTGGATGTTGCAGGGTGGTAGTGGATGCCACAGGGTGGTAGGGGATGCAACAGGGTAGTAGTGGGAACGATATGGTCGTAGTGGATGCGACAGGGTAGTACTGGGTGCGACAAGGTGGTAGTGGATGCGACTGGGTGGTAGTGGATGCGACAGATTAGCAGTGGGTGCGACAGGGTGGTAGTGTGTGCGACAGGGTGGTAGTGTGTGCGACAGGGTAGTAGGAGTGCGACAGAATGGTAGTGAGTGCGACAGGGTAGCAGTGCGACAAGGTGGTAGTGGGTGCGGCAGGGAGGTAGTGGGTGAGATGGTAATGGATGCCACAGGGCAGTAGTGGGTGCAACAGGGTGGCAGTGGGTGGTAGTGGATGCTACAGGGTAGTAGTGCGTGCGACAGGGGGATAGTTGATGCGGACAGGGTGATAGTGGGTGCGACAGGGTGGTAGTGAGTGCAACAGGATGGCAGTAGGTGCGACAAGGTGGTAGTGGATGAGACAGGGTAGTTGTTAAGTGCGACAAGGTGGTAGTGGGTGCGGCAATGTGGTAGTGGGTGCGACAGGGTAGTAGTTACCTGCGACAGGGTGGTAGTGGGTGCGAGTGTGGTAATGGATGCGACAGGGTAGTATTGGGTGCGACAGGGTGGTAGTGGATGCGACAGGGTAGTAGTGGGTGCGACAGGGTGGTAGTGGATACGACAGGGCAGTAGTTGGTGCGACAGGGTAGTAGTGGATGCAACCGGGTAGTACTGGGTGCGACAATGTGGTAGTGGGTGCGACAGGGTAGTGGTTAGTGCGACAGGGTGGTAGTGGGGGCGACAGGATGGTAGTAGGTGCAAGTGTGGTAATGGACGCGACAGGGTAGTATTGGGTACGACAGGGTGGTAGTGGATGCGATAGTGTAGTAGTGGGTGCGACAGGGTAGTAGTGGGTGCGACAGGATGGTAGTGGATGTGACAGGGTAGTAGTGTACGCGACATGGTGGTAGTGGGTGCGACAGGGTGGCAGTGGATGCGACAGGGTAGTAGTGGGTACAACAGGGTAGTAGTAGGTGCGACGGTAGTAGTGGGTGCGACAGGATGGTAGTGGATGTGACAGGGTAGTAGTGTACGCGACATGGTGGTAGTGGGTGCGACAGGGTGGCAGTGGAGCGACAGGGTAGTAGTGGGTACAACAGGGTAGTAGTAGGTGCGACGGTAGTAGTGGGTGCGACACGGTAGCAGTGGATTCGAGATGATTGTCATGAGTGTGACAGGGAGGGAGGTGACAGTGTTTACAAAACGCTAGTGACAAGGAAAAAGAGTTATCACACACGTGACAGGTTCCTCATGAGTGCGACACGGTGGTAGGACAAGGTTGTCATGGATGTAACAGGGTTGTGGTGGGTGCGACAGGGTTATCGCGGATGTTAGTGGAAGAACCTGAGTTGTGATGGAAGGTGACATGGTGATAGTGGGTGCAACAGAGTTGTAGGAGGTGAAACAGAGCTGTGTTGAAGTGTAACTGGGTGGCAGTGGGTGCGACGGGGTAATTGTGGATGCGAGGATGGCACTGAGCGCGAAAGGACTGTAGTGGTGAGAGAAGTTTCTCATGGGGACGATAGTGTTGTAATAAGTACGACAGGGTTGCGGTGGGTGTGACAAGGTTGTAGTGAGTAGGAAAGGATTGTAGAGTGCGATATGATTGTAATGGAAGCGAGAGAGGGGTGGCGGGTGTGAGGATGGCAGGGTGTGCGGGTAGCAGTGGCAGGGTTGTGCTGGGTGCGACAGGGTGGTAGTGAGTGCATAAAGGATGTACTGGGTGCGACAGGGTGATGCTGCATGCAAGTTATGTAAAGAATACATCTGGGTGGCGGTGGGTGTGACATGGTGGTAGATGGTCAGGGAAGGTGGCAGTGGGTGAGACAGGATTGTAGAGGATGCCACTAGGGGGTGGTTGGTGCGACAAGGTTGTGGTGGATGCGAAAAGTTGGCTGTTACTGCGACAGAGTTGCAGAGCATGTGATAGTGGTTACAACGGGGTAGTAGTGATGCGAGAGTGGTAAAGGGTGCGATAGGACGTTGGAGGGTAGTGGTGGAGGGCAGGAATAGAGGTAGTGGTTATATGGAGGGAAAACGTGCGAGACATACTGACCGACGCTCTGGTGAAGGGCTTCCTGTGATGGGCTGGCGGTTCGTGACGAGTAGCCATCCTGGCAGCTAGGGTCTTGGCCCCACCACACTATATACCACAGTACACCCACTCCAGCTGACCATCATTGCCGGACACAGGCCACCCTCCCTCCAGCCAACACTGCAGGCTGCTGCTGGGACCGACCCTAGCTAGGGAAGCCAGTAATGACTGAGACACATAACTGAGGATGGAGTGGCCGGGGTGGGGCTGGGGCATGCCCCGCCGCGGTATAATGCCCCGCCCCGCCACTCACAACACTGCTCCTGCTGTTACAGGCCACTCCCACACCCGCCACACCTGCCACTCACACATCTACCATGTGGCTCGCGTGGCCGCCACCCAAGCACTGAGGGCGGCGCCGATGTGGGACTCCCGCGCACTGACGTCATAGTCACGTGGCCTTTCTGAACCGCCCACCACACCCACCACCACCCGCAACACTACGTGATGCCACCCACCCTACCTCTTCTGCACGTGACAAGCTACTGCCAGTACCTGATGCCACTGCCCACCAAATGACCTCCCAACACCGCACCTGATTCCACTACCCACCACTGATGACCTTCCACCACCACACCTGATACCACTACCAACCCTTTGTTGATCTCCAACCACTACACCTGCTGCAACTACCCACCCACTGTTGACCTGCCACCAACACACCTGCTACCACTACCCACCCACTGTTGGCCTCCCACCAACACACCTGCTCCCACTACCCACCCACTGTTGACCTCCCACCACCACACCTGCTCCCACTACCCACCCACTGTTGACCTCCCACCACCACACCTGCTCCCACTACCCACCCACTGTTGACCTGCCACCAACACACCTGCTCCCACTACCCACACACTGTTGACCTCCCACCACCACACCTGCTCCCACTACCCACCCACTGTTGACCTCCCACCAACACACCTGCTCCCACTACCCACCCACTGTTGACCTCCCACCAACACACCTGCTCCCACTACCCACCCACTGTTGACCTCCCACCAACACACCTGCTCCCACTACCCACCCACTGTTGACCTCCCACCACCACACCTGCTCCCACTACCCACCCACTGTTGACCTCCCACCACCACACCTGCTCCCACTACCCACCCACTGTTGACCTCCCACCACCACACCTGCTCCCACTACCCACCCACTGTTGACCTCCCACCACCACACCTGCTCCCACTACCCACCCACTGTTGACCTCCCACCATCACACCTGATGCCACTAACTACCCACTGCTGACCTCCCACCACCACACTTGATGCCACTACCCAACCACCGCTGATCCCACCATCACACCTGATGCCACTACCCACCCACTGTTGACCCACCACCACACCTGATGCCACTACCCACCTAACGTTGACCTCCTACCATCACACTTGACGTCACTACCCACCCACCGCTGACCTCCCACCACCATACCTGATGCCACTACCCACCCAAGGTTGACTTCCCACCACCACACCTGATGCCACTACCCGCCCACTCGACCTCCCACCACCACAACTGCTGCCACTACCCCTCCACTACCATACCTGCTGTAACTAACCACCCACTGTTGACCTCCACCACTACAACTGATGCCACTAACAACCCATTGTGACCTCCGACAACCACAATTGATGCCACTACTCACGCACTATTGACCTCCAAACACCACACCTGAAGCCACTGCCCACCCACTGTTGACCTCCCACTAACACACTTGATGCCACTACCCACCCACGGTTGACTTCCCACCACCACACCTGATGCCACTACCCATCCACTGTTGACCTCCCAACACCACACCTGATGCCAATACCCACCCACTGTTGACCTCCCACACAGCACTTCATGCCACTACCCACCCACTGTTGACCTCCAACCACCACACCTTATGCCACTCCCCACCCACTGTTGACCTCTCACCACTACACCTGATGCCACTACCCACCCACTGTTGACCTCCCACACAGCACTTCATGCCACTACCCACCCACTGTTGACCTCACCGCCACACCTGATGCCACTACCCACCCACTGTTGACCTCCCAACACCACACCTGATGCCACTACCCACCCACTGTTGACCTCCCACACAGCACTTCACGCCACTACCCACCCACTGTTGACCTCCAACCACCACACCTGATGCACCTCCCCACCCACTGTTGACCTCTCACCACTACACCTGATACCACTAACAACCCACTGTTGACCTCCCACCACCACAATTGATGCCACTACCCACCTACTGTTGACCTTCCACCACCACACTTGCTGCCACTACCCACCCACTGTTGACCTCCCACCGCCAATACCCACTCCATCACCACACCTGCTGTCACTACCAACCAAATGCTAACCTCCCACTGATGCCACTAACCACCCACTGTTGACCTCCCACCACCACACCTGCTGCTACTACTCCTCCACTACCACACCTGTGTCATTAACCATCCACTATCGACTTCCCACCAATACATCTGATGTCACTACCCACCCACTGTTGACCTCCCACCAAATTTGATGCCACTACCCACACACTGCTGACCTCCCACCACCACATCTGATGCCACTACCCACCAACTGTTGACCTTCCACCACCACACCTCATGCCACTATCCACCCACTGTTGACCTACCACCACATCTGATGCCACTTCCCACCAATGCTGACCTCCCATCACACCTAATGAATCTACCCACTCACAGTTGACCTCCCACTACGACGCCTGATGCCACTACCCATACACTGTTGACCCACCATCACCACATTTGCTGCCACTACCCACCCACTGTTGACCTCAAATCACCACATCTGATGCCACTACCCACCCAATGTTGACCTCCCACCACCACACCTGATGCCACTACCTACCCACTGTTGGCCTCCCACCACCACATATGATGCCACTAACCACCCACTGCTCACCTCCCACCACCAAACCTAATGCCACTACCCACTCACAGTTGACCTTCCACCACGACAACTGGTACCACTACCCACCCACTGATGATCCGCCACCAACACACCTGCTGCCACTACCCACCCACTATTGACCTCTCAATACCACACCTGCTGAAACTACTCACCCACTGTTGACCCACCACCACCACACCTGATGCCACTACCCACCAACTGTTGACCTCCCATCACCACACCTGCCCCCACTACCCACCCACTGTTGACCTCCCACCATCACACCTGCTGCCACTACCCATCCACTGTTGACCTCCCACCACCACACCTGCTACCACTACCCACCCACTGATGACCTCCCACCATCACACCTGCTGCCACTTACCCACCCACTGTTGACCTCCCACCACCACACCTGATTCCACTACCCATCCACTGTTGACCTCCCACCACCACACCTACTGCCACTACCCATCCACTGTTGACCTCGCACCACCACATTTGATGCCACTAACCAACCACTGTTGACCTCTCACCACAACGCCTGATGCTACTACCCATCCACTACTACCATCCACTCACATCTACCCTCCCACCACCACACCTGCTGCCATTACCTGCCAATGTTCACCACAGCACAGTCATCACACACTCAGTAGAGAAGTACAGTCACCACACACTCATTAGAGCAGTAGTCATCACACACATTCAGTACAGCAGTACAGTCATCACACACACTCAGTAGAGCAGTAGAGTCACCACACACACTCAGTAGAGCAGTAGAGTCACCAAACATACTCAGTAGAGCAGCACAGTCACCACATACACTCAGTAGAGCAGTACAGTCATCACATACACTCAGCAGAGCAATACAGTCATCACACACTCAGAAGAGCAGTACAGTCATCACACACTCAGTAGAGCAGTTCAGTTACCACACACATTCAGTAGAGCAGTACAGTCACCACAAAACTCAGTAGAGCAGTACAGGCATCACACACACTCAACAGAGCAGTACAGTCATCAAACACACTCAGTAGAGCAGTGCAGTCACCATACACACACAAACTCAGTAAAGCAGTACAGTCACCACACACTCAGTAGAGCAGTAGTCACCACACACTCAGTAGAGCAGTACAGTCACCACATACACTCAGTAGAGCAGTACAGTCACCACACACACTCAGTACAGCAGTACAGTCACCACACACTAGAGCAGTACAGTCCCCACACACACTCAGTAGAGCAGTACAGTCATCACACACTCAGTAGACCAGTACAGTCACCACACACACTAGAGCAGTAAAGTTATCACACACACTAGAGCAGTACAGTCATCACACACTCAGTAGAGCAGTACAGTCACCACATACCCTCAGTAGAGCAGTACAGTCACCACATACCCTCAGTAGAGCAGTACAGTCACCACACACACTCAGTATAGCAGTACAGTCACCACACCAACAGTAGAGCAGTACAGTCACCACACACACTCAGTAGAGCAGTACAGTCACCACACACACTCAGTATAGCAGTAGAGTCACCACACCAACAGTAGAGCAGTACAGTCACCACACACACTCAGTAGAGCAGTACAGTCACCACACACACTCAGTATAGCAGTACAGTTACCACACCAACAGTAGAGCAGTACACTCACCACACACTCAGTAGAGCAGTACAGTCACCACACACACTCAGTATAGCAGTACAGTCACCACACCAACAGTAGAGCAGTACAGTCACCACACACACTCAGTAGAGCAGTACAGTCATCACACACACACACTACAGCAGTACAGTCATCACACACTCAGTAGAGCAGCACAGTCATCACACACACACACACTCAGAAGAGTAGTACAGTCACCAAACACACAGTAGAGAAGTACAGTCATCACAAACACTCAGTAGAGCAGTACAGTCATCACACACTCACTAGAGAAGTACAGTCACCAAACACACAGTAGAGCAGTACAGTCATCACAAACACTCAGTAGAGCAGTACAGTCATAACACACACTCAGTAGAGCAGTACAGTCACCACACACACACACACACACACACACACACACACACAGAGTAGAGCAGTACAGTCACCACACACACTCAGTATAGCAGTACAGTCACCACACCAACAGTAGAGCAGTACAGTCACTACACACACTCAGTAGAGCATGACAGTCATCACACACACACACTACAGCAGTACAGTCATCACACACTCAGTAGAGCAGCACAGTCATCACACACACACACTCAGAAGAGTAGTACAGTCACCAAACACACAGTAGAGAAGTACAGTCATCACAAACACTCAGTAGAGCAGTACAGTCATCACACACTCACTAGAGAAGTACAGTCACCAAACACACAGTAGAGCAGTACAGTCATCACAAATACTCAGTAGAGCAGTACAGTCATAACACACACTCAGTAGAGCAGTACAGTCACCACACACACACACGCACACACACACACACACACACACACACACACACACAGTAGAGCAGTACAGTCACCACACACAGTAGAGCAGTACAGTCACCGCACGCAGTAGAGCAGTACAGTCACCACACACAGTAGAGTAGTACAGTCACCACACACACTCAATAGAGCAGTGCAGTCATCACACACTTAGTAGAGCAGTACAGTCACCACACACAGTAGAGTAGTACAGTCACCACACACACTCAATAGAGCAGTACAGTCACCACACACACTCATAGAGAAGTACATTCACCATACACACTCACTTGAGCAGTAGTCACCACACCCACAGTAGAGCAGTACAGTCACCACTCACACTCAGTAGAGCAGTAGTCATCACACACACTCAGTAGAGCAGTAAAGTCACCAAACACACTAGAGCAGTATAGTCATCACACACTCACTAGAGCAGTACAATCATCACACACACTCAATAGAGCAGTACAGTCACCAAACACACTCAGTAGAGCTGCACAGTCATCACACACACTCACTAGAGCAGTACAGTCATCACACTCAGTAGAGCAGTACATGCATCACACATACTCAGAAGAGCAGTACAGTCACCACACACACTCAGTAGAGCAGTACATGCATCACACATACTCAGAAGAGCAGTACAGTCACCACACACACTCAGTAGAGCAGTACAGTCATCAAATACAAACACACACATACACACACACACACACACACACACAGTAGAGCAGTACAGGCATCACACATACTCAATAGAGCAGTACAGTCACCACACACACTAAGTAGAGCAGTACAGTCATCAAATACAAACACACACACACACACACACACAGTAGAGCAGTACAGGCATCACACATACTCAATAGAGCAGTACAGTCACCACACACACTAAGTAGAGCAGTACAGTTATCACTCACACTCAGTACAGTAGTACAATCATCACACACCCTCAGTACAGTAGTACAATCATCACACACCCTCAGTACAGTAGTACAATCATCACACACCCTCAGTACAGTAGTACAATCATCACACACCCTCAGTACAGTAGTACAATCATCACACACCCTCAGTACAGCAGTACAGTCATCACACACCCTCAGTACAGCAGTACAGTCATCACACACAAACACTGGGATCAAAAGATGCAGGGAGACCTCCTGGGGCCACAGATAGGGGTAAGGCCCTTGAAGAGATATCCAGGAGTCAGGGGTAGGGAGAAAGGCCTGTGTAGACATTTTTGCCATGGGTAGGGAGGGGTTACACTGGGAGGAAACCTGAGACCAGGAGTGAGAATATGGGGGTGAGAGGAAGCCTGGGGCCTGGGGTGGGAGGAAGCCTAGGGCCAAGAGTGGGAATGTGGGGGTTGGAGCCCTTGGGTCAGAGGTGGGGGTGGATATGGGTGGGGATGTGGGGGTTGGAGGAAGCCTTGGGCCAAGGGTGGGAGGAAGTCTGAGGCCTGGAGTGGGTACGGTTGGGGTGGGAGGAAGCCTAGGGGCCACGGGTGGTGGTTGGGGTGGGAGGAAGCATGCGGCCAGGGGTGGGGATGGTTGGGGTGGGAGGAGGTCTAGGGCCAGGGGTGGGGATGGTTGGGGTTGGGGGAAGCCTGGGGCCAGGGGTGGGGATGGTTGGGGTGGGAGGAAGCCTGGGGCCAGGGGTGGGGATGGTTGGGGTTGGGGGAAGCCTGGGGCCAGGGGTGGGGATGGTTGGGGTGTGGGAAGCCTGGGGCCAGGGGTGGGGATGGTTGGGGTGGGAGGAAGCCTGGGGCCAGGGGTGGGGATGGTTGGGGTTGGGGGAAGTCTGGGGCCAGGGGTGGGGATGGTTGGGGTGGGAGGAAGTCTGGGGCCAGGGGTGGGGATGGTTGGGGTGGGAGGAAGTCTGGGGCCAGGGGTGGGGATGGTTGGGGTGGGAGGAAGTCTGGGGCCAGGGGTGGGGATGGTTGGGGTGGGAGGAAGTCTGGGGCCAGGGGTGGGGATGGTTGGGGTGGGAGGAAGTCTGGGGCCAGGGGTAGGGATGGTTGGGGTGGGAGGAAGCCTGGGGCCAGGGGTGGGGATGGTTGGGGTGGGAGGAAGCCTGAGGCCAGGGGTGGGGATGGTTGGGGTGGGAGGAAGCCTGGGGCCAGGGGTAGGGATGGTTGGGGTGGGAGGAAGCCTGGGGCCAGGGGTAGGGATGGTTGGGGTGGGGGAAGCCTGGGACCAGGGGTGGGGATGGTTGGGGTGGGAGGAAGCCTGGGACCATGGGTGGGGATGGTTGGGGTGGGAGGAAGTCTGGGGCCAGGGGTGGGGATGGTTGGGGTGGGAGGAAGCCTGGAGCCAGGGGTGGGGATGGTTGGGGTGGGGGAAGCCTGGGGCCAGGGGTGGGGATGGTTGGGGTGGGAGGAAGTCTGGAGCCAGGGGTGGGGATGGTTGGGGTGGGGGAAGCCTGGGGCCAGGGGTGGGGATGGTTGGGGTTGGGGGAAGCCTGGGGCCAGGGGTGGGGATGGTTGGGGAGGAGACACCTGGGGCCAGGGGTGGGGATGGTGGGGTGGGAGGAGTCCTGGGGCCAGGGGTGGGGATGGTTGGGGTGGGGGAAGCCTGGGGCCAGGGGTGGGGATGGTTGGGGTGGGAGGAAGCCTGGGGCCAGGGGTGGGGATGGTTGGGGTGGGAGGAATCTGGGGCCAGGGGTGGGGATGGTTGGGGTGGGAGGAAGCCTGGGGCCAGGGGTGGGGATGGTTGGGGTGGGAGGAAGCCTGGGGCCAGGGGTGGGGATGGTTGGGGTGGGAGGAAGCCTGGGGCCAGGGGTGGGATGGTTGGGGTGGGGGAAGCCTGGGGCCAGGGGTGGGGATGGTTGGGGTGGGAGGAAGCCTGGGGCCAGGGGTGGGGATGGTTGGGGTGGGAGGAAGCCTGGGGCCAGGGGTGGGGATGGTTGGGGTGGGAGGAAGCCTGGGGCCAGGGGTGGGGATGGTTGGGGTGGGAGGAAGCCTGGGGCCAGGGGTGGGGATGGTTGGGGTGGGAGGAAGCCTGGGGCCAGGGGTGGGGATGGTTGGGGTGGGAGGAAGCCTGGGGCCAGGGGTGGGGATGGTTGGGGTGGGAGGAAGCCTGGGGCCAGGGGTGGGGATGGTTGGGGTGGGAGGAAGTCTGGGGCCAGGGGGTGGGGATGGTTGGGGTGGGAGGAAGCCTGGGGTCAGGGGTGGGGATGGTTGGGGTGGGAGGAAGCCTTGGGCCAGGGGTGGGGATGGTTGGGGTGGGAGGACGTCTGGGGCCAGGGGTGGGGATGGTTCGGGTGGGAGGAAGTCTGGGGCCAGGGGTGGGGATGGTTGGGGTGGGAGGAAGTCTGGGGCCAGAGGGTGAGGAAGGTTGGGGTGGGAGGAAGCCTGGGGCCAGGGGTGGGGATGGTTGGGGTGGGAGGAAGCCTGGGGCCAGGGGTGGGGATGGTTGGGGTGGGAGGAAGCCTGGGGCCAGGGGCGAGGATGGTTGGGGTTGGGGGAAGCCTGGGGCCAGGGGTGGGGATGGTTGGGGTGGGAGGAAGCCTGGGGCCAGGGGTGGGGATGGTTGGGGTTGGGGGAAGCCTGGGGCCAGGGGTGGGGATGGTTGGGGTGGGAGGAAGCCTGGGGCCAGGGGTGGGGATGGTTGGGGTGGGAGGAAGCCTGGGGCCAGGGGTGGGAATGGTTGGGGTGGGAGGAAGTCTGGGACCAGGAGTGGGGATGGTTGGGGTGGGAGGAAGCCTGGGGCCAGGGGTGGGGATGGTTGGGGTGGGAGGAAGTCTGGGGCCAGGGGTGGGGATGGTTGGGGTCGGAGGAAGCCTGGGGCCAGGGGTGGGGATGGTTGGGGTCGGAGGAAGCCTGAGGCCAGGGGTGGGAGGAGGTCTAGAGCCAGGGGTGGGGATGGTTGGGGCGGGAGGAAGCCTGGGGCCAGGGGTGGGGATAGGTTTGGTGGGAGGAAGCCTGGGGCTAGGAGTGGGGAAGGTTGGGTTTGGGAGGAAGCCTGGGGCCAGGGGTGGGGATGGTTGGGGTGGGGGAAGCCTGGGGCCAGGGGTGGGGATGGTTGGGGTGGGAGGAAGTCTGGGGCCAGGGGTGGGGATGGTTGGGGTGGGAGGAAGCATGCGGCCAGGGGTGGGGATGGTTGGGGTGGGAGGAAGCATGCGGCCAGGGGTGGGGATGGTTGGGGTGGGAGGAAGTCTGGGGCCAGGGGTGGGGATGGTTGGGGTGGGAGGAAGTCTGGGGCCAGGGGTGGGGATGGTTGGGGTAGGAGGAAGTCTGGGGCCAGGGGTGGGGATGGTTGGGGTGGGAGGAAGTCTGGGGCCAGGAGTGGGGATGGTTGAGGTGGGAGGAAGTCTGGTGCCAGGGGTGGGGATGGTTTGGGTGGGAGGAAGTCTGGGGCCAGGGGTGGGGATGGTTGGGGTGGGAGGAAGTCTGGGGCCAGGGGTAGGGATGGTTGGGGTGGGAGGAAGCCTGGGGCCAGGGGTGGGGATGGTTGGGGTGGGAGGAAGCATGAGGCCAGGGGTGGGGATGGTTGGGGTGGGAGGAAGCCTGGGGCCAGGGGTAGGGATGGTTGGGGTGGGAGGAAGCCTGGGGCCAGGGGTGGGGATGGTTGGGGTGGGAGGAAGTCTGGGGCCAGGGGTGGGGATGGGTGGGGTGGGAGGAAGCCTGGGGCCAGGGGTGGGGATGGGTGGGGTGGGAGGAAGCCTGGGGCCAGGGGTGGGGATGGTTGGGGTGGGAGGAAGTCTGGGGCCAGGGGTGGGGATGGTTGGGGTGGGAGGAAGCCTGGGGCCAGGGGTGGGGATGGGTGGGGTGGGAGGAAGCCTGGGGCCAGGGGTGGGGATGGTTGGGGTGGGAGGAAGCCTGGGGCCAGGGGTGGGGATGGTTGGGGTGGGAGGAAGCCTGGGGCCAGGGGTGGGGATGGTTGGGGTGGGAGGAAGCCTGGGGCCAGGGGTGGGGATGGGTGGGAGGAAGCCTGGGGCCAGGGGTGGGGATGGTTGGGGTGGGAGGAAGCCTGGGGCCAGGGGTGGGGATGGGTGGGGTGGGAGGAAGCCTGGGGCCAAGGGTGGGGATGGGTGGGAGGAAGCCTGGGGCCAGGGGTGGGGATGGTTGGGGTGGGAGGAAGCCTGGGGCCAGGGGTGGGGATGGGTGGGGTGGGAGGAAGCCTGGGGCCAGGGGTGGGGATGGGTGGGAGGAAGCCTGGGGCCAGGGGTGGGGATGGTTGGGGTGGGAGGAAGTCTGGGGCCAGGTGGTGGGGATGGTTGGGGTGGGAGGAAGCCTGGGGCCAAGGGTGGGGATGGGTGGGGTGGGAGGAAGCCTGGGGCCAGGGGTAGGGATGGTTGGGGTGGGAGGAAGTCTGGGGCCAGGGGTGGGGATGGTTGGGGTGGGAGGAGGTCTAGGGCCAGGGGTGGGGATGGTTGGGGTGGGAGGAAGCTGGGGCCAAGGGTGGGGATGGGTGGGGTGGGAGGAAGCCTGGGGCCAGGGGTAGGGATGGTTGGGGTGGGAGGAAGTCTGGGTCCAGGGGTGGGGATGGTTGGGGTGGGAGGAGGTCTAGGGCCAGGGGTGGGGATGGTTGGGGTGGGAGGAAGCCTGGGCCAGGTTTGGGGATGGTTGGGGTGGGAGGAAGCCTGGGGCCAGGGGTGGGGATGGTTGGGGTGGGAGGAAGCCTGGGGCCAGGGGTGGGGAAGGTTGGGGTGGGAAGAGGTCTAGGGCCAGGGGTGGGGATTGTTGGGGTGGGAGGAAGTCTGGGGCCAGGGGTGGGGATGGTTGGGGTGGGAGGAAGCCTGGGGCCAGGGGTGGGGATGGTTGGGGTGGGAGGAAGCCTGGGGCCAGGGGTGGGGATGGTTGGGGTGGGAGGAAGCCTGGGGCCAGGGGTGGGATGGTTGGGGTGGGAGGAAGCCTGGGGCCAGGGGTGGGGATGGTTGGGGTGGGAGGAAGCCTGGGGCCAGGGGTGGGGATGGTTGGGGTGGGAGGAAGCCTGGGGCCAGGGGTGGGGATGGTTGGGGTGGGAGGAAGCCTGGGGCCAGGGGTGGGGATGGTTGGGGTGGGAGGAAGCCTGGGGCCAGGGGTGGGGATGGTTGGGGTGGGAGGAAGCCTGGGGCCAGGGGTGGGGATGGTTGGGGTGGGAGGAAGCTGGGGCCAGGGGTGGGGATGGTTGGGGTGGGAGGAAGCCTGGGGCCAGGGGTGGGGATGGTTGGGGTGGGAGGAAGTCTGGGGCCAGGGGTGGGGATGGTTGGGGTGGGAGGAAGCCTGGGGCCAGGGGTGGGGATGGTTGGGGTGGGAGGAAGTCTGGGGCCAGGGGTGGGGATGGTTGGGGTGGGAGGAAGCCTAGGGCCAGGGGCGAGGATGGTTGGGGTGGGAGGAAGCCTGGGGCCAGGGGTGGGGATGGTTGGGGTGGGAGGAAGCCTGGGGCCAGGGGTGGGGATGGTTGGGGTGGGAGGAAGCCTGGGGCCAGGGGTGGGGGATGGTTGGGGTGGGAGGAAGCCTGAGGCCAGGTGTGGGGATGGTTGGGGTGGGGGAAGCCTGGGGCCAGGGGTGGGGATGGTTGGGGTGGGAGGAAGCCTGGGGCCAGGGGTGGGGATGGTTGGGGTGGGAGGAAGCCTGGGGCCAGGGGTGGGGATGGTTGGGGTGGGAGGAAGCTTGGGGCCAGGGATGGGGATGGTTGGGGTGGGAGGAAGCATGCGGCCAGGGGTGGGGATGGTTGGGGTGGGAGGAAGTCTGGGGCCAGGGGTGGGGATGGTTGGGGTGGGAGGAAGCATGCGGCCAGGGGTGGGGATGGTTGGGGTGGGAGGAAGTCTGGGGCCAGGGGTGGGGATGGTTGGGGTGGGAGGAAGTCTGGGGCCAGGGGTGGGGATGGTTGGGGTGGGAGGAAGTCTGGGGCCAGGGGTGGGGATGGTTGGGGTGGGAGGAAGTCTGGCGCTGGGGGAGGGGATGAAGGGGGACCTAAGGATCCCAAGTGGTCAGCTGATCTCGCTTGAAAATCAGCTGATCTCCAACCGGCGAGAGAACCCTTCGTTATGTCACCTTTATGTTCCACTACCCGCGCCCCGCCCGCGCCTTCATCACACGCCTCCCAGCCTCTAACCCATGCCCTAACCTCCACCCCACACCTCCCGGGTCTCTACAAACCTTCACCTCTCGCTGCTAGACACAACTTACCCATGAGGTTGGCTGGTGGTCTGGCTAGCTAAGGGGTTGGCTGGTGGCCTGGCTAGCTAAGGGGTTGGCTGGTGGTCTGGCTAGCTAAGGGGTTGGCTGGTGGCCTGGCTAGCTAAGGGGTTGGCTGGTGGTCTGGCTAGCTAAGGGGTTGGCTGGTGGCCTGGCTAGCTAAGGGGTTGGCTGGTGGCCTGGCTAGCTAAGGGGTTGGCTGGTGGCCTGGCTAGCTAAGGGGTTGGCTGGTGGCCTGGCTAGCTAAGGGGTTGGCTGGTGGTCTGGCTAGCTAAGGGGTTGGCTGGTGGCCTGGCTAGCTAAGGGGTTGGCTGGTGGCCTGGCTAGCTAAGGGGTTGGCTGGTGGCCTGGCTAGCTAAGGGGTTGGCTGGTGGCCTGGCTAGCTAAGGGGTTGGCTGGTGGCCTGGCTAGCTAGGGGTTGGCTGGTGGCCTGGCTAGCTAAGGGGTTGGCTGGTGGCCTGGCTAGCTAAGGGGTTGGCTGGTGGCCTGGCTAGCTAGGGGTTGGCTGGTGGCCTGGCTAGCTAAGGGGTTGGCTGGTGGCCTGGCTAGCTAAGGGGTTGGCTGGTGGTCTGGCTAGCTAAGGGGTTGGCTGGTGGCCTAGCTAGCTAGGGGTTGGCTGGTGGCCTGGCTAGCTAGGGGTTGGCTGGTGGCCTGGCTAGCTAAGGGGTTGGCTGGTGGCCTGGCTAGCTAAGGGGTTTCCTGGTGGCCTAGCTAGCTAGGGGTTGGCTGGTGGTCTGGCTAGCTAGGGGTTGGCTGGTGGTCTGGCTAGCTAAGGGGTTGGCTGGTGGTCTGGCTAGCTAAGGGGTTGGTTGGTGGCCTGGCTAGCTAAGGGGCTGGCTGGTGGCCTGGCTAGCTAAGGGGTTTCCTGGTGGCCTAGCTAGCTAAGGGGTTGGCTGGTGGCCTGGCTAGCTAAGGGGTTGGCTGGTGGTCTGGCTAGCTAAGGGGTTGGCTGGTGGCCTAGCTAGCTAAGGGGTTGGCTGGTGGCCTGGCTAGCTAAGGGGTTGGTTGATGGTCTGGCTACTAAAGGGTTGGCTGGTGGCCTGGCTAGCTAAGGGGTTGGCTGGTGGCCTGGCTAGCTAAGGGGTTGGCTGGTGGCCTGGCTAGCTAAGGGGTTGGCTGGTGGCCTGGCTAGCTAAGAGGTTGGCTGGTAGCCTGGTTAGCTAAGGGGTTGGTTGATGGTCTGGCTACTAAAGGGTTGGCAGGTGGCCTGGCTAGCTAAGGGCTGGTTGGTGGCCTGGCTAACTAAGGGGCTGGCTAGTGGCCTAGCTAGCTAGGGGTTGGCTGGTGACCTGGCTAGCTAAGGGGTTGACTGGTGGCCTGGCTAGCTCAAGTGTGGCTGGTGGCCTGGTTAGCTAAGTGGGTGGCTGGAAGCCTGGCTAGCAAAGTGGGTGGCTGGTGGCCTGGCTAAGTAAGAGGTTAGCTCTAGCTATGGGGTTGGCTGGTGACCTGGCGAGCTAATGGGTTGGCTAATGGCCCGGCTAGCTAAGAGGTTGGCTCCAGGTAAGGGGATGGCTGTTGGCCTGGCTAGCTAAGTGGTTGGTTGGTGGTCTGGCTAGCAAAGGGGCTGGCTGGTGGCCCTGTTAGCTGTGGGGCAGGGTGGTGGCCTGGCTAGCTAAGGGGTGGCTGGTGGCCTGGCTAGCTTAGAGGTTGGCTGGTGGCCTGACGAGCTAAGGGATTAGCTGGTGGCCTTTTCTAGCTAAGGGGCAGCCTGGCTAGCTGGTAGAAGCCTGGCTAACACAGAAGGCTGGCTGCCTGGTAGTATGGCTAGCTAAGATGCTAGATGTGGCCAGGCTAGCTAATGACTAGCTGTTGGCATGGTTAGCTTAGAAGCTTGCTGGTTAGTGGCATGACTAGCTTGGGAAGCTTGGTGGTTGGTGGTTTCGTTAGCAAAGAAAGTGGGTGGCTGACTGGTGGCCTGAATAGCTAGGGGATTGGATGGCTTGTGACCTGGCTAGCCAGGGTGCTGGATGGCTTGTGTCGTGGCTTGCTAGGGGATCGGATGGCTTGTGGCCTGGCTAGCCAGGGTGCTGGATGGCTTGTGTCGTGGCTTGCTAGGGGATCGGATGGCTTGTGGCCTGGCTAGCTTATTACCTGGCTTGCTGATTTATGTGTTAGTTGGCACGTTAACTGGCTTAAGGACTGGCTGGCTGTTGTGTGGGCTAGTTGACTGGCTGATTGGTTTGTGGGCTAGTTAACTGGCTGGCTGGTTTGTGGGCTAGTTAGCTGGCTGGCTGGTTTGTGGGCTAGCTAGCTGGCTGACTGATTTGTGTGCTACTTAAATGGCTAGCTGGTTTGAGGGCTACATAATTGGCTGGCTAGTTTGTGTGCTAGTTAACTGGCTGGCTAGTTTGTGGGCTAGTTATCTGGCTGGTTGGTTTGTGGGGTAGTTATCTGGCTGGCTAGTTTGTGGGCGAGTTATCTGGCTGTTTGGTTTAAGGGCTAGTTATCTGGCTGGCTAGTATGTGGGCTGGTTAACTGGCTGGCTAGTTTGTGGGCTAGTTATCTGGCTGGCTAGTATGTGGGCTGGTTAACTGGCTGGTTGACATGTAAGCTAGTTATCTGGCTGGTTAGGTTGTGTGCTAGTTAAATATGGCTGGTTGGTTTGTAAGCAAGTTATTTGGCTGGCTGGTTTGTGAGCTAGTTATCTGGCTGGTTGACATGTAAGCTAGTTATCTGGCTGGTTGACATGTAAGCTAGTTATCTGGCTGGTTGACATGTAAGCTAGTTATCTGGCTGGTTAGTTTGTGTGCTAGTTATCTGGCTGGTTGACATGTAAGCTAGTTATCTGGCTGGTTAGTTTGTGTGCTAGGTATATGGCTGGTTGGTTTGTAAGCAAGTTATTTGGCTGGCTGGTTTGTGAGCTAGTTATCTGGCTGGTTGACATGTAAGCTAGTTATCTGGCTGGTTGACATGTAAGCTAGTTATCTGGCTGGTTGACATGTAAGCTAGTTATCTGGCTGGTTGACATGTAAGCTAGTTATCTGGCTGGTTGACATGTAAGCTAGTTATCTGGCTGGTTGACATGTAAGCTAGTTATATGGCTGGTTGACATGTAAGCTAGTTATCTGGCTGACTGGTTTGTGGGCTGGTTCTCTGACTGGCTGGTTTGTGGGCTGGTTCTCTGACTGGCTGGTTTGTGGGCTGGTTCTCTGACTGGCTGGTTTGTGGACTAGTTCTCTGACTGGCTGGTTTGTGGGCTGGTTCTCTGACTGGCTGGTTTGTGGACTAGTTCTCTGACTGGCTGGTTTGTGGGCTGGTTCTCTGACTGGCTGGTTTGTGGGCTGGTTCTCTGACTGGCTGGTTTGTGGGCTGGTTCTCTGACTGGCTGGTTTGTGGGCTGGTTCTCTGACTGGCTGGTTTGTGGGCTGGTTTTCTGACTGGCTGGTTTGCGGACTAGTTCTCTGACTGGCTGGTTTGTGGGCTGGTTCTCTGACTGGCTGGTTTGTGGGCTGGTTCTCTGACTGGCTGGTTTGTGGGCTAGTTATCTGGCTGGCTGGTTTGTAGGCTAGTTATCTGGCTGGCTAGTTTGTGGGCGAGTTATCTGGCTGTTTGGTTTAAGGGCTAGTTATCTGGCTGGCTAGTATGTGGGCTGGTTAACTGACTGGCTAGTTTGTGGACTGGTTCTCTGACTGGCTGGTTTGTTAGCTACTTAGCTGGCTGCTTGGCTTGTGGGCTGATTAGCTGGCTGGGTGGATCATGTGGGCTGGTAAACTGGCTGATTTGTTTGTAGGGGAACAAGCTGGTTGACTGGTCTGTGGGTTAAGAAAATGGTTTATGGGCTAACTAACGAAAGGGCTGGCGGCCTGGTAGACTCGCTAATCAACTTACCGAATCTTAAACTGGTTTCGAGAGGTACGTAACTAGCAGAGGCAAGTTAGCAAGCTGGCTGGCTTCTGGGCTAACAACATACCAAGGTGGCTGACTTTCTGGCTACCTAAGTGATTAGCTAATTATACGAATAGCTAGTCTGCATGTGGACTAACTAGTTAACTGGTTGTCTTGTAAGTAAGCTGACTAACTAGCATGCTGACTGTTGGTCTCTTAACTCCCTATCAAGGCGGTCGGCTGGCTAGATGGCTGACTTGAGGAGCAATCAAACTAGAAATTAGTTGACTGCCTAGGCGGCTGTGGCAAGTTTTGACAAGGTGGTAACACTGGGTGGAGGCGGCAGCCAGGATCTGGTTACTTGGCTCGGGTCCCACCATGGATGGCTCTCTCACACAGCTGATGTTTGTTTACCTTCTGAGGCAATCAATACCGGGCGGGCCACCCGAGCCAACCCATCCCCACCCATGGATACACCTCCTTCCATCCACTACATACTCACGAAACAACACTACCCTCCTCTCTCACTTCTACACTACGTCACACCTGTAGCCAACACCCTGAAGCCCCCAAACCCCATAGTGGTGAAGACTGGGACAGACCCCTACACCACCACAGTGGTGGAGGCTGGGACAGACCCCTGCACCACCACAGTGATGGAGGCTGGGACAGACCCCTGCACCACCACAGTGATGGAGGCTGGGACAGACCCCTACACCACCACAGTGATGGAGGCTGGGACAGACCCCTACACCACCACAGTGGTGGAGGCTGGAACAGACCCCTACACCACCACAGTGGTGGAGGCTGAGACAGACCCCTACATCAACCTGGTGATGGAGGCTGGGACCTGCCCACCCACCGGAACACCATACCGGCAAAGGCTGGGAGAGCCAACTGCCAGAGGCCGGGATGGCTCACCATACCACCATACAGGCAGAGGCTGCAACTGCCCCCTAAACCACCACAGTACACGTGAGAGCAGGGATGGTTCGCTATCTGACCATAGTGATGGGGGCTGGGATGTTCCCACTGGATGTCCATAGTGGTGCAGGTTGTGATGCCCTATTTGACCACCACTGTGGTGCAGGTTGTGATGGCCTCCTGGACCACGGCAGAAATTTTGGACAATCGTCTGGAACACCATAGTGAACAAGGATGGGACAGCCCACTAGTGGTAAAAGCTGGGATGGTCCCTTGGATAACCACAGTGGTGAAGGCTGGGATGGTCCCTTGGATAACCACAGTGGTGAAGGCTGGGATGGTCCCTTGGATAACCACAGTGGTGAAGGCTGGGATGGTCCCTTGGATAACCACAGTGGTGAAGGCTGGGATGGTCCCTTGGATAACCATAGTGGTGAAGGCTGGGATGGTCCCTTGGATAACCACAGTGGTGAAGGCTGGGATGGTCCCTTGGATAACCACAGTGGTGAAGGCTGGGATGGTCCCTTGGATAACCACAGTGGTGAAAGCTGGGATGGTCCCTTGGATAACCATAGTGGTGAAGGCTGGGATGGTCCCTTGGATAACCATAGTGGTGAAGGCTGGGATGGTCCCTTGGATAACCACAGTGGTGAAGGCTGGGATGGTCCCTTGGATAACCACAGTGGTGAAGGCTGGGATGGTCCCTTGGATAACCACAGTGGTGAAAGCTGGGATGGTCCCTTGGATAACCACAGTGGTGAAGGCTGGGATGGTCCCTTGGATAACCATAGTGGTGAAGGCTGGGATGGTCCCTTGGATAACCATAGTGGTGAAAGCTGGGATGGTCCCTTGGATAACCACAGTGGTGAAGGCTGGGATGGTCCCTTGGATAACCACAGTGGTGAAGGCTGGGATGGTCCCTTGGATAACCATAGTGGTGAAGGCTGGGATGGTCCCTTGGATAACCACAGTGGTGAAGGCTGGGATGGTCCCTTGGATAACCATAGTGGTGAAAGCTGGGATGGTCCCTTGGATAACCATAGTGGTGAAAGCTGGGATGGTCCCTTGGATAACCACAGTGGTGAAGGCTGGGATGGTCCCTTGGATAACCACAGTGGTGAAGGCTGGGATGGTCCCTTGGATAACCATAGTGGTGAAGGCTGGGATGGTCCCTTGGATAACCATAGTGGTGAAAGCTGGGATGTTCCCTTGGATAACCACAGTGGTGAAGGCTGGGATGGTCCCTTGGATAACCATAGTGGTGAAGGCTGGGATGACTCCCATGGATGACCAGTGTGTTGGAGGCTGGGATATCCCATTGGAACATCACAGAGGTACACAGAAGCCTAATAATTCATAGCGATTGAAAAGACAACACAAAGTTTTTGATAAAAAAAAAAAAAGGGAGACCATCTCTATGAAGGGTAAAATGGGAGGAAGTGGATTATCCCACAGATGGACTGGGGCTCCACTAAAAAGGCATGCTTCATCTACTGCCTCCCACTAATAATGTTACAAGTTAAACAAATGTACATTTTTTACAGTGAAGACAGTGATCATCACCAATCAGACATACAATCGAAGAGATTCAAGAAATGTGTTCTTAATATGAAAGAAAACTCAATCAACCAACCGTCTGTAAAATCCAGAATTCAGTTAATAAACTATTAAATGAAAATAGTGATTATATTTTCCTATACATAATCAGTACATTGCTGTTCTACTGTTTTATGCGTCCAAACACATAAATAAGACAGGAAATCATATTTTGAAACAGGTACAAATTACACTAATTGAATGTTTCAATTATCTGGTTTACATGCCATGTATGATGAAGCAAAATATAGCACTATACATCATACTCATCAAGATTTTAAGCCATTCTTACAATATGGATGGTAGCTTTACATGGTCATCCAATGGAGTAATCATTTCCTACATTCAACTTTTGTGTTGTATGACAATAACCTATACTGCATTCATATTTCTTCCCAAGGACAACACCCACATCTTTGCACAAACTAAATTTACATTCAAAACAATGAGGATCATTTTTAATGAGTTTATCTATTTTTTTTCTTTCTAAACATCATCTGAAACCCCAAATACCCAAAAGGTATAAAAAGAACACTGCATATCATTTGAAGCTGTACTTACTGATGGTATGCAAAAACTTCTAAATATGCATCACATAACAGTTTCAACTCAATAAACATATAACACACCTCACTATGAACAAATCATAACAGTGGATTTATGACTACTTACCATTCTAGTCAGCATTACAAAAATGTGGTGAACACTGCTAAAGCTTAAGCTTTTTAGTTCCATGACATCTGCAGACAACAGTCATTAGACTATGTCATAATGTTCTAAGTGGATTCATTAATCATATCTTCCAAAGTTAGGAACTGTAATCCTTAGAGTGGATGTGTTCAATAAAAGTACGCGGACAGTAAGTTTATGTGCACACAGCACACAATCAATATGAAAACTAGCAATTCTCATTAACACATAAAAAAAAAAAAATAATCCCGTCTAGAATAAATATAACAACTTGCACAAAAAATAATCAAGACAAGACTTTCAGCCGTGTATTAAGTAAATTTTTAGCCACTAGAAACTACTGCAAGTCAACTAATATGGAAAAAAGACATTATATATAACATGCATACACATACATGCATGTCGTGGAAGGTGACAGGGGGGGTGGGGGCGGGCAGGTAGTGGCTGCAAATCCTCCCTTCCTGATTTACTTTCCAGAAGTTGCAAAGAGGGGGGCCGGGTGAGACTTTTTCCCCTCTTGGGCTCTGTCATCTGTTCTTGATGCTACCTTGCTCACGTGGGATATGGTGAATATTTTTTTGGGAAGGATATATATGTATATATATATATATGTATATATATATATATATATATATATATATATATATATATATATATATATATATATATATATATGTGTATGTATATATATGTATATATATCCCTGGGGATAGGGGATTAAGAATACTTCCCACGTATTCCCTGCGTGTCGTAGAAGGCGACTAAAAGGGGAGGGAGCGGGGGGGCTGGAAATCCTCCCCTCTCGTTTTTTTTTTTTTTTTTTTTTTTTCCAAAAGAAGGAACAGAGAATTGGGCCAGGTGAGGGTATTCCCTCAAAGGCCCAGTCCTCTGCTCTTAACGCTACCTCGCTAATGCGGGAAATGGCGAATAGTTTGAAAAAAAAGAAAAAAAGAATACACATACCATTCCTATTCAACTCCATATAAAACTGATCTAATTATACAAGCTCAAGACCTCTTTCATGGGACTCCTGCAGCTTCAAGGTTGCACTGCAATCAGAAGCAGAGAATACAAGGACTCCTTTCCAATAGGATGTTCCTTGATGAGACTGCACTCCTTTATGTTCAGAGATAATGATACAACATGACTGAAGGTGACTTTTCACCTGTGGTGCAATGGCAAAACAGGTGGAGGTGGAATCCCATAACACCAACCTATATGTGTGTGTGTGTGTGTGTGTGTGTGTGTGTGTGTATATTACTATCATTATCATCTTATTATACTTGATCGCCATTTCCCACTTCAGTGAGGTAGCACCAGGAAACATATAAAGAATGGCACATCTACTCATATACACACATATAAACACAAACCCTCATACACACACATATACATTTACTTAACAACATATACACAAACACATACATATAAACACATGTACATATTCATACTTGCTTGCCTTCATCCATTTCCAGTGCTACCCTTCCCCACAGAAAACAGCATTGCTACCACCTGCTTCAGTGAGGTAGCACCAGGAAAACAGACAAAAAAGGCCACACTCAGCCTCTAACTGTCATGTGTAAATGCCCCAAAACCACAGCTCCCTATCCACATCCAAACCCCACAGACCTTTCCATGGTTTACCCTAGGCATTTCACATGCCCTAGTTCAGTCCATTGACAGCAAGTCGACCCTGGTACACCAGATAATTCCAATTCACTCTATTCCTTGGATGCCTTTCACCTTCCTGTATGTTCAGGCCCCAATCCCTCAAATCATTTTCACTCCATTCTTCCATCTCCAATTTGGTCTCCTGTTTCTCCTTCTATAGCCCTTGCAAGAATTTTGGAGAGAAGGGCGGGTATGAAGTCTGTTGGGATGAGAGGGCCCGGAAAGTGAATCAGTTGTTCGCCAATGATACACCTCTCACAACTGATTCGAGTGAGAAACTGCAGAAGTTGGTGACTGAATTCGGAAAAGTTGTTGAAAGGAGAGAGTTGAGAGTAAATGTGAATAAGAGCAAGGTTCAGGAGGGTAGAGGGACAAGTCAATTAGGATATAAATTTGAATGGAGAAAAACTGGAGGAAGTAAAGTGTTTCTGATAACTGGGAGAGGACTAAGCAGTGAATGGAACCATGCAATCGGAAGTGAGTCACAGGGTAGGGGAGGGGGCAATGAAGAATGTGTGGAAGGAGAGAACATTATCTCACAGACCAAAAATGGGTACATTTGAAGGAATAGTAGCTCCAACAGTGTTATATGGTTGCGAGGCATGGGCTAAAGAAAGGGTTGTACGGAGGGTGGTGGTTGTGATGGAAATGAAATGTCTGAGGAAACTGTGTGGTGTGAGGTGGTTTGATTAAGTAATGAAAGGGTAGAAGAGATGTGTGGTAATAAAAAGAGTGTGGCTGAGAAAGAAGAGGGTGTGTTGAAATGGTTCAGATATGTGGAGAGAATGAGTGAAGAAAGGTTGACAAAGAGGATATATGTGTCAGAGGTGGAGGGAACAAGAAGTGGAAGACCAAATTGGAGGTGGAAGGATGCAATGAAAAAGATTTTGAGCAATCAGGGCCTGAACATACAGGAGGGTGAAAGACGTGCAAGGAATAGAGTGAATTCGAACGATGTGGTATCCTAGGATCAATGTGCTGTCAATGGACTGAACCAGGGCATGTGAAGCATCTGGGGTAAACCATGAAAAGGCCTGTGGGGCCTGGATGTAGATAGGGACCTGTGGTTTTGGTGCATTACACATGACAGCTAGAGACTGAGTTTGAAAGAATGTGGCCTTTTTGTCTGTTTTCCTGGCACTACCTCACTGGAGCAGGGGGTAGCAATACTGTTTCCTGTTGGGCAGGGCAGGGACAGGAATGGATGAAGGTAAGCAAGTATGAATAAGTACATGAGTATATATGTACATGTCTGTGTATGTGCATGTATAAATTGATATGTTTATGTATGTGTATGTGCATATATGGGCGTTTATGTATGTATATGTGTATATTTGTAGATGGGCCATTTCTCGTCTGTTTCCTGGCAATAACTCACTCATGCGGGAAACAGTAATTAAGCATAATAAACATTTTATTATTCATTATACTTTGTTGCTGTCTCCCACGTTAGCGAGGTAGCACAAGAGACAAAAGAATGGCCCAACCCACCCACATACACAAGTATATAAATACATGTCCACACACGCACATATACATACCTATACATCTCAACGTATATATATATATACACACACAGACATATACATATATACACATATACATAATTCATACTCGCTGCCTTTATTCATTCCCGTCGCCACCCCGCCACACATGAAATGAAAACCCCCTCCCCCTGCAATAATAAACAAGTATGCAGTCTGTTGGGGATGAGAGAGCTTGGGAAGTGAGTCAGTTGTTGTTTGCTGATGATACAGCACTGGTGACTGATTCATGTGAGAAACTGCAGAAGCTGGAGATTGAGTTTGGTAAAGTGTGTGAAAGAAGAAAGTTAAGAGTAAATGTGAATAAGAGCAAGGTTATTAGGTACAGTGGGGTTGAGGGTCAAGTCAATTGGGAGGTAAGTTTGAATGGAGAAAAACTGGAGGAAGTAAAGTGTTTTAGATATCTGGGAGTGGATCTGGCAACGGATGGAACCATGGAAGCGGAAGTAAATGATAGGGTGGGGGAGGGGGCAAAAATCCTGGGAGCCTTGAAGAATGTGTGGAAGTCAAGAACATTATCTCGGAAAGCAAAAATGGCTATGTTTGAAGGAATAGTGGTTTCAACAATGTTGTATGGTTGCAAGGCGTGGGCTATGGATCGAGTTGTGAGCAGGAGGGTGGATGTGCTGGAAATGAGATGTTTAAGGACAATATGTGGTGTGAGGTGGTTTGATCAAGTAAGTAATGTAAGGGTAAGAGATATGTGTGGAAATAAAAAGAGCATGGTTGAGAGAGCAAAAGAGGGTGTTTTGAAATGGTTTGGACACATGGAGAGAATGAGTGAGGAAAGATTGACCAAGAGGATATATGTGTCAGAGGTGGAGGGAACAAGGAGAAGTGGGAGACCAAATTGGAGGTGGAAAGATGAGTGAAAAAGATTTTGAGTGATTGGGGCCTGAACATGCAGCAGGGTGAAAGGCAGGCAAGGAATAGAGTAAATTGGATCAATGTGGTATACTGGGGTCGACGTGCTGTCAACGGATTGAATCAGGGCATGTGAAGCATCTGGGGTAAACCATGGAAAGTTCTGTGGGGCCTGGATGTGGAAAGGGAGCTGTGGTTTCGGGCATTATTACATGACAGCTAGATATTGAGTGTGAACAAATGGGGCCTTTGTTGTCTTTTCCTAGCGCTACCTCGCACACATGGGGGGGAGGGGGATGTTATTCCATGTGTGGCGAGGTGAGGATGGAAATAAATACAGGAAGACAGTATGAATTATGTACATGTGTATATATGTATATGTCTGTGTGTGTGTATATATGTGTACATTGAGATGTACAGGTATGTATATTTGCGTGTGTGGACGTGTATGTATATACATGTGTATGGGGGTGGAACCACTATTCCTTCAAACATACTCATTTTTGCTTTCCGAGATAATGTTCTCGACTTCCACATATTCTTCAAGGCTCCCAAGATTTTTGCCCCCTCCCCCACCCTATGATCCACTTCCGCTTCCATGGTTCCATCCGTTGCCAGACCCACTCCCAGATATCTAAAACACTTCACTTCCTCCAGTTTTTCTCCATTCAAACTTACCTCCCAATTGTCTTGACCCTCAACCCTACTGTACCTAATAACCTTGCTCTTATTTACATTTACTCTTAACTTTCTTCTTTCACACACTTTACCAAACTCAGTCACCAGCTTCTGCAGTTTCTCACATGAATCAGCCACCAGCGCTGTATCATCAGCGAACAACAACTGACTCACTTCCCAAGCTCTCTCATCCCCAACAGACTTCATTCTTGCCCCTCTTTCCAAAATTCTTGCATTCATCTCCCTAACAACCCCATCCATACACAAATTAAACAACCATGGAGGCATCACACACCCCTGCTGCAAACCTACATTCACTGAGAACCAATCACTTTCTTCCTACACGTACACATGCC
Organism: Panulirus ornatus; assembly: GCF_036320965.1. Classification (NCBI taxonomy): domain Eukaryota; kingdom Metazoa; phylum Arthropoda; class Malacostraca; order Decapoda; family Palinuridae; genus Panulirus; species Panulirus ornatus. The sequence goes on from NC_092273.1 coordinate 1,661,104, forward strand.
TTACATCCTCGATAAAAACTTTTCACTGCTTCCAACAACTTACCACCCACACCATATATTCTTAATACCTTCCACAGAGCATCTCTATCAACTCTATCATATATATATATATATTACAGAGGTATAAGTTTGTTGAGTATTCCTGGTAAATTATATGGGAGGGTATTGATTGAGAGGGTGAAGGCATGTACAGAGCATCAGATTGGGGAAGAGCAGTGTGGTTTCAGAAGTGGTAGAGGATGTGTGGATCAGGTGTTTGCTTTGAAGAATGTATGTGAGAAATACTTAGAAAAGCAAATGGATTTGTATGTAGCATTTATGGATCTGGAGAAGGCATATGATAGAGTTGATAGAGATGCTCTGTGGAAGGTATTAAGAATATATGGTGTGGGAGGAAAGTTGTTAGAAGCAGTGAAAAGTTTTTATCGAGGATGTAAGGCATGTGTACGTGTAGGAAGAGAGGAAAGTGATTGGTTCTCAGTGAATGTAGGTTTGCGGCAGGGGTGTGTGATGTCTCCATGGTTGTTTAATTTGTTTATGGATGGGGTTGTTAGGGAGGTAAATGCAAGAATTTTGGAAAGAGGGGCAAGTATGAAGTCTGTTGGGGATGAGAGAGCTTGGGAAGCAAGTCAGTTGTTGTTCGCTGATGATACAGCACTGGTGGCTGATTCATGTGAGAAACTGCAGAAGCTGGTGACTGAGTTTGGTAAAGTGTGTGGAAGAAGAGAGTTAAGAGTAAATGTGAATAAGAGCAAGGTTATTAGGTACAGTAGGGTTGAGGGTCAAGTCAATTGGGAGGTGAGTTTGAATGGAGAAAAACTGGAGGAAGTGAAGTGTTTTAGATATCTGGGAGTGGATCTGGCAGCGGATGGAACCATGGAAGCGGAAGTGGATCATAGGGTGGGGGAGGGGCGAAAATTCTGGGGGCCTTGAAGAATGTGTGGAAGTCAAGAACATTATCTCGGAAAGCAAAAATGGGTATGTTTGAAGGAATAGTGGTTCCAACAATGTTGTATGGTTGCGAGGCTTGGGCTATGGAAAGAGTTGTGCGCAGGAGGATGGATGTGCTGGAAATGAGATGTTTGAGGACAATGTGTGGTGTGAGGTGGTTTGATCGAGCGAGTAACGTAAGGGTAAGAGAGATGTGTGGAAATAAAAAGAGCGTGGTTGAGAGAGCAGAAGAGGGTGTTTTGAAGTGGTTTGGGCACATGGAGAGGATGAGTGAGGAAAGATTGACCAAGAGGATATATGTGTCGGAGGTGGAGGGAGCAAGGAGAAGAGGGAGACCAAATTGGAGGTGGAAAGATGGAGTGAAAAAGATTTTGTGTGATCAGGGCCTGAACATGCAGGAGGGTGAAAGGAGGGCAAGGAATAGAGTGAATTGGAGCGATGTGGTATACCGGGGTTGACGTGCTGTCAGTGGATTGAATCAAGGCATGTGAAGCGTCTGGGGTAAACCATGGAAAGCTGTGTAGGTATGTATATTTGCGTGTGTGGACGTATGTATATACATGTATATGGGGGGGGGTTGGGCCATTTCTTTTGTCTGTTTCCTTGCGCTACCTCGCAAACGCGGGAGACAGCGACAAAGTATAAAAAAAAAAAAAAAAAAAAATACATAAGTATACTTATGTAAGTAGGAGAGATGGCCAGAGAGCGTTATTGGATTACGTGTTAATTCACAGGCGTGCGAAAGAGAGACTTTTGGATGTTAATGTGCTGAGAGGTGCAACTGGAGGGATGTCTGATCATTATCTTGTGGAGGCTAAGGTGAAGATTTGTATGGGTTTTCAGAAAAGAAGAGTGAATGTTGGGGTGAAGAGGGTGGTGAGAGTAAGTGAGCTTGGGAAGGAGACCTGTGTGAGGAAGTACCAGGAGAGACTGAGTACAGAATGGAAAAAGGTGAGAACAATGGAAGTAAGGGGAGTGGGGGAGGAATGGGATGTATTTAGGGAATCAGTGATGGATTGCGCAAAAGATGCTTGTGGTATGAGAAGAGTGGGAGGTGGGTTGATTAGAAAGGGTAGTGAGTGGTGGGATGAAGAAGTAAGAGTATTAGTGAAAGAGAAGAGAGAGGCATTTGGACGATTTTTGCAGGGAAAAAATGCAATTGAGTGGGAGATGTATAAAAGAAAGAGACAGGAGGTCAAGAGAAAGGTGCAAGAGGTGAAAAAAAGGGCAAATGAAAGTTGGGGTGAGAGAATATCATTAAATTTTAGGGAGAATAAAAAGAAGTTCTGGAAGGAGGTAAATAAAGTGCGTAAGACAAGGGAGCAAATGGGAACTTCAGTGAAGGGCGCAAATGGGGAGGTGAAAACAAGTAGTGGTGATGTGAGAAGGAGATGGAGTGAGTATTTTGAAGGTTTGTTGAATGTGTTTGATGATAGAGTGGCAGATATAGGGTGTTTTGGTCGAGGTGGTGTGCAAAGTGAGAGGGTTAGGGAAAATGATTTGGTAAACAGAGAAGAGGTAGTGAAAGCTTTGTGGAAGATGAAAGCCGGCAAGGCAGCAGGTTTGGATGGTATTGCAGTGGAATTTATTAAAAAAGGGGGTGACTGTATTGTTGACTGGTTGGTAAGGTTATTTAATGTATGTATGACTCATGGTGAGGTGCCTGAGGATTGGCGGAATGCGTGCATAGTGCCATTGTACAAAGGCAAAGGGGATAAGAGTGAGTGCTTAAATTACAGAGGTATAAGTTTGTTGAGTATTCCTGGTAAATTATATGGGAGGGTATTGATTGAGAGGGTGAAGGCATGTACAGAGCATCAGATTGGGGAAGAGCAGTGTGGTTTCAGAAGTGGTAGAGGATGTGTGGATCAGGTGTTTGCTTTGAAGAATGTATGTGAGAAATACTTAGAAAAGCAAATGGATTTGTATGTAGCATTTATGGATCTGGAGAAGGCATATGATAGAGTTGATAGAGATGCTCTGTGGAAGGTATTAAGAATATATGGTGTGGGAGGAAAGTTGTTAGAAGCAGTGAAAAGTTTTTATCGAGGATGTAAGGCATGTGTACGTGTAGGAAGAGAGGAAAGTGATTGGTTCTCAGTGAATGTAGGTTTGCGGCAGGGGTGTGTGATGTCTCCATGGTTGTTTAATTTGTTTATGGATGGGGTTGTTAGGGAGGTAAATGCAAGAGTTTTGGAAAGAGGGGCAAGTATGAAGTCTGTTGGGGATGAGAGAGCTTGGGAAGTGAGTCAGTTGTTGTTCGCTGATGATACAGCGCTGGTGGCTGATTCATGTGAGAAACTGCAGAAGCTGGTGACTGAGTTTGGTAAAGTGTGTGGAAGAAGAAAGTTAAGAGTAAATGTGAATAAGAGCAAGGTTATTAGGTACAGTAGGGTTGAGGGTCAAGTCAATTGGGAGGTGAGTTTGAATGGAGAAAAAATGGAGGAAGTGAAGTGTTTTAGATATCTGGGAGTGGATCTGGCAGCGGATGGAACCATGGAAGCGGAAGTGGATCATAGGGTGGGGGAGGGGGCGAAAATTCTGGGGGCCTTGAAAAATGTGTGGAAGTCAAGAACATTATCTCGGAAAGCAAAAATGGGTATGTTTGAAGGAATAGTGGTTCCAACAATGTTGTATGGTTGCGAGGCATGGGCTATGGATAGAGTTGTGCGCAGGAGGATGGATGTGCTGGAAATGAGATGTTTGAGGACAATGTGTGGTGTGAGGTGGTTTGATCGAGTGAGTAACGTAAGGGTAAGAGAGATGTGTGGAAATAAAAAGAGCGTGGTTGAGAGAGCAGCAGAGGGTGTTTTGAAGTGGTTTGGGCACATGGAGAGAATGAGTGAGGAAAGATCGACCAAGAGGATATATGTGTCGGAGGTGGAGGGAACGAGGAGAAGAGGGAGACCAAATTGGAGGTGGAAAGATGGAGTGAAAAAGATTTTGTGTGATCGGGGCCTGAACATGCAGGAGGGTGAAAGGAGGGCGAGGAATAGAGTGAATTGGAGCGATGTGGTATACCAGGGTTGACGTGCTGTCAGTGGATTGAATCAAGGCATGTGAAGTGTCTGGGGTAAACCATGGAAAGCTGTGTAGGTATGTATATTTGCGTGTGTGGACGTATGTATATACATGTGTATGGGGGGGGGGTTGGGCCATTTCTTTCGTCTGTTTCCTTGCGCTACCTCGCAAACGTGGGAGACAGCGACAAAGTATACTAAATATATATATATATATATAGAGTTGATAGAGATGCTCTGTGGAAGGTATTAAGAATATATGGTGCGGGAGGCAAGTTGTTAGAAGCAGTGAAAAGTTTTTATCGAGGATGTAAGGCATGTGTACGTGTAGGAAGAGAGGAAAGTGATTGGTTCTCACTGAATGTAGGTTTGCGGCAGGGGTGTGTGATGTCTCCATGGTTGTTTAATTTGTTTATGGATGGGGTTGTTAGGGAGGTGAATGCAAGAGTTTTGGAAAGAGGGGCAAGTATGAAGTCTGTTGGGGATGAGAGAACTTGGGAAGTGAGTCAGTTGTTGTTCGCTGATGATACAGCGCTGGTGGCTGATTCATGTGAGAAACTGCAGAAGCTGGTGACTGAGTTTGGTAAAGTGTGTGAAAGAAGAAAGTTAAGAGTAAATGTGAATAAGAGCAAGGTTATTAGGTACAGTAGGGTTGAGGGTCAAGTCAATTGGGAGGTGAGTTTGAATGGAGAAAAACTGGAGGAAGTAAAGTGTTTTAGATATCTGGGAGTGGATCTGGCAGCGGATGGAAACATGGAAGCGGAAGTGGATCATAGGGTGGGGGAGGGGGCGAAAATTCTGGGAGCCTTGAAGAATGTGTGGAAGTCGAGAACATTATCTCGGAAAGCAAAAATGGGTATGTTTGAAGGAATAGTGGTTCCAACAATGTTGTATGGTTGCGAGGCGTGGACTATGGATAGAGTTGTGCGCAGGAGGATGGATGTGCTGGAAATGAGATGTTTGAGGACAATGTGTGGTGTGAGGTGGTTTGATCGAGTAAGTAACGTAAGGGTAAGAGAGATGTGTGGAAATAAAAAGAGCGTGGTTGAGAGAGCAGAAGAGGGTGTTTTGAAATGGTTTGGTCACATGGAGAGAATGAGTGAGGAAAGATTGACCAAGAGGATATATGTGTCGGAGGTGGAGGGAACGAGGAGAAGAGGGAGACCAAATTGTAGGTGGAAAGATGGAGTGAAAAAGATTTTGTGTGATCGGGGCCTGAACATGCAGGAGGGTGAAAGGAGGGCAAGGAATAGAGTGAATTGGAGCGATGTGGTATATCAGGGTTGACGTGCTGTCAGTGGATTGAATCAAGGCATGTGAAGCGTCTGGGGTAAACCATGGAAAGCTGTGTAGGTATGTATATTTGCGTGTGTGGACGTATGTATATACATGTGTATGGGGGTGGGTTGGGCCATTTCTTTCGTCTGTTTCCTTGCGCTACCTCGCAAATGCGGGAGACAGCGACAAAGCAAAAAAAAAAAAAAAAAATATACACACACAGACATATACATATGTATACACATGTACATAATTCATACTTGCTGCCTTCTTCATCCCACCACTCACTACCCTTTCTAATCTGCCTAACTCCCATGCTTCTCATGCCACAAGCATCTTTTGCATAAGCCATCACTGCTTCCCTATATAAATCCCATTCCTCCCCCACTCCCCTGAAGTCCTTTGGTCTCATCTTTTTCCATTCTGCACTCAGTCTCTCTTGGTACTTCCTCACACAAGTCTCCTTCCCAAGCTCACTTACTCTCACCACTCTCTTCACCCCAACATTCTCTCTTCTTTTATGAAAATCTCTACAAATCTTCACCTTCGCCTCCAGAAGATAATGATCAGACATCCTTCCACTTGCACCTCTCAGCACATTTACATCCAAAAGTCTCTCTTTTGTGCACTTATCAATTAACACATAATCCAATAACACTCTCTGGCCATCTCTCCTACTTACATATGTATACTTATGTATATCTCTCTTTTCAAACCAGGTATTCCCAATCACCAGTCCTTTTTTAGCACACAAATCTACAAGCTCTTCACCATTTCCATTTACAACACTGACACCCCCTGAACACCTATTATTCCCTCAACTGCTACATTACTCACCTTTGCATTGAAAGCACCCAAAAGAAAAGTTTTTATCTAGGATGTAAGGCCTGTGTATGAGTAGGAACAGAGGAAAGTGATTGGTTCTCAGTGAATGTCGGTTTGCAGCAGGGGTGAGTGATGTCTCTATGTTTGTATAATTTGTTTATGGATGGGGTTGTTAGGGAGGTGAATGCAAGACTTTTGGAGAGGGGGAAAGTATGCAGTCTGTTGTGGATGAGAGAGCTTGGAGTGAGTCAGTTGTTTACTGATGATGCAGTTCTGGTGGCTGGTTCGGTTGAGAAACTGTAGAAGCTGGTGATTGAGTCTGGTAAAGTGTGTGAAAGAAGAAAGCTGAGAGTAAATGAGAATAAGAGTAAGGTTATTACGTACAGTAGGGGTGAGGGACAAATAAATTGGGAGGCAAGTCTGAATGGAGAAAAACTGGAGGAAGTGAAGTGTTAGTTATGTGGGAGTGGATTTGGCAGTGGATGGAACCATGGAAGTGGAAGTGAGTCACAAGGTGGTGGGGGAGGGGGCGAAAGTTCTGGGAGCATTGAAAAATATGTGGAAGGTGAGAACATTTTTCCGAAAAGCAAAAATGGGTATGTTTGAAGGAATAGTGATTCAGCAATGTTATATGGTTGCAAGGCATGGGCTATAGATAAGGTTGTGCGGAGGAGGGTGAATGTGTTGGAAATGAAATGTTTGAGGACAATATGTGGTGTGAGATGGTTTGATCGAGTAAGTAATGAAAGGGTAAGAGAAAGGCGTGGTAATAAGAAGTATCTGGATGAGAGAGCAGAAGAGGGTGTATTGAAATGGTTTGGTCACATGGAGAGAATGAGTGAGGAAAGATTGACCAAGAGGGTATATGTGTCAGAGGTGGAGGGAATGAGGAGAAGTGGGAGGCCAAAATGAAGGTGGAAGGATGGAGTGAAAAAGATTTTTGAGCGATCGGCGCCTGAACATGCAAGAGGGTGAAATGCATGCAAGGAACAGAATGAATTGGAATGATGTGGTATACCGGGATCAACATGCTGTCAATGGATTGAACCTGGGCATGTGAAGTGTCTGGGATAAACCATGGAAAGTTTTGTGGGGCCTGGATGTGGAAAGGGAGCTTTGGTTTCGATGCGTTATACATGACAGATAGAGACTGAGTGTGAACGAATGTGGCCTTTGTTGGCTTTTCCTAGCACTACCTCGCACATGTGCGGGGGGGGAGGGGGTTGTCATTTCATGTGTGGCGGGGTGGCGAAGGGTCCAAGTATGAATTATGAACATGTGTATATATGTATATGTCTGTGAGTGTATATATGTATACTTTGAGATGTATAGGTATGTATATGTGTGCGTGTGTGGATGTGTATGTGAGTGGGTTGGGCCATTTTTTCGTCTGTTTCCTTGCGCTACCTCACTAATGCAGGAATTGCCGACAAAGTATAATAAGAAAATATGATATATATAAATATATATATATATATATATATATATATATATATATATATATATATATTTTTTTTTTTTTTTTTTTTTTTTTTATACTTTGTCGCTGTCTCCCGCGTTTGCGAGGTAGCGCAAGGAAACAGACGAAAGAAATGGCCCAACCCCCCCCCCATACACATGTACATACACACGTCCACACACGCAAATATACATACCTACACAGCTTTCCATGGTTTACCCCAGACGCTTCACATGCCTTGATTCAATCCACTGACAGCACGTCAACCCCTGTATACCACATCGCTCCAATTCACTCTATTCCTTGCCCTCCTTTCACCCTCCTGCATGTTCAGGCCCCGATCACACAAAATCTTTTTCACTCCATCTTTCCACCTCCAATTTGGTCTCCCTCTTCTCCTCGTTCCCTCCACCTCCGACACATATATCCTCTTGGTCAATCTTTCCTCACTCATTCTCTCCATGTGCCCAAACCATTTCAAAACACCCTCTTCTGCTCTCTCAACCACGCTCTTTTTATTTCCACACATCTCTCTTACCCTTACGTTACTTACTCGATCAAACCACCTCACACCACACATTTTCCTCAAACATCTCATTTCCAGCACATCCATCCTCCTGCGCACATCTCTATCCATAGCCCACGCCTCGCAACCATACAACATTGTTGGTACCACTATTCCTTCAAACATACCCATTTTTGCTTTCCGAGATAATGTTCTCGACTTCCACACATTTTTCAAGGCTCCCAAAATTTTCGCCCCCTCCCCCACCCTATGATCCACTTCCGCTTCCATGGTTCCATCCGCTGACAGATCCACTCCCAGATATCTAAAACACTTCACTTCCTCCAGTTTTTCTCCATTCAAACTCACCTCCCAATTGACTTGACCCTCACCCCTACTGTACCTAATAACCTTGCTCTTATTCACATTTACTCTTAACTTTCTTCTTCCACACACTTTACCAAACTCAGTCACCAGCTTCTGCAGTTTCTCACATGAATCAGCCACCAGCTCTGTATCATCAGCGAACAACAACTGACTCACTTCCCAAGCTCTCTCATCCCCAACAGACTTCATACTTGCCCCTCTTTCCAGGACTCTTGCATTTACCTCCCTAACAACCCCATCCATAAACAAATTAAACAACCATGGAGACATCACACACCCCTGCCGCAAACCTACATTCACTGAGAACCAATCACTTTCCTCTCTTCCTACACGTACACATGCCTTACATCCTCGATAAAAACTTTTCACTGCTTCTAACAACTTGCCTCCCACACCATATATTCTTAATACCTTCCACAGAGCATCTCTATCAACTCTATCATATGCCTTCTCCAGATCCATAAATGCTACATACAAATCCATTTGCTTTTCTAAGTATTTCTCACATACATTCTTCAAAGCAAACACCTGATCCACACATCCTCTACCACTTCTGAAACCGCACTGCTCTTCCCCAATCTGATGCTCTGTACATGCCTTCACCCTCTCAATCAATACCCTCCCATATAATTTACCAGGAATACTCAACAAACTTATACCTCTGTAATTTGAGCACTCACTCTTATCCCCTTTGCCTTTGTACAATGGCACTATGCACGCATTCCGCCAATCCTCAGGCACCTCACCATGAGTCATACATACATTAAATAACCTTACCAACCAGTCAACAATACAGTCACCCCCTTTTTTAATAAATTCCACTGCAATACCATCCAAACCTGCTGCCTTGCCGGCTTTCATCTTCCGCAAAGCTTTTACTACCTCTTCTCTGTTTACCAAATCATTTTCCCTAACCCTCTCACTTTGCACACCACCTCGACCCTATATCTGCCACTCTGTCATCAGACACATTCAACAAACCTTCAAAATACTCATTCCATCTCCTTCTCACATCACATATATCATGAGAGAGCTTGGGAAGTGAGTCAGTTGTTGTTCGCTGATGATACAGCGCTGGTGGCTGATTCATGTGAGAAACTGCAGAAGCTGGTGACTGAGTTTGGTAAAGTGTGTGAAAGAAGAAAGTTAAGAGTAAATGTGAATAAGAGCAAGGTTATTAGGTACAGTAGGGTTGAGGGTCAAGTCAATTGGGAGGTAAGTTTGAATGGAGAAAAACTGGAGGAAGTAAAGTGTTTTAGATATCTGGGAGTGGATCTGGCAGCGGATGGAACCATGGAAGCGGAAGTGGATCATAGGGTGGGGGAGGGGGCAAAAATTCTGGGAGCCTTGAAAAATGTGTGGAAGTCAAGAACATTATCTCGGAAAGCAAAAATGGGTATGTTTGAAGGAATAGTGGTTCCAACAATGTTGTATGGTTGCGAGGCGTGGGCTATGGATAGAGTTGTGCGCAGGAGGATGGATGTGCTGGAAATGAGATGTTTCAGGACAATGTGTGGTGTGAGGTGGTTTGATCGAGTAAGTAACGTAAGGGTAAGAGAGATGTGTGGAAATAAAAAGAGCGTGGTTGAGAGAGCAGAAGAGGGTGTTTTGAAATGGTTTGGGCACATGGAGAGAATGAGTGAGGAAAGATTGACCAAGAGGATATATGTGTCGGAGGTGTGTATATATATGTATATGTCTGTGTATGTATATATATGTGTACACTGAGATGTATGGGTATGTATATTTGCGTGTGTGGACGTGTATGTATATACATGTGTATGGGGGTGGGTTGGGCCATTTATTTCGTCTGTTTCCTTGCGCTACCTCGCAAATGCGGGAGACAGCGACAAAGCAAAATAGAAATAAAATAATATATTTTATTTTTTATTCATATTTATATATTTTGCTTTGTCGTTGTCTCCCGCGTTTGCGAGGTAGCGAAAGGAAACAGACGAAAGAAATGGCACAACCCACCCCCATACACAATGTACACACGCACACGCCCACACACGCAAATATACATACCTATACATCTCAATGTACACATATATATACACACACAGACACATACATATATACCCATGCACACAATTCACACTGCCTGCCCCTATTCATTCAAATCGCCACCTCGCCACACATGGAATACCATCCCCCTCCCCCCTCATGTGTGCGAGGTAGCACTAGGAAAAGACAACAAAGCCCCCATTCATTCACACTCAGTCTCCAGCTGTCACGCAATAATGCCCGAAACCACAGCTCCCTTTCCACATTGAGTGGGAGATGTATAAAAGAGAGAGACAGGAGGTCAAGAGAAAGGTGCAAGAGGTGAAAAAGAGGGCAAATGAGAGTTGGGGTGAGAGAGTATCATTAAATTTTAGGGAGAATAAAAAGATGTTTTGGAAGGAGGTAAATAAAGTGCGTAAGACAAGGGAGCAAATGGGAACTTCAGTGAAGGGCGCAAATGGGGAGGTGATAACAAGTAGTGGTGATGTGAGAAGGAGATGGAGTGAGTATTTTGAAGGTTTGTTGAATGTGTTTGATGATAGAGTGGCAGATATAGGGTGTTTTGGTCGAGGTGGTGTGCAAAGTGAGAGGGTTAGGGAAAATGATTTGGTAAACAGAGAAGAGGTAGTAAAAGCTTTGCGGAAGATGAAAGCCGGCAAGGCAGCAGGTTTGGATGGTATTGCAGTGGAATTTATTAAAAAAGGGGGTGACTGTATTGTTGACTGGTTGGTAAGGTTATTTAATGTATGTATGACTCATGGTGAGGTGCCTGAGGATTGGTGGAATGCATGCATAGTGCCATTGTACAAAGGTAAAGGGGATAAGAGTGAGTGCTCAAATTACAGAGGTATAAGTTTGTTGAGTATTCCTGGTAAATTATATGGGAGGGTATTGATTGAGAGGGTGAAGGCATGTACAGAGCATCAGATTGGGGAAGAGCAGTGTGGTTTCAGAAGTGGTAGAGGATGTGTGGATCAGGTGTTTGCTTTGAAGAATGTATGTGAGAAATACTTAGAAAAGCAAATGGATTTGTATGTAGCATTCATGGATCTGGAGAAGGCATATGATAGAGTTGATAGAGATGCTCTGTGGAAGGTATTAAGAATATATGGTGTGGGAGGCAAGTTGTTAGAAGCAGTGAAAAGTTTTTATCGAGGATGTAAGGCATGTGTACGTGTAGGAAGAGAGGAAAGTGATTGGTTCTCAGTGAATGTAGGTTTGCGGCAGGGGTGTGTGATGTCTCCATGGTTGTTTAATTTGTTTATGAATGTGGTTGTTAGGGAGGTGAATGCAAGAGTTTTGGAAAGAGGGGCAAGTATGAAGTCTGTTGTGGATGAGAGAGCTTGGGAAGTGAGTCAGTTGTTGTTCACTGATGATACAGCGCTGGTGGCTGATTCATGTGAGAAACTACAGAAGCTGGTGACTGAGTTTGGTAAAGTGTGTGAAAGAAGAAAGTTAAGAGTAAATGTGAATAAGAGCAAGGTTATTAGGTACAGTAGGGTGAGGGTCAAGTCAATTGGGAGGTAAGTTTGAATGGAGAAAAACTGGAGGAAGTAAAGTGTTTTAGATATCTGGGAGTGGATCTGGCAGCAGATGGAACCATGGAAGCGGAAGTGAATCATAGGGTGGGGGAGGGGGCAAAAATCCTGGGAGCCTTGAAGAATGTGTGGAAGTCGAGAACATTATCTCGGAAAGCAAAAATGGGTATGTTTGAAGGAATAGTGGTTCCAACAGTGTTGTATGGTTGCGAGGCGTGGGCTATGGATAGAGTTGTGCGCAGGAGGGTGGATGTGCTGGAAATGAGATGTTTGAGGACAATGTGTGGTGTGAGGTGGTTTGATCGAGTAAGTAATGTAAAGGTAAGAGAGATGTGTGGAAATAAAAAGAGCGTGGTTGAGAGAGCAGAAGAGGGTGCTTTGAAATGGTTTGGGCACATGGAGAGAATGAGTGAGGAAAGATTGACCAAGAGGATATATGTGTCGGAGGTGGAGGGAACGAGGAAAAGTGGGAGACCAAATTGGAGGTGGAAAGATGGAGTGAAAAAGATTTTGTGTGATCGGGGCCTGAACATGCAGGAGGGTGAAAGGCGGGCAAGGAATAGAGTGAATTGGATCGATGTGGTATACCGGGGTTGACGTGCTGTCAGTGGATTGAATCAGGGCATGTGAAGCGTCTGGGGTAAACCATGGAAAGCTGTGTAGGTATGTATATTTGCGTGTGTGGACGTGTATGTATATACATGTGTATGGGGGTGGGTTGAGTCATTTCTTTTGTCTGTTTCCTTGCGCTACCTTGCAAACGCGGGAGACAGCGACAAAGCAAAAAAAAAAAATATATATATATATATATATATATATATATATATATATATATATATATATATATATATATATATATATATATGTGTGGGAGGGTATTGATTGAGAGGGTGAAGGCATGTACAGAGCATCAGATGGGGAAGAGCAGTGTGGTTTCAGAAGTGGTAGAGGATGTGTGGATCAGGTGTTTGCTTTGAAGAATGTATGTGAGAAATACTTAGAAAAGCAAATGGATTTGTATGTAGCATTTATGGATCTGGAGAAGGCATATGATAGAGTTGATAGAGATGCTCTGTGGAAGGTATTGAGAATATATGGTGTGGGAGGAAAGTTGTTAGAAGCAGTGAAAAGTTTTTATCGAGGATGTAAGGCATGTGTACGTGTAGGAAGAGAGGAAAGTGATTGGTTCTCACTGAATGTAGGTTTGCGGCAGGGGTGTGTGATGTCTCCATGGTTGTTTAATTTGTTAATGGATGGGGTTGTTAGGGAGGTGAATGCAAGAGTTTTGGAAAGAGGGGCAAGTCTGAAGTCTGTTGGGGATGAGAGAGCTTGGGAAGTGAGTCAGTTGTTGTTCGCTGATGATACAGCGCTGGTGGCTGATTCATGTGAGAAACTGCAGAAGCTGGTGACTGAGTTTGGTAAAGTGTGTGAAAGAAGAAAGTTAAGAGTAAATGTGAATAAGAGCAAGGTTATTAGGTACAGTAGGGTTGAGGGTCAAGTCAATTGGGAGGTGAGTTTGAATGGAGAAAAACTGGAGGAAGTGAAGTGTTTTAGATATATGGGAGTGGATCTGGCAGCGGATGGAACCATGGAAGCAGAAGTAGATCATAGGGTGGGAGAGGGGGCGAAAATTCTGGGAGCCTTGAAGAATGTGTGGAAGTCGAGAACATTATCTCGGAAAGCAAAAATGGGTATGTTTGAAGGAATAGTGGTTCCAACAATGTTGTATGGTTGCGAGGCGTGGGCTATGGATAGAGTTGTGCACAGGAGGGTGGATGTGCTGGAAATGAGATGTTTGAGGACAATGTGTGGTGTGAGGTGGTTTGATCGAGTAAGTAACGTAAGGGTAAGAGAGATGTGTGGAAATAAAAAGAGCATGGTTGAGAGAGCAGAAGAGGGTGTTTTGAAATGGTTTGGGCACATGGAGAGAATGAGTGAGGAAAGATTGACCAAGAGGATATATGTGTCGGAGGTGGAGGGAACGAGAAGAGGGAGACCAAATTGGAGGTGGAAAGATGGAGTGAAAAAGATTTTGTGTGATCGGGGCCTGAACATGCAGGAGGGTGAAAGGAGGGCAAGGAATAGAGTGACTTGGAGCGATGTGGTATACCGGGGTTGACGTGCTGTCAGTGGATTGAATCGGGGCATGTGAAGCGTCTGGGGTAAACCATGGAAAGCTGTGTAGGTATGTATATTTTGCGTGTGTGGACGTATGCATATACATGTGTATGGGGGTGGATTGGGCCATTTCTTTCGTCTGTTTCCTTGCGCTACCTCGCAAACGCGGGAGACAGCGGCAAAAAAAAGAAAAAAAAAAAATATAATATAATATATATATATATATATATATATATATATTTGAAGGAACAGTGGTTCCAACAATGTTGTATGGTTGCGAGGTGTGGGCTATGGATAGAGTTGTGCGCAGGAGGGTGGATGTGCTGGAAATGAGATGTTTGAGGACAATATGTGGCGTGAGGTGGTTTGATCAAGTAAGTAATGTAAGGGTAAGTGAGATGTGTGGAAATAAAAAGAGCACGGTTGAGAGAGCAGAAGAGGGTGTTTTGAAATTGTTTGGGCACATAGAGAGAATGAGTAAGTTGAGATTGACCAAGAGGATATATGTGTCAGAGGTGGAGGGAACGAGGAGAAATGGGAGACCAAATTGGAGGTGGAAAGATGAAGTGAAAAAGATTTTTAGTGATTGGGGCCTGAACATGCAGGAGGGTGAAAGGCGGGCAAGGAATAGAGTGAATTGGATCGATGTGGTATACTGGGGTCAACGTGCTGTCAATGGATTGAATCAAGGCATGTGAAGCGTCTAGGGTAAACCATGGAAAGCTGTGTAGGTATGTATATTTGCGTGTGTGGACGTATGTATATACATGTGTATGGGGGTGGGTTGGGCCATTTCTTTCGTCTGTTTCCTTGCGCTACCTCGCAAACACGGGAGACAGCAGCAAAAAAAAAAAAAAAAAAAAAAAAAATTATATATATATATATATATATATATATATATATATATATATATATATATATATATATATATAGATTCCTATGAGTCCACAGGGAAAATGAAACACGATAAGTTCCCAAGTGCACTTTCGTGTAATAATTCTTTGTGAATCTAAAAATACCCTGTTTAATCACATTAAAAACTATGATCACTGTATTGACTGGAGTAATGCCATCTCAGATGTTAACTCTAACTCCAGTACCACAAGAAATATCAATGAATCTTCTGTCATTAAATACACAAAGAATTATAATCTTAATATTAGTGAAGGTCTATAGAAATTGAATAACCTATTGTTCATAAAATTTGTAAACAATTCACCTTATTGTCCACATAATAAGTTTATGATGCACGCATTGTCTGTCTTGGACAATCACATGTTTACCACATGGTTTCCTAGCTATGTCTCTTTGTTGTATATCAACCGACTTATATTTCTCTCTTGTGTTCCCCTGATGATGTGATTATCACACATAAGTGCACTTGGGAACTTATCATGCTTCATTTTCCCCATGGACTCATAAGAATATACTTTTCTATCTATATTTATTATACTTTGACACTGTCTCCCATGTCAGCAAGGCAGCACAAGGAAACAGATCAAAGAATGGCCCAACCCATCCACATACAAATGTATATACATAAATGCCCAGACATGAACATACACATACCTATACATTTCAACATATATATACTTATACATACATAGACATACAAGTAGTGGTGATGTGAGAAGGAGATGGAGTGAGTATTTTGAAGGTTTGTTGAATGTGTTTGATGATAGAGTGGCAGATATAGGGTGTTTTGGTCGAGGTGGTGTGCAAAGTGAGAGGGTTAGGGAAAATGATTTGGTAAACAGAAAAGAGGTAGTGAAAGCTTTGCGGAAGATGAAAGCCGGCAAGGCAGCAGGTTTGGATGGTATTGCAGTGGAATTTATTAAAAAAGGGGGTGACTGTATTGTTGACTGGTTGGTAAGGTTATTTAATGTATGTATGACTCATGGTGAGGTGCCTGAGGATTGGCGGAATGCGTGCATAGTGCCATTGTACAAAGGCAAAGGGGATAAGAGTGCGTGCTCAAATTACAGAGGTATAAGTTTGTTGAGTATTCCTGGTAAATTATATGGGAGGGTATTGATTGAGAGGGTGAAGGCATGTACAGAGCATCAGATTGGGGAAGAGCAGTGTGGTTTCAGAAGTGGTAGAGGATGTGTGGATCAGGTGTTTGCTTTGAAGAATGTATGTGAGAAATACTTAGAAAAGCAAATGGATTTGTATGTAGCATTTATGGATCTGGAGAAGGCATATGATAGAGTTGATAGAGATGCTCTGTGGAAGGTATTAAGAATATATGGTGTGGGAGGAAAGTTGTTAGAAGCAGTGAAAAGTTTTTATCGAGGATGTAAGGCATGTGTACGTGTAGGAAGAGAGGAAAGTGATTGGTTCTCAGTGAATGTAGGTTTGCGGCAGGGGTGTGTGATGTCTCCATGGTTGTTTAATTTGTTTATGGATGGGGTTGTTAGGGAGGTAAATGCAAGAGTTTTGGAAAGAGGGGCAAGTATGAAGTCTGTTGGGGATGAGAGAGCTTGGGAAGTGAGTCAGTTGTTGTTCGCTGATGATACAGCGCTGGTGGCTGATTCATGTGAGAAACTGCAGAAGCTGGTGACTGAGTTTGGTAAAGTGTGTGGAAGAAGAAAGTTAAGAGTAAATGTGAATAAGAGCAAGGTTATTAGGTACAGTAGGGTTGAGGGTCAAGTCAATTGGGAGGTGAGTTTGAAGGAGAAAAACTGGAGGAAGTGAAGTGTTTTAGATATCTGGGAGTGGATCTGGCAGCGGATGGAACCATGGAAGCGGAAGTGGATCATAGGGTGGGGGAGGGGGCGAAAATTCTGGGGGCCTTGAAAAATGTGTGGAAGTCGAGAACATTATCTCGGAAAGCAAAAATGGGTATGTTTGAAGGAATAGTGGTTCCAACAATGTTGTATGGTTGCGAGGCGTGGGCTATGGATAGAGTTGTGTGCAGGAGGATGGATGTGCTGGAAATGAGATGTTTGAGGACAATGTGTGGTGTGAGGTGGTTTGATCAAGTGAGTAACGTAAGGGTAAGAGAGATGTGTGGAAATAAAAAGAGCGTGGTTGAGAGAGCAGAAGAGGGTGTTTTGAAGTGGTCTGGGCACATGGAGAGAATGAGTGAGGAAAGATTGACCAAGAGGATATATGTGTCGGAGGTGGAGGGAACGAGGAGAAGAGGGAGACCAAATTGGAGGTGGAAAGATGGAGTGAAAAAGATTTTGTGTGATCGGGGCCTGAACATGCAGGAGGGTGAAAGGAGGGCAAGGAATAGAGTGAATTGGAGCGATGTGGTATACCGGGGTTGACGTGCTGTCAGTGGATTGAATCAAGGCATGTGAAGCGTCTGGGGTAAACCATGGAAAGCTGTGTAGGTATGTATATTTGCGTGTGTGGACGTATGTATATACATGTGTATGGTGGGGGGTTGGGCCATTTCTTTCGTCTGTTTCCTTGCGCTACCTCGCAAACGCGGGAGACAGCGACAAAGTATAATAAAATAAAATACATACATAGACATAAATATATATACACATGTACACATTCATACATGCTGCCTTCATCCATTCCCACCACCACCCTGCCACATGAAATGACACCCCCCCCTCTCCCCACGTGTGCACAAGGAAGTGCCAGGAAACGACAACAAAGGCCACATTCATTCACACTCAGTCTCTAGTTGTCTTATGTAATGCACCGAAAACACAGCTCCCTTTCCACATCCAGGTCTCACAAAACTTTCCATGTTTTACCCCAGACGCTTCAAATGCACTGGTTCAGTCCATTGACAGCAAGTCAACCCCCGTATACCACATCGTTCCCATTCACTCTATTCCTCGCATGCCTTTCACCCTCCTGTATGTTCAAGCCCTGATCACTCAAAATCTTTTTCACACCATCCTTCCACCTCCAATTTGGTCTCCCACTTCTCGTTCCCTCCACCTCTGACACATATATCCTCTTTGTCAATCTTTCCTCACTCATTCTCTCCATGTGACCAAACCATTTCAAAACACCCTCTTCTGCTCTCTCAACCACACTCTTTTTATTGCCACACATCTCTCTTACCCTTTCATTACTTACTCAATCAAACCACATCACATCACATATTGTCCTCAAACATCTCATTTCCAACAAATCCACCCTCCTCCGCATAACCGTATCTATCGCCCATACCTCACAACCATATAACACTGTTGGAACCACTTTTGCTTCAAACATACCCATTTTTTTCTTTCCGACATAACATTCTCACCTTCCACACATTCTAAAACAATCCCAGAACCTTTGCCCCCTCCCCCACCCTGTGACTCACTTCTGCTTCCATGGTTCCATCCACTGCCAAATCCACTCCCAGATATCTAAAACACAACTTCTTCCAGTTTTTCTCCATTCAAACTTACCTCCCAATTTACTTGTCCCTCAATCCTACTGCACCTAATAACCTTGCTCTTATTCACATTTACTCTCAGCTTTCTTCTTTCACACACTTTACCAAACTCAGTCACCAACTTCTGCAGTTTCTCAACCAAATCAGCCACCAGTGCTGTATCATCAGTGAACAACAACTGACTCACTTCCTAAACCCTCTCATCCACAACAGACTGCATACTTGCCCCTCTCTCCAAAACTCTTGCATTCACCTCCCTAACAAACCCATCCATAGACAAAGTAAACAACCATGGAGACATCACACACCCCTACTGCAAACCGACTTTCACTAGGAACCAATCACTTTCCTCTCTTCCTACTCGCCTTACATCCTCGATAATAACTTTTCACTGCTTCTAGCAACTTATCTCCCACACCAAATATTCTTAATACCTTCCACAGAGCATCTCTATCAACCCTATCATATGCCTTCTCCAGATTCATAAATGCTACATAAAAATCCATCTATTTTCTAAGAATTTCTCACATACATTCTTCAAAGCATACACCCTATCCATACATCCTCCACCACTTCTGAAACCACACTACTCCTCCCCAATCTGGTGCTCTGTACATGCCTTGACACTCTCGATCAATACTCTCCCATATAATTTCCCACGAATACTCAAACTTATACCTCTGTAATTTGAACACTCACCTTTATCCCCTTTGCCTTTGTACAATGGCACTATACATGCATTCTGCCAATCCTCAGGCACTTCACCATGAACCATACATACAATGAATATCCTCACCAACCAGTCAACAACACAGTCATCCCCTTTTTTAATAAATCCCACAGCAATACCATCTAAACCCGCCGCCTTGCCAGCTTTCATCTTCTGCAAAGCTTTCACTACTACTTCTCTGTTTACCAAATCATTCTCATCGACCCTCTCACTTCGCACACCACCTCCACCAAAACACGATATATCTGCCACTCTATCATCAAACACATTCAAGAAGCCTTCAAAATACTCCATCTCCCTCTTACTTCACTACTACTTGTAATTGCCTCCCCATTTGCCCCTTTCACTGATGTGAGTGGCAGATATAGCGTGTTGTGTTCAAGGTGGTGTGTGAAGTGAAAGTCAGGGAGAATGATTTGGTTAACAGAGAAGAGGTAGTAAAAGCTTTGCGAAGGATGAAAGCCGGCAAGGCAGCGGGTTTCGATGGTATTGCTGTGGAATTTATTAAAAAAGGGGGTGACTGTGTTGTTGACTGGTTGGTGAGGATATTCACTGTGTTGATGGTGAAGTGCCTGAGGTTGGCGGAATGCATGCATAGTGCCATTGTACAAAGGAAAAAGGGGATAAAGGTGAGTGTTCAAATTACAGAGGTAAAACTTTGTTGAGTATTCCTGGGAAATTATATGGGAAGGTACTGACTGAGAGGGTAAAGGTATGTACAGAGCATCAGACTGGGGAAGAGCAGTGTGATTTCAGAAGTGGTAGAGGATGTGTGGATCAAGTGTTTCCTTTGAAGAATGTATGTGAGAAATACTTAGAAAAACAGATGGATTTGTATGTAGCATTTATAGATCTGCAGAAGGCATACGATAAGAGTTATTAGAGATGCTTTATGGAAGGTATTAAGAGTATATGGTGTGGGAGGTAAGTTGCTGGAAGCAGTGAAAAGTTTTTATCAAAGATGTAAGGAATGTGTATGAGCAGGAAGAGAGAAAAGTGACTGGTTCTCAGTGAATGTCAGTTTGTGGCAGGGGTGTGTGATGTCCCCAAAGTAGTTTAACTTGTTTATGGATGGAGCTGTTAGGGAGTTAAAAGCAAGACTTTGGAGAGAGGGGCAAGTATGCAGTCTGTTGTGGATGAGAGGGCTTGGGGAAGTGAGTCAGTTGTTGTTCGTGGATGATACAGTGTTGATGGCTGATTAGGGGGAGAAACTGCAGAAGTTGGTGACTGAGTTTGGTAAAGTGAGTGAAAGAAGAAAGCTAAGAGTAAATGTGAATATGAGCAAGGTTATTAGGTGCAGTAGAGTTGAGGGACAAGTAAATTGGGAGGTAAGTTTGAATGGAGAAAAACTGGAGGAAGTGAAGTGTTTTAGATATCTGGGAGAGGATCAAGCAGCGGATGGAACCATGGAAGCGGGAGTGAGTCATGGGGTGGGGGAGGGGGTGAAGGTCCTGGGAGCGTTGAAGAATGTGTGGAAGGCAAGAACGTTGCCTCGAAGAAAAAATGGGTATGTTTGAAGGAACAGTGGTTTCAACAATGTTAAATGGTTGCAAGGCATGGGCTATAGATAGGGTTGTGCGGAGGAGGGTGGATGTGTTGGAAATGAGATGTTTGAGGACAATATGTGATGTGATGTGGTTTGATTAAGTAATGAAAGGGTAAGAGAGATGTGTTGAAATAAAAAGAGTGTGGTTGAGAGAGCAGAAGAGGGTATATTGAAATGGTATGGTCATGTGGATAGAATGAGTGAGGAAATGAGTGAGGAAAGATTGACTACGAGAACATATGTGTCAGAGATGGAGGGAACAAGAAGTGGGGGACCAAGTTGAAGGTGGAAGGATGGTGTGAAAAAGATTTTGAGCAATTGGGGCCTGAACATACAGGAGGGTGAAAGGCACGCAAGGAATAGAGTGAATTGGAATGATGCAGTATACCATGGTCGACGTGCTGTCAATGGATTTAAACAGGGCATACGAAGCATCTGGGGTAAACCATGGAAAGTTTTGTGGGGCTTGGATGCGGAAAGGGAGCTGTGGCTTTGGTGCATTACACAAGACAGCTAGAGACTGAGTGTGAACAAATGTGGCCTTTGTTGTCTTTTCCTAGCACTACCTTGTGTGCGCACAGGGAGAGGGGGATGCTGTTTCATGTGTGGAGGGGTGGTGGTAGGAATGGATGAAGGCAGCAAGTATGAATATGTATGTTCATGTGTATATATGTATATGTATGTATACGTTGAAATGTATAGGTTTGTATATATGTGTGTGCGGGCGTTTATGTCTATGCATGTACATGTGGGTGAGATGGGCCATTCTTTCATCTGTTTCCTTGCGCTACCTCACTGACGCAGGAAACAGCAACTAAGTATAATTATAACAATAAAAATAAATATATCATTATCTATTTAAGTACTAAAATTAATCGCCGTCTCCCGTGTTAGCGAGATAGTGCAAGGGAACACATGAAACAATGGCCCAACCCACCCACATACACATATATATATATATAAATTCCCACACATGCACATATACATACATACACACGTACATATTCATACTTGCTGCCTTCATCCGTTCACATAGTACCCTGCCACACATGAAATAGCACACACACACACACCCCACCGCATGAGGTAGCACTAGGAAAAGACAAAAAAAAGGCCATGTTCATTCACACTTAGTCTCTAGCTGTCACACGTAATGTACCAAAACCACAGCCCCCTTTCCACATCCAGGCCCCACAAAACTTTCCATGGTTTACCTCAGACACTTCACATGCACTGGTTCAATCCATTGACGGCATGGTGTCCCTGGTATACCACATCGTTCCAATTCACTTTATTCCTTGCATGCCTTTCACTCTCCTGTATGTTCAGGCCCCAATCGCTCAAAATCTTTTTCTCTCAATCTTTCTACCTCCAATTAGGTTTCCCGCTTCTCCTTGTTCCCTCTACCTCTGACACATATATCCTCTTTGTCAATCTTTCCTCACTCATCCTCTCCATGTAGCCACACCATTTCAAAACACCCTCTTCTGCTCTCTCAACCACACTCTTTTTATTACCACACATCTCTCTTACCCTTTCATTATTTACCTGATCAAACCACTTACACCACATATTGCCCTCAAACATTTCATTTCCAACACATCCGCCCTCCTCCGCACAACCCTATCTATAGCCCATGCCCCACAACCTTATAACATTGTTGGAACCACTATTCCTTCAAACATACCCATTTTTGCTTTCCAAGATAATGTTCTCGCCTTCCACACATTTTTCAACACTCGCAGAACCTTCGCCCCCTCCCCCACCCTGTGACTCACTTCTACTTCCATGGTTCCATCCACTACTAAGTCCACTCCCAGATATCTAAAACACTTCACTTCCTCCACTTTTTCTCCATTCAAACCCATCTCCCAACTAACTTGTCCCTCAATCCTACAGAACCCAATAATCCTGCTCTTATTCACATTTATTCTCAGTTTTCCTCCTTCACACACTTTACCAAATTCAATCACCAACCTCTGCAGTTTCTCACCCGAACAAGCCACCAGCGCTGCATCACCAGCGAACAACAAATGACTCACTTCCCATATAAATTCTCTTTTAGAAAATGAAATACATTACATATGAAAGCTAAAGAATGAGTGTAAGCAGATATTTTGTTGATGTCTAATGCCACTAAGTGGAATGGGGGTTGCAATTTGTTGGATCCATGTTGGATATGCTGTGTGAGGTCAGTGTGTACTGTGGTGGTAGACTGATTGGGTCTGAAGACATTCTGTGCGGGTGACGGTGGAATATTCTGTTTGATTCGGTTGTGGATCAGTTTTTCACAGAGTTAGGATGCTTAGAATAAAACTGGTACAGGACAGCAGAAGTGGAAGTTTTGTGGTTAGGGAGTTTAGGACTGGTATCATATTGACAAGTTTCAGATGTTAGGGATTTTGTTGTGTAACTAGGATTAGTTGAGGATTATCTGTT
The DNA here is from genome assembly GCF_036320965.1 of Panulirus ornatus. Taxonomy (NCBI): domain Eukaryota; kingdom Metazoa; phylum Arthropoda; class Malacostraca; order Decapoda; family Palinuridae; genus Panulirus; species Panulirus ornatus. The sequence goes on from NC_092273.1 coordinate 1,684,264, forward strand.
AGGTCTTGGACTACAAATGGGCCAAAGAGTATTATGTAAAAGTTTGATATGCTGTCAAGGCCTGTAACAGGAGAGTTTAAAGTTTTAGGTGCACTGCTTTTATCAGTGGGAGTGTAGGATGAGTTGGTTGTTGTTTCTGGATGGATTTTGCAAAGGTTTTTCATGATTTCATGGTTGGAGATAGGGGGTAAAGTTGTTTTGTGGTTGATATCTTACTAGAGTCTCATGAGTATGTCTATTTGTTCTTGAGAGAAGGGATTTCATTGGAATGGGTCATGATTGTTTCAGGAGTGGGATCAGACTGGAGTAATGAGAGTGGATCTTCTTTAACATGAGCATGAGTTGGTTGCTATGGATTTTGCAGTTTATTGTGTTGAGGAAAGAATGCTAGTTTTCAGTTTCTTTCGGTGATTAGGTCAGTGATAATGTTATTTCAGTTTGGAGTTGTTCTTTGACTTCTACTAATGGTGAGTAGTCTTATCTGAGCTGGTCTCTTGTTTTATGAGGTGTACTGCTTGTGTGGTAAAGTTTGGGTTATACTTCTTTCTACATCCTAGTGGTATGTGCTGTTTGTAGCCTTGGCTGAGATCTTGATGAGGTGTTAGACAGCATGATTTTGGGAAGGAAAATTATCTTTAGTTCTGAAGCTTTGCTTCTATTTACAATGTGAAGGTTGGCAAGTTTGCTTTCCACTAGTTTGAAAATCTTTTTGATGGTTGTATGGATTGAGTGGGGCCAGAGGAAATCTTTTTTGATGGCTGTATGGATTGGGGGGCCACGCAAAGTGTTACCAAGATGGAAAGGTGATCAGAGGACACCTAATGCAGCAAATGGTACAAAGTGGTGTTACTGGAATCTGCCCACAAGTGATTACACCATGAGAAAGAAGTCACCATAAGCAAGGTTGTGTCACTGCTAAAGGATGGAAAGGAGTATGATCTTGTTGACGACTCTCATGCTCCAAAGGAGTCTATCACTTATCTGATCCTATGTGGAATGCAGTCTCAAAGCTATAAGAGTCCTATAAAAGAGGTCTTGTGTTGTATACCTATAATCATATACTGCACCTGAACTGATGTATTCTCCATCATCACTCTTACCTGGAAAGAAACAAAAATACTTTATAAAATTTGTAAGCACAAAACTTTTATCTTTTAAAAAATTAAGGAACATTGCAAGATATGATACTTTGGTGAGTGGTATACATTTTTTTTTTTTTTTGCTTTGTCGCTGTCTCCCGCGTTTGCGAGGTAGCGCAAGGAAAAAAACGAAAGAAATGGCCCAACCCACCCCCATACACATGCATATACATACGTCCACACACGCAAATATGCATACCTACACAGCTTTCCATGGTTTACCCCAGACGCTTCACATGCCCTGGTTCAATCCACTGACAGCACGTCAACCCCGGTATACCACATCGATCCAATTCACTCTATTCCTTGCCCTCCTTTCACCCTCCTGCATGTTCAGGCCCCAATCACACAAAATCTTTTTCACTCCATCTTTCCACCTCCAATTTGGTCTCCCACTTCTCCTCATTCCCTCCACCTCCGACACATATATCCTCTTGGTCAATCTTTCCTCACTCATTCTCTCCATGTGCCCAAACCATTTCAAAACACCCTCTTCTGCTCTCTCAACCACGCTCTTTTTATTTCCACACATCTCTCTTACCTTTATGTTACTTACTCGATCAAACCACCTCACACCACACATTGTCCTCAAACATCTCATTTCCAGCACATCCATCCTCCTGCGCACAACTCTATCCATAGCCCACACCTCCCAACCATACAACATTGTTGGAACCACTATTCCTTCAAACATACCCATTTTTGCTTTCCGAGATAATGTTCTCGACTTCCACACATTCTTCAAGGCTCCCAGGATTTTCGCCCCCTCCCCCACCCTATGATCCACTTCCGCTTCCATGGTTCCATCCGCTGCCAGATCCACTCCCAGATATCTAAAACACTTTACTTCCTCCAGTTTTGCTCCATTCAAACTTACCTCCCAATTGACTTGACCCTCAACCCTACTGTACCTAATAACATTGCTCTTATTCACATTTACTCTTAACTTTCTTCTTTCACACACTTTACCAAACTCAGTCACCAGCTTCTGCAGTTTCTCACATGAATCAGCCACCAGCGCTGTATCATCAGCGAACAACAACTGACTCACTTCCCAAGCTCTCTCATCCACAACAGACTTCATACTTGCCCCTCTTTCCAAAACTCTTGCATTTACCTCCCAAACAACCCCATCCATAAACAAATTAAACAACCATGGAGACATCACACACCCCTGCCGCAAACCTACATTCACTGAGAACCAATCACTTTCCTCTCTTCCTACACGTACACATGCCTTACATCCTCGATAAAAACTTTTCACTGCTTCTAACAACTTGCCTCCCACACCATATATTCTTAATACCTTCCACAGAGCATCTTTATCAACTCTATCATATGCCTTCTCCAGATCCATAAATGCTACATACAAATCCATTTGCTTTTCTAAGTATTTCTCACATACATTCTTCAAAGCAAACATCTGATCCACACATCCTCTACCACTTCTGAAACCACACTGCTCTTCCCCAATCTGATGCTCTGTAAATGCCTTCACCCTCTCAATCAATACCCTCCCATATAATTTACCAGGAATACTCAACAAACTTATACCTCTGTAATTTGAGCACTCACTCTTATCCCCTTTGCCTTTGTACAATGGCACTATGCAAGCATTCCGCCAATCCTCAGGCACCTCACCATGAGTCATACATACATTAAATAACCTTACCAACCAGTCAATAATACAGTCACCCCATTTTTTAATAAATTCCACCGCAATACCATCCAAACCTGCTGCCTTGCCGGCTTTCATCTTCCGCAAAGCTTTTACTACCTCTTCTCTGTTTACCAAATCATTTTCCCTAACCCTCTCACTTTGCACACCACCTCGACCAAAACACACTATATCTGCCACTCTATCATCAAACACATTTAACAAACCTTCAAAATACTCACTCCATCTCCTTCTCACATCACCGCTACTTGTTATCACCTCCCCATTTGCGCCCTTCACTGAAGTTCTCATTTGCTCCCTTGTCTTACGCATTTTATTTACCTCCTTCCAGAACATCTTTTTATTCTCCCTAAAATTTAATGATACTCTCTCACCCCAACTCTCATTTGCCCTCTTTTTCACTTCATGCACCTTTCTCTTGACCTCCTGTCTCTTTCTTTTATACATCTCCCACTCAATTGCATTTTTTCCCTGCAGAAATCGTCCAAATGCCTCTCTCTTCTCTTTCACTAATAATCTTACTTCTTCATCCCACCACTCACTACCCTTTCTAATCAACCCACCTCCCACTCTTCTCATGCCACAAGCATCTTTTGCGCAAGCCATCACTGATTCCCTAAATACATCCCATTCCTCCCCCACTCCCCTTACTTCCATTGTTCTCACCTTTTTCCATTCTGTACTCAGTCTCTCCTGGTACTTCCTCACACAAGTCTCCTTCCCAAGCTCACTTACTCTCACCACCCTCTTCATCCCAACATTCACTCTTCTTTTCTGACAACCCATACAAATCTTCACCTTAGCCTCCACAAGATAATGATCAGACATCCCTCCAGTTGCACCTCTCAGCACATTAACATCCAAAAGTCTCTCTTTCGCGCGCCTGTCAATTAACACGTAATCCAATAACGCTCTCTGGCCATCTCTCCTACTTACATACATATACTTATGTATATCTCGCTTTTTAAACCAGGTATTCCCAATCACCAGTCCTTTTTCAGCACATAAATCTACAAGCTCTTCACCATTTCCATTTACAACACTGAACACCCCATGTATATACATATAAAGATAAATACCTTGGTACAGATCATAAAACTAAGATCTATAATTTTCAACTCTTCTGGTTAAAAATACATAGGAGGGATGAAATACAAAACTACTGCCTCTCCCTTAACTCGCTCACATCTTTCCCCAAAAAATAATGATCAGCATACCTCTGTGAATCATAATACTACTAAACTTCTTATGTGAACATGAGATTCCACACTACAACTGCACATCTTATATAAACATGAGATTTCATACTACTACTGCACTTTTTATGAGAATATGAGATTTCACGCTACTACTGCACCTCTGTGAACATGACATACCACACTATTACTGCACTTCTTGGATAATAGATATTAGTGATGAAAACCCAATGTAATCAAATTTGTTTCAGACAGAAAAACCCTTTCAAAGTACTACACATTATGTATGTCTAAGAATGTTGAGGTGTATGTCAATTTATCTAAATAATCATGATAAATTCAAATGTAATAACATTTTTTTTTTTTATTTTCAAACATCCCATACAATGTGTACAGTGGATTTCACACTGCCAAGGTGAAAGGGTTAAACTCTCCATTCTCCCAATTCCAACTACACTATATAAGTTACCAACTAGTCCATTTTAGACCTATGTAGATGCAGGGCACCTTATGTTTCACAATCAAGTACTTGAATTAAGACACATTTCATGTCGCAGACTCCTAATCCTTGCACACTACGTATGTAAATTCTTTCCATTCATGAGCACATCAGCTTTCCAAAAACCATCTTCAATACTCCTAAATACTCAAGTCATCAACTATTATAACTTACTAATAACTAACTCTTCATTTAAAGTGTTTCTGAAATATGGCTCATTATCTCTAAAAAAAAAGCCCCTCACTCTTTCTCTTATCTACTTTCAAAATAGTCTTTAATCCACATCAAAGTGACCCATAATTTCATTTAAGTCATCTCTGATTCAATTAAAGAATAGCATCATCTGCATAAATTAACTATGGTCCAAATTTGAATATACTACACAAGTTTTAACAAATGAGGTTGTAGATTCATTGTTACCCATATCATAACAATGCCAAAGTTTAAGACATCAAATACAGCACAATATGTGGTGTGAGGTGGTTTAATTGAGTAAGTAATGAAAGGGTAAGAGAGATGTGTGGAAATAAAAAGAGTGTGGTTGAGAGAGCAGAAGAGGGTGTTTTGAAATGGTTTGGTCACATGGAGAGAATGAGTGAGGAAAGATTGACAGAGGATATATGTGTCAGAGGTGGAGGGAACGAGGAGAAGTGGGAGACCAAATTGGAGGTGGAAGGATGGAGTGAAAAAGATTTTGAGTGATCGGGGCCTGAACATGCAGGAGGGTGAAAGGCATGCAAGGAATAGAGTGAAATGGAACAATGTGGTATCCCAGGGTTGACATGCTGTCAATGGATTGAACCAGGGCATGTGAAGCGTCTGGGGTAAACCATGGAAAGTTTTGTGGGGCCTGGATGTATACGTTGAAATGTATAGATATGTATATGTGTGTGTGTAGATGTGTATGTATATGCATGTGTATGTGGGTGGGTTGGGCCATTCTTTCGTCTGTTTCCTTGCGCTACCTCGCTACCGCGGGAGACAGCGAAAAAGCACAATGAAATAAATAATGATGATTGTAAATAAGGTTGTACATTCAAGCACCTCATATATCAAAGTATGTCATAAAAGAAACTATCATTTATGAATCAAGCAAAGCTGTAATGCAAAAATGTAAATATTGTAAGATTTTCAGTCTCAAAATAATCCACTTTAATTCATCATTTTACAATTAAAAATGGAGATATTATCTGTCCATCTACCTGTTTTTCAACCACTCTGTAGAAGAAGTTACAAGCCAGATTTGTACTAAAAGCAACTAGCACCATATCTATAACAACTGGCACCTTGGGCAGAATGGCCAGCACCATACCTAGAACAACTGACACCAAGACTAGAATAGCCAGCAGTTCCTAGTGCTACCTTGCTAATGCAGCAAACAGCAATCAAATATGAAAAAGAGAAAAAAGTCTTGGACACATTAGAGTTTAAACAGAGTTATCAACATACATACTAATTATCGCCTATAACAAATAAACCTATTACCTAATGAGACAGCACAGTTGATATAATCTATAAGCTCATTCAATAATCAGCTGATACACCTTCCCTTCCCTGAAAATATTTCATAATCCTCTAAGTCTATATCAATCACAGTTTCTGGCAATAAAATCCTCCCCATCTTTCCCATCTATAATTCATGTCAGAACACTCTCATATAGATACAAGTCATAGGCAAGGTATGATGAATTCCTATACCTCACTAATAAACCATAACTGTACATTATTTTTATTCTATCATTCAAAATAATCAATAAGGTATTCCATTAAAGGGTAATGAAGGCTGACCCTTAAACTGAACAACTCATCTGAAATGATGCTCCTACAATAGGGACAAAAATAATTTTTTCCCTATAGAATCTCTCTACATATGCTACTATATAACAACAAAGAAGTAGACTTTTCTCTACAGTGATGTAGAAGGGTGGTGAATAAATAGAGAAGACCTATGGCTAGCTGTATGGATGCTTCTTATTTATGCAAGTACAGTACAGAGTAAAACTTCTGCTGTCCAAAATGCCTAGGAAATCAGCCATTTTGTTTAACAACAATAATGGCTATTTGAGTTTTATCTAATACATTAAATAATTCAGAAACTGCCCATCCTTGCTTTATCCATGGGTTATATCTTTTGAAAACCTTGCACAAAGAGAAACTGTATATAGTACTAGCAGATTCTCCTGTTAACTTTGTAGCTTCTAACATTGAATAAACTTCCCTAGCAAATCCTTTACTGCTTAAAATGGCCCTGGTTCAGCTACATTGTCTTCTTTACATACACACTCACATGTGAGATTTAAATCTCAGCTAAAGGTTGCTAAGGCAAATGCTTTTCTTCTTCGTCTCATGCTCTATATAAAACGAGCATTTTCTCCATCTTCAACGTATGTGGATTTCTAAATCTTGTGGTTACCTCAGCTGATAACAGAGTAGAATGGACCATAGCACTTCAAATTTTCTCTGCATTCTTCTCCATGTTATGGAGTGTGTGCACACTCAAGCACTGATGCTCCCTCATGAGCATCAGTGTCATAAGATTTCCAGCTTTGTTTCTAAAATCAGAGAGATTCTCTTCCATTTAACTGCCAATTCTGGGGTAGGAGATGTTGTTGGAGGTTTGGGTGCCATAGTTACAAACACAAACACAGCAGGATGCAGGAAAGTCATATCATCATGTATACCTAAAATGCACAAGTAGTACAGATCCACACAAAATGGTGGTAACTGCAAGACTGACCCTTAAAAGAAATGTGGCACACTCCATCCACAACTCACACTTACTCCACCTGTCAACTCTCACTGAAGTTTCGGCACATGTTCTACCATGCTAATACGGCCTCTCCAGCATTGGCGCGCCCGCTGTAAGACTCTTTAATACATTTCTAAGGTCAGAGAAGTTTTTTTCCATTCAACTACTAGTTCTAGGGTAGGAGATGATGCTGGACATTTAGATACCACATTTACAAACACATCAGCTTGAAAGAAAATCAGAGTAGGAGATATACCCAAATCTTAAGCTTCATAAAAGACGTAGCTGGCTTCGAGGGACAGTCAGGCAATGGCTGATAACACCATCGTCCACAATAGTAATCAAGGGTGCACAAAATACACAAGTGTGCAAGAACAGCACACAACATCATGCCAGAAAGCAAATGGGAGGCAGTAAACAATCACCAACATTAAAACCACCAGATGGTGAGTATATTAATAGTTGTAGCACAGTTCGGTTTGAATGATAAATATATGTTGGCTTGAATATTTTGTGGTCTTGAATTATGGATAACAGAGGTTTTACTGTCCAATGATCACTTTATTCCAGGTGTGATTTTACACATTCTACATGGATAATCTACATATGTTTTACATATTCGTACTTTTATACATATGAATTATTTACACATCTATGTATCATTTACACAAACAGAACATTATTCTATCTATCTATCCATCTATCTATATCTCTAATGCCCATTCCCTCCAGGAACTTGCATTGAGGGGTGGCCACACTTGCCTCCCTCGCATACACCATTCCACGCATTCTTCCACTATTTCTCTCCCTCCAGTATTTCTCCACCCTATTTGCCCATGTCACAGGTGGTCTTCCACTCACACCAACCACCTTTAATTGTCCTATCATACACTCTCCTTGTAAACTCCATCTTGCATTCTTTCCACATGCCTAAACCACCTTAAAGTATTATGTTTCACCTATTCTACCACTCCACAATTAATTCCCTTTGCATTCACTGCCATACCACATCTCTCATACACCCCTTCATTTCTTTCTTCATTCCATCTAGTCACACCAAATGCTCTTCTCAAACAGCTCATTTCCACAGCCTGGATTCTTGACATCTGTGACTCATTCCATGTCCATGTTTTGGCTGCATAGGTCAGGGTTGGGAAGACTATGCTGTCCCTTAATCCTCTCTTCACTTCTATACTTACACCTCTACCCTTCACTATTCTATTAAGGAACCCAATGACTCTTCTAACCTGTACTGCTCTCTCCCTAATCTCTCCATCCATATCACCACACTTACCCAAGAAAACTCCTATATACTTAAATTCTCTCAATTCTTCTGGTCTTTCTTCCCCCATATCCAAAGCACAATTTAGCACACATTCTTCTTTCACTCTATGTGATTTTACAAAATCTATACTTTCACTCTGCTTCCTTTCAAACACCATTACTTTACTGTTACTTGCATTTACCTTCAAATCACCTTTGTTAACACAAATCATAAAACACAACCTTCTGCAACTCCTCTTCACACTCAGCAAACAACACAGTATCATCTGCAAACAGGCTGGCCACTAGCCACCACATCTCACTACCACACTCCATCTCTACAATCCTTTTCCCAAGTTTTGCTTCATCTCTCTTATAACTCTATCCATATGTATATTATAAAGCCACAGTGACATAACACAGCCCTGCCTCACACCTACATGCATCCTAAAACTTTTGCTCAACTCTTCATCCACTCTTAGACATGCATTTGTTACTCTATAGAAGGCTTTCACACCATCCACTAGCTGTCCCCTATACAATATATCCTTAGCACAGCCCATAAAGCATTCCACTCGACTGTCATATGCTTCCTCCAGATCCATAAAAAATGCATACAACTTCTTACTTTTTGCTAAGTACTTTTCCACGGTCACCTTTGCAAAAATCTGATCCACACATCCCCAACCTTTCCTAAAACCCCCTTGCTCTTTACTTATTCTGCATTCAGTCACTTCCATCACTCTATCAATTAATATTCTTGCATAAACCTTTCCTTGTGTACTGAACAGACTAATTCCTCTACAACTGCTACATACATGACCTTAGTACCTTTTCCTTTGAATGAAGGAACAATAATAGCTTCCACCCAATCCTCAAGAACAACCTTCTGTTTCCATGCTAAATTACATACCAGATACATCCACTCTATCACACTTTCTCCTCCATACTTCAGCATTTCAGCCATAATCCCATCCACTCCAAGTGCCTTTCCTAACTTCAGTCTCATTATTCCCCTTCTTATTTCCCTTTATGCTATATGACCTTGCACTTGTTTTCTCTTCCTTCCATTCTCCATACCCATGCATGCATGGGTATGGAACATTATTTACAAGAATAAACAAAAAATAACTATTTACATGAAAGATTTAAAAACACTAATACAACATAGGCAGTGTTTTCTTCTATCTTATTCTAAAAGTGGCAACACTCATGGTGTTAATATGTTATCCAGCAATGATGTTATATTCTCCTTGACAATTTATGAGACTGTGATATCTGATTTTTATTCTAGCTAAGCTATGGGGTTGCTAGTGACATCTGTTGATAAGTAATGGAATCATACATCAGCCAGAAATTTATATGTGGGAACCATAAAACCTCATATGAGGCACAGAGTGGTGTAGTGGTTGATATTCAACCGTGTCATTACACAACAGTTCTCTTCTGTGTATTCCCATGAGGAGGATCCAAACATTTTTCTTATACAAACTAAGTCTATCATATATCATTGGCTAAAATACTTCCCCTTAAATACTATTTGTATGGGAGGGGGGAGGTGGCATGGATCCACATTATCTATACAAGAAAATGATGATTAAGTTTGTTTTTGCAGCCTTATTATCTACATACACCTAAACATATTAAACACTATGGTTTTACCAAGCATGATTTCACACATACCTTACATATCACTTACATATTTTTGACATATATATTCTTCACAGGGTTGTGGGGATGAGGTTGGATGTATTGGAAATAAACAGCTTGAGGACAATATATGTGTGAGGTGGTTTTATTGACTGAGTAATGAGAGGGTAAGAGAGATGTATGGTAATAAAAAGAGTCACTGAGAGAGCAGAAAAGGCTGTGTTGAAATGGTTTGGACATATTGAGAGAATGAGTGAAGACAGGTTGACAAAGAGGATATAAGTACATGTCAAAGGTGGAGGGAACAAGGAGAAAAAGGAGACCAAATGGGAGGTGGAAGGATGGAATAAAAAGATTTTGAGCAATCGGGAACTGAATATGCAGAAGGGTGAAAAGCGTGCAAGGAACAGAGTGAATTGGAATAATGTGGTATACTGGGGTTGTGGGCTATGAATGGACCGAACCAGGGCATGTGAAACGTCTGTGTTAAACCATGGAAAGATCTGCAGGGCCTGGATGTGGATAGGGAGCTGTGGTTTTGGTGCATTACACATGACAGCTACAGAATGAGTGTGAGTGGATGTCTTTTTTTTTCATCTATTTCCTGGTGCTACCTTACTGACATGGGGTGGTGATGCTGTTTCCTGTGGGGCAGGGTGTCGCTGGGAATGGATGAAGGCAAGCAAGTATGTATATGTATGAGTATGTGCATGTATGTACATATGTGTGTATATGTGTGAATGGGTTTTTCTTTGTTTCCTGGTGCTGCTTTACTAATGCGGGCAATGGTGATCAGTCCCAGCCAGGCAGCTGGCTTGTACACTCTCTCTCGCCCTGTACATGCTGCTGTTGGATCTTTAATATAGAATTGGAGTTTTCATCTATTCCTTTAAAATGACCTTACACTACAAGATTCTGTGTCAGCACTACACTTTTCACTGCACACACTATGTACTGAAATTCCATGTCTCCACTTAAACTTGTATAACCATCTTTGCGAATATTCAGTCATAATCTAGCTTTAGTTCCCTACGAAAAACTTGACCTGCTCGATAAGCATCTTCCCAGAAATGCTTACATCTTCATTATGAGGGAGCTTAAACCACTTTATAAGTGCACTGTCTAATTCTGTACTCCTGGCTCCTTTCAAAGTTTTCTGAACCTTTAAACTTTTCTGGCTTTCATTTTCATTATAAAACTGAATATAAGAAATTAACAGTACTGTTAATCAGCTCGGCTGCAGTATGAACAGATTTTCGTACCTTAGAACTGCTAACAATGACACCATGGTAGCAGATCAACAAACTAATGATGGCAAATTCAAATTGTGCCACACCATTGGAGTTACTGAACCACAGAGTGCCAGATCAAGGAAGTACAACCTGGATGTCTAAAAAGTATAGAAAATAGATATCATTTCCTTGAAACTTTCTTTTGTGATCAGGACAGTGATATTTTGAAGTCTACCTATTTTTCAGAACATTCCACTTATATTTTATGCTGAGTAGCTGATACAGAACTTTCTAGAAGTTCCAGTACTATAAATAGTAACATAAACATAAGAAGTGGTAGAGGATGTGTGGATCAGGTGTTTGCTTTGAAGAATGTATGTGAGAAATACTTAGAAAAGTAAATGAATTTATATGCAGCATTTATGGATCTGGAGAAGGCATACGATAGAGTTGATAGAGATGCTCTGTGGAAGGTATTAAGAATATATGGTGTGGGAGGTAAGTTGATAGAAGTGAAAAGCTTTTATCGAGGATGTAAGGCATGTGTCCGTGTAGGAAGAGAGGAAAGCGATTGGTTCTCAGTTAATGTTGGTTTGTGGCAGGGGTGTGTGATGTCTCCATGGTTGTTTAATTTGTTTATGGATGGGGTTGTTAGGGAGATGAATGCAAGAGTTTTCAAAAGAGGGGCTAGTATGCAGTCTGTTGTGGATGAGAGAGCTTGGGAAGTCAGTCAGTTGTTGTTCGCTGATGATACAGCACTGGTGGCTGATCAGGGTGAAAAACTGCAGATACTGGTGACTGAGTTTGGTAAAGTGTGTGAAAGAAGAAAGTTGAGAGTAAATGTGAATAAGAGCAAGGTTATTAGGTACAGTAGGGTTGAGGGACAAGTCAATTGGGAGGTAAGTTTGAATGGAGAAAAACTGGAGGAAGTGAAGTGTTTTAGACATCTGGGAGTGGATTTGGCAGAGGGTGGAACCATGGAAGCGGAAGTAAATCATACGGTGGGGGAGGGGGCAAAAGTTCTGGGAGCGTTGAAAAATGTGTGGAAGTCGAGAACATTATCTCTGAAAGCAAAAATGGGCATGTTTGAAGGAATAGTGGTTCCAATAATGTTATATGGTTGCGAGGTGTGGGCTATAGATAGAGTGGTGTGGAGGAGGGTAGATGTGCTGGAAATGAGATGTTTGAGGACAATATGTGGTGTGAGGTGGTTTGATCGAGTAAGTAATGAAAGGGTAAGAGAGATGTAAGGTATTAAATAAAAAGAGTGTGGCTGAGAAAGCAGAAGAGGGTGTTTTGAAATGGTTTGGTCACTTGGAGAGAATGAGAGGAAAGATTGACAAGAGGATATATGTGTCAGAGCTGGAGGGAACAAGAAGTGGGAGACCAAATTGGAGGTGGAAAGATGGAGTAAAAAAGATTTTGAGTGATCAGGGCATGAACATGCAGAAGGGTGAAAGGCGTGCAAGGAATAGAGTGAATTGGAACGATGTGGTATACCAGGGTCGATGTGCTGTCAATGGATTGAACTAGGGCATGTGAAGCGTCTGGTGTAAACCATGGAAAGTTCTGTGGGGCCTGGATGTGGAAAGGGAGCTGTGGTTTCGGTGCATTATACATGACAGCTAGAGACTGAGTGTGAACGAATGTGGCCTTTGATGTCTTTTCCTAGTGCTACCTCGCACACATGCGGGGGGAGGGGGGTTGTCATTTCATGTGAGGCGGGGTGGCGACGGGAATGAATAGACAGTATGAATTATGTACATGTGTATATATGTATATGTCTGTGCGTGTATATATATGTGTACGTTGAGATGTATAAGTATGTATATGTGCGTGTGTGGACATGTATGTATATATGTGTGTATGTGGATGGGTTGGGCCATTCTTTTGTCTGTTTCCTTGCACTACCTCGCTAACGCGGGAGACAGCAACAAAGTATAATAAATAAAATAACATCCAGTTTCCTGATAAGTACAGAAATGCATATTTCATTGTCTCAATGTCACATACTATCATCATTATGTAGCAGTGCTTGCATAACATAGGCTGAACATTATCAATGTGGGTTTCTTGGAAATTTCTTCATCATCGGTGGTACATGAAAGATGCAGAAGTGGTATATAGTCTAATGGTTCCGTCAAAAGTGAAACACTACAATACTGCATTTTACTTTGTAATTCAGATTTTTCACTCAGTGGTGTACCATAAAGGAAATATCATGGTTGCTTGACTCAAAGAAATATCTGATAATATTTTATAAGGGTTTAGACAGAAAGTTAAGTCAGTAATGAGAGTCTGAGCATCAAGTGTGAGGCTGTCTGACTCAATAAAACTGTGAGTGACCAGGAAGTGTAGGCTAATGCAAAAAGCAGTAGGTCATGTGTCTGGTCTATGATTGGTTAACCCTGTCACAACAGGGAATAAACAATGTGAGAGTGTATATGGTTTTAGAACAATCCAACATACGAAAGAGGTGTTAAAGGTTTTTAGGTCATGGCTACAACCTGACAATTAAAGTCTTAATTACCCTTGCAGTTGACAGGCCTAAATTCTGATCAAGTAACCCAAACCAACCTACCACAAAAATAAATAATTATAGCCATCTTCTCCAAACTCTTGATTCATCTTCATGATAAACATGATTGTTTTGAGAGAGAGAGAGAGAGAGAGAGAGAGAGAGAGAGAGAGAGAGAGAGAGAGAGAGAGAGAGAGAGAGAGAGAGAGAGAGAGAGACAGAGAAGAGAGAGAGACAGAGAAGAGAGAGAGACAGAGAAGAGAGAGAGACAGAGAGGAGAAAGAGACAGAGAGGAGAGAGAGACAGAGAGGAGAGAGAGCCAGAGAGGAGAGAGAGACAGAGAGGAGAGAGAGACAGAGAGGAGAGAGAGAGAGAGAGAGAGAGAGAGAGAGAGAGAGAGAGAGAGAGAGAGAGAGAGAGAGAGAGAGAATGTCTATACTCCACTGACAGCTGAAATCCCATATAGGGAATGTTCTACTTCTGGGAGATGACTCCAAGTATTCCATATATAGGATCTAATTTCCAAAAAGTAAGTACATGACTGTAAGGGTGATAATTATTAAGAATTCACTTACTGAAATCTCAGAGGGAATTCCGTTCATAAGTCCATGTTTTTTCTACTCAAATAGCAAATACCCATCGCAATGCCGAAGCATATAGAGTAACAAGTTCGCCATGCAAGAGCCATATAAGAAAATCCAAAATCATTACAGGAGTATATCTGATATACTTGATCCAAACATTACAGAGAAGAGTGAGAGCAAAGCAAGTGGACGTAGTTTTCACAATGATGTCCAAATCAAATGCAAGGAGAAAAAGAGCATGAAACTGTCATCAGTAAGGGTGAAGATACTCTCGGTCACAGTGTGGGGAGAGGAGGTACTCTGTCATGTCTGCCATTAGCCTTATAGCCATGGACAGACATTGCCCACTTTACTCTAACACAATTTGTTTTTGATTGAAGTAATTCAAGTATAACACATTTGTTCTGTCAGTGAGAATTCTGAGGTGCTGGATAATATCTTTTGGGTATTCTAACAGTCATATGATGAACATGATGGTGACTGAAAAATGGGTATTATGGTTTTATGAATGAAACAGCCAGCATCTCTACGTCCAAGTTCAATGACACGACCTGAGATGAAATTTTTGTGATTTTTCATGTCGAAAGTGACTATATACATGATTTTAAAACATATACAGAAGAAGAGACTAAAATCAATTATGGTGAGGAATTAGGTGTCTCGAAATCCATGTTTAAGGTGTACCATACAAAAGGCAACTGCAGAAAACCAAAGGGTATGCAAAGCAAAATATGTAAATATATGTAGATATATGGTAAATGCAAGAGTTTTGGAGAGAGGGGTGAGTATGTAGTCTGTTGTAGAAGAGAGGGCCTGGGAAGTGACTCTTGTTATTTGCCAATGATACAGCTCTAGTGGCTGATTCGGGTGAGGAACTGCAGAGGTTGGTGACTAAGTTTGAAGTGTGTGAAATGAGAAAGTTGAGAGTAAATGTGAATAAGAGCAAGGTTATTAGGTTCAGTAGGCTTGATGGACAAGTTAACTGAGATGTAAGTCTGAATGGATAAAAATTGGAGGAAGTGTTTTAGATATCTGGGAGATGATTAAGCAGTGGATGGATCAAATGAAGTGGAAGAGCACGGTGGGGGAGGGGGCAAAGGTTCTGGGAACAACGAAGAATGTGCAGAAGGAGAGAATGTTATCTTGAGGAGCAAAAATGGGTGTCTGAAGGAACAGTGGTTCCAACAATGTTATATGGCTGCCAGGCATGGGCTATAGGTAGGATTGCACAGAGGAGGGTGGATGTGCTGAAAATGAAATGTTTGAGGACAATGTGTGGTGTGAGGTAGTTTGATCGAGTAAGTAATGAAAGGATAAGAGAGATGTGTGGGAATAAAAAGAGTGTGGTTGAGAGAGCAGAAGAGGATGTGCTGAAATGGTTTGGACATACGGAGAGAATGAATGAGGAAAGATTAACAAAGAGGATATATGTGCCAGAGGTGAAGGGAACAAGGAGAAGCAGAAGACCAAATTGGAGAAGGAAAGATGAAATGAAAAAGATTTTGAGTGATCGGGGCCTGAACATACAGGAGGGTGAGGCATGCAAGGAAAAGAGTGAACTGGAATAATGTGGTATAACGGGGTCGACATGCTGTCAATGGACTGAACCAGGGCATGTAAACCACGGAAAGTTCAGTAGGGCCTGGATGTGGACTGGGAGCTGTGGTTTCGGTGCATTACACATGACAGCTAGAGATTGAGTGTGAACAAACGTGGCCTTTTTGTTTGTTTTTCCTGATGCTGCCTCGATGGGGGTAGCAATGCTATTTCCTGTGAGGCAGGGTGGTGACAAGAATGGATAAAGGCAAGCAAGCATAAATATGTACATGTGTATATATGTATATGTCTGTGTATGTGCACATATGTTGATATGTATATGTATGTATATGTACTTGAATGGGCATTTATGTATATATATATGTGTATTTGAGTGGATGGGCCATTCTTTTTCTGTATCCTGGCAGTATCTCACTGATGCGGGAACCAGCACTTAAGTATATAATAATAATAATATACAGTACACAGTAAATGATAAAACATTGATCATTTGCAACAAGGGAAACACTGTTGTTATGTACAGAAACTGCACATACATATGACTGTAAGGAAACTACAACAATGGTGTAGTAGAGTAAGTGCATACATATTAAATCATATGGTTAAGGATTTATCATATGGCTGCCAAGAATGCTTTGACTCATCTGAAAATGAAACTCATTTGAGAGCCTCATCAAATATGAGTATGGATCTACCATATTATCTTACATATTATGTGTCAAAAGATATATCTTTAATATGGCAAGGAAAAATAAAACAAAGATATCATTTTTATTTTACGAAAAGTCCCATAGTGGGAGGTATACATTATATATGGAGCTGCTAGTCACAGTGTTAAACAAGTACTAGGTGTATGTATTTACCTCATTGTATTGTTATTCTGATATTTGCTAACAAACAGTTTGCCTCTTTAGCTATTCTCCTTATATGGAACTCTGGCAACAGGTTAGGGATGATGTATACTCCTAAGTCCTTTTCATACACAAAATCTTGAAGCTTACTTCCAGCTAGGTAATAATCATACTGAGGACATTTTTTGCTATGTCCCATCCTCATTACTTTGCATTTGCAACAGCTGAATTTCATCAACCACATTTCAGACCCCCTCTGGAGTCAGTTTAGGTCTCCATGTAAGTAAATGCAATCTTTTTCACTTTTCACTTCCATTGTGACTCTCTTGCATCATCTGCACACACATTCAGGTAGGATTCAATACCTTCAAGAAAGTCATCAACATAGATCAAGAAGAGTAATGATCCCAGAACCAACCCCTGTGGGGCTCCACTCTACTTTAACCCAATTGGAAAAGGCTCCTCTAACATACATCCTTTGTTCCCTCCCACTGAGATAATCTACTAATCAATGAATGAGTTTCCTCTCTAATTCCTGCTTGATGATTTATCTTCAAAATTAGCCTTCTTTGTGGTACAAATGCCTTCTGGCAGTACAGATACAAAAAGTCCACCCAGCCTTCCCTTTCATTCAGGACTGAGTTCACTCCCCCATAAAACTCCTTCCCCTAAACCCAAGCTGTCTCTCATTTAGAAATTTCAGCTCTGCAGAAAGTCATCCACTCGTTTTCAAATAACTTTTTTGAGAACCTTACACACCACACCCATTAGCGAGACCAGGCTGTCACTCAGTGCCTGTTTCTGTTCTCCTTTCTTACATAAAGATATAATGTTTGACCTTTACCATTCCCCTGGTACCATTCCTCTCTTCAGTGACATCTTGAACAGTAATTCAATGGTCAATCAAGCTTATCTGCATACCTCTTTAGCACATAACATGAAATTTCACCAGGGCCATGAGCCTTGTATGGGTCAAGTGCTTTTAACATTCTCTTTATATCTTTTATATCCCTGAGGTGGAGAAAAAATTCTACCCTTGTATTTCTCGCTTCTTGTAAAAGGTGATTAAAGGGGGCAGGAGGGGGTTTGTAGCCCTCACCTTGTATTTCAATTTCTAAAAGAAGAAACAGAAAAAGAAGTCAAGCGAGGAGTGCTTATCCTCCTTGAAGGCTCAGATTGGGTCGTCTGAATGTGTGTGGATCTAAAAAAGATAAGAAGAAAGGAGACATATGCAGCATGTTTGACAAACAAAACCTGGATGCTCTGGCTCTAAGTGAAATGGAGCTCAAGGGTAAAGGGTAAGAATGGTTTGGAAACGTCCTGGGAGTAATGTCAAGGGTTGTTGAGAGGACAAGAGATAAGGAAGCAGTAGCACCATTCCTGAGGCAGGAGTTGTGGGAGTGTGTGATACAGTGTACGGATGCAAATTCTAGACCAATGCGGGTCAAACTGAAAGTGGATGGTGAGGTGGGTGATTATTGATGCTTATCCAACTGGTCATGAGAAGAAAGATCATGAGAGGCAAGTGTTTTGGGAGTAGCCGAGAGTGTCACCAGTTTTGGTGCATGAGATCGGGTATTGGTGATGGGTGATTCAATGTGAGTAATGTGGCAGTTGAGGGTATAGTTGGTGAACATGGGATATCCAGTGTTGTGAATGGAAATGTTGAAGAGCTTATGGATTTGAGTGCTGAAAAAAGATTAGTGAATGGGAATACCTGATTTAAAGAGACATACACAAGCATACGGAGGTGAGTAGGAGAGATGGTCGAAGGACATTATTAGATTACATATTCATTAATAGGTGTGTAAAAGAGAGACTTCTGAATGCAAATGTGCTGAGAGGGGCAGCTGGTGATATGTCTGATTGCAATCTTGTGGAGGTGAAGTTGAAGATTTGTAGAGGTTTCCAAAAAAGAGACAAGGTCAGGAAGAAGAGAGTGGTGAGAATAAATGAGCTTGGAAACAAAACTTGTGTCAAGAAATACCTGGAGAGATTGCATGCAGAATGGCAAAAGGTGAGAGCAAATGAAGTGAGGGGAATGGGTGAGGAATGGGAGGTATTTAGGGAAGCAGTGATGACATGTGCAAGGGATGCATGTAGCATGAGAAAGGTGCGAGGTGGCCAGATTAAAAAGGGTAGTGAGTGGTGGGATGAAGAAGTAAAGCTGCGAGCAAAAGAGAAAAAAAGTCAATTGGACATTATTTACAAGGAAGGAGTGTGAATGACTGGGAGATGTAAAACAGAAAGTGGCAGGTGGTCAAGAGGAGGGTGCAAGAGTTGAAAAAGAGGGCAAATGAGAGTTGGGGTGAGAGAGTATCATAAATTTCATGGAGAATAAAAAGATGTTTTGGAAGGAGGTAAATAATGTGCAAACAACAATAGAACAAAAGGGAACATCAGCGAGGGTGGCAAAGGGGGGAGCGATAATGAGTAGTGATGGAGAGATGATGGAGTGAGTATTTTGAAGGATTGGTGAATGTGTTTGATGATAAGAGTGGTATACATAGGGTGTTTTGGTCAGGGTAGAGTGCAAAGTGAAAGTCAGCAAGAGTGGTTTGGTGAAGAGATATGAGGTGGTGAAAGCCTTGTAGAAGACGAAATCCAGCAAAGCGGCATGATTGGATTATACTGCAGTTGAAATCTATTAAGAAAGGAGGTGACTGTGTTGTTGATTGGTTGGAAAGGATAATTACTGTTTGCATGGATCATGGTGAAATGCTGGAGGATTGTTGGAATGCATGTAAAGTACCACTGTAAAAAGGCAAAGGGGATAAAGCTGAGTGTTCAAACTACAGAGGCATAAGTTTGTTGAGTATACCAGGAAAATTATGAGAGGGTACTGATTGAGAGGTTGAAGGCATGTACAGAGCATCAGATTGGGGAGGAGCAGCGTGGTTTCAGAAGTGGTAGAAGATGTGAGGATCAGGTATTTGCTTTGAAGAATGTGTACAAGGAATACTTACAAAAACAGATAGATTTGTATGGGGCATTTATGGATCCGGAGAAGGCATATGATAGGCTTGATAAAGATGCTTTGTGGAAGGTATTAAGAATAAATGGTGTGAGAAGTAAGTTGCTAGAAGCAGTGAGGTCTTTTTATCAAGGTGTGTAAGGCATGTGTATCAGTAGGAAGAGAGGAGAGTAATTGGTTCCCAGAGAAGGTCAGTCCAGGCAGAGATATATGATGCCACCATGGTTGTTTAGTTTGTTCTTGGATGGGATGGTTAGGGGGTAAATGCAAGAGTTTTCAAGAGATGGGCGAGTATGCAGTCTGTTGGGGATGAGAGGGCCTGGGAAGTGAGTCAGTTGTTGTTTGCTGATAATACAGCACTGGAGGATGATTCGAATGACAACCTGCAGAAGTTGGTGAACTGAGTTTTGAAAAAGTGTGTGAAAGGAGAAAGTTGAAAGTAAATGTGAATAACTGCAAGGTTATTAGGTTCAGCAGGGTTGAGGAACAAGTTAGTTGGGATATAAGTTTGGAGAAAGGAAAATTATAGGAAGAGAAGTGTTTTAGATATATGGGAGTGGACTTGACAGCAAATGGAACCATGGAAACAAGTGAGTCACAGTGGGGGAGGGGGCAAAGGTTCTGAGAGGGATGAAGAATATGTGGAAAGAGAATGTTATCTTAGAGAGCAAAAGTGGGTATGTTTGAAGAAACAGTAGTTCCAACAATATCATATGGTTGTGGGGCATGGGCTATAGACAGGGTGTTGAGAAGGACGGTGGATATGTTGGAAATGAAATGTTTGAGGACAATGTATGGTGTGAGGTGGTTTGATCGAGTAAGTAATGAAAGGGTAAGAGACGTGTGGTACTAGAAAGAGTGTGGCTGAGACAGCAGAAGAGCAGGTGTTGAAACAGTTTGGACATTTGGACAAAAATGAGTGTGGAAAAATTGACAAAGATGATATGTGTCACAGGTGGAGGGAACATGGAGAAGCAAGAGACCAAATTGGAGGTGGAAGGATGAAGCAAAAAAGATTTTGAGCAATTGGGTTCTGAACATGCAGGAGGATGACATGCGTGCACAGAATAAGAGTGAATTGGAACGATGTGGTATAGTAAGTTTGACTTAATGCCAATGGACTGAACCAGGACATGTAAAATGTTTGGTGTAAATCATGGAAAGGTCTGTGGGGCCTGAATGTGGATAGGGAGCTGTCATTTTGGTCATTACACATGACAACTAAAGAACGAGTGTGAGCAGATGAGGCCTTTCTTCATCTGTTTCCTAGTGAGCAAGTATGAATATGTACATGTGTATATATGTATGTGCATGTGACGGGGAGAAAGAATACTTCCCATGTATTCCCTGCATGTCGTAAACGGCAACTAAATGGGGAGGGAGCGAGGGGCTGGAAATCCTCCTCTCCCGTTTAAAAATTTTCCAAAAGAAGGAACAGAGACTGGGGCCAAGTGATGATATTCCCTCTAAGGCTCAGTCCTCTGTTCTTAACGCTACCTCGCTAACAGAGGAAATGGCAAATATGTATGAAAAAAAAGTGTGTACATGTATGTATATGTAGGTGTATTTATTTATTTATTTTTATTTTGCTTTGTCGCTGTCTCCCGCGTTAGCGAGGTAGCGCAAGGAAACAGACAAAAGAATGGCCCAACCTTCCCACATACACATGTATATACATACACATCCACACACGCAAATATACATACCTATACATCTCAATGTACACATATATATACACACACAGACATATACATATATACACATGTACATAATTCATACTGTCTGCCTTTATTTGTTCTCATTGCCACCCCGCCACACATGGAATAACATCCCCCTCCCCCCTCATGTGTGCGAGGTAGTGCTAGGAAAAGACATCAAAGGCCCCATTAGTTTACACTCAGTCTCTAGCTGTCATGTACTAATGCACCGAAACCACAGCTCCCTTTCCACATCCAGGCCCCACACAACTTTCCATGGTTTACTCCAGACGCTTCACATGCCCTGGTTCAATCCAATGACAGCATGTCGACCCCGGTATACCACATCGTTCCAATTCACTCTATTCCTTGCAAGCCTTTCACCCTCCTGCATGTTCAGGCCCCGATCACTCAAAATCTTTTTCACTCCATCTTTCCACCTCCAATTTAGTCTCCCACTTCTCCTTCCCTCCACCTCTGACACATATATCCTCTTGGTCAATCTTTCCTCACTCATTCTCTCCATGTGACCAAACCATTTCAAAACACCCTCTTCTGCTCTCTCAACCACACTCTTTTTATTTCCACACATCTCTCTTACCCTTACATTACTTACTCGATCAAACCACCTCACACCACATATTGTCCTCAAACATCTCATTTCCAGCACATCCACCCTCCTGCGCACAACTCTATACATAGCCCACGCCTCGCAACCATACAACATTGTTGGAACCACTATTCCTTCAAACATACCCATTTTTGCTTTCCGAGATAATGTTCTTGACTTCCAAACATTCTTCAAGGCTCCCAGAATTTTCGCCCCCTCCCCCACCCTATGATTCACTTCCGCTTCCATGGTTCCATCCGCTGCCAGATCCACTCCCGGATATCTAAAACACTTTACTTCCTCCAGTTTTTCTCCATTCAAACTTACCTCCCAATTGACTTGACCTTCAACCCTACTGTACCTAATAACCTTGCTCTTATTCACATTTACTCTTAACTTTCTTCTTTCACACACTTTACCAAACTCAGTCTCCAGCTTCTGCAGTTTCTCACACGAATCAGCCACCAGCGCTGTATCATCACCGAACAACAACTGACTCACTTCCCAAGCTCTCTCATCCACAACAGACTGCATACTTGCCCCTCTTTCCAAAACTCTTGCATTCACCTCCCTAACAATCCCATCCATACACAAATTAAACAACCATGGCGACATCACACACCCCTGCCGCAAACCTACATTCACTGAGAACCAATCACTTTCCTCTCTTCCTACACGTACACATGCCTTACATCCTCGATAAAAACTTTTCACTGCTTCTAACAACTTGCCTCCCACACCATATATTCTTAAAACCTTCCACAGAGCATCTCTATCAACTCTATCATATGCCTTCTCCAGATCCATAAATGCTACATACAAATCCATTTGTTTTTCTAAGTATTTCTCACATACATTCTTCAAAGCAAACACCTGATCCACACATCCTCTACCACTTCTGAAACCACACTGCTCTTCCCCAATCTGTTGCTCTGTACATGCCTTCACCCTCTCAATCAATACCCTCCCATATGATTTACCAGAAATACTCAACAAACTTATACCTCTGTAATTTGAGCACTCACTCTTATCCCCTTTGCCTTTGTACAATGGCACTATGCAAGCATTCCGCCAATCCTCAGGCACCTCACCATGAATCATACATACATTAAATAACCTTACCAACCAGTCAACAATACAGTCATCCCCTTTTTTAATAAATTCCACTGCAATACCATCCAAACCTGCTGCCTTGCCGGCTTTCATCTTCCGCAAAGCTTTTACTACCTCTTCTCTATTTACCAAATCATTTTCCCTAACCCTCTCACTTTGCACACCACCTCGACCAAAACACCCTATATCTGCCACTCTATCATCAAACACACTCAACAAACCTTCAAAATACTCACTCCATCTCCTTCTCACATCACCACTACTTGTTATAATCTCCCCATTAGCCCCCTTCACTAAAGTTCCCATTTGCTCCCTTGTCTTACGCACTTTATTTACCTCCTTCCAAAACATCTTTTTATTCTCCCTGAAATTTAATGATACTCTCTCACCCCAGCTCTCATTTGCCCTCTTTTTCACCTCTTGCACCTTTCTATTGACCTCCTGCCTCTTTCTTTTATACCTCTCCCACTCATTTGCATTTTTTCCTGCAAAAATCGTCCAAATGCCTCTCTCTTCTCTTTCACTAATAATCTTACTTCTTCATCCCACCACTCACCACCTTTTCTAATCAACCCACCTCCTACGCTTCTCATGTCACAAGCATCTTTTGCACAAGCCATCACTGCTTCCCTAAATACATCCCATTCCTCCCCCACTCCCCTTACCTCCTTTGTTCTCACCTTTTTCCATTCTGTACTCAGTCTTTCCTGGTACTTCCTCACACAAGTCTTCTTCCCAAGCTCACTTACTCTCACCACTCTCTTCACCCCAACATTCTCTCTTCTTTTCTGAAAACCCCCACAAATCTTCACCTTCGCCTCCACAAGATAATGATCAGACATCCCTCCAGTTGCACCTCTCAGCACATTAACATCCAAAAGTCTCTCTTTCGTGCGTCTATCAACTGACACGTAATCCAATAACGCTCTCTTGCCATCTCTCCTGCTTACAAACGTATACTTATGTATATCTCGCTTTTTAAACCAGGTATTCCCAATCACCAGTCCTTTTTCAGAACATAAATCTACAAGCTCTTCACCATTTCCATTTACAACACTGAACACTCCATGTATACCAATTATTCCCTCAACTGCCACATTACTCACCTTTGCATTCAAATCATCCATCACTATAACCCGGTCTTGTGCATCAAAACCACTAACACACTCATTCAGCTGCTCCCAAAACACTTGCCTCTCATGATCTTTCTTCTCATGCCCAGGTGCATATGCACCAATAATCACCAATAATCACTCCACCAACTTTCAGTTTTACCCATATCAATCTAGAATTTACTTTCTTACACTCTATCACACACTCCCACAACTCCTGATTCAGGAGTAGTGCTACTCCTTCCCTTGCTCTTGTCCTCTCACTAACCCCTGACTTTACTCCCAAGACAATCCCAAACCAATCTTCCCCTTTACCCTTGAGCTTCGTTTCACTCAGACCCAAAACATCCAGGTTCCTTTCCTCAAACATACTACCTATCTCTCCTTTTTTCTCATCTTGGTTACATCCACACACATTTAGACACCCCAATCTGAGCCTTCGAGGAGGATGAGCACTCCTCGCGTGATGCCTTCTTCTGTTTCCCCTTTTAGAAAGTTAAAATACAAGGAGGGGAGGGTTTCTGGCCCCCCGCTCCCGTCCCCTTTAGTCGCCTTCTATGACACGTGGGAAGTATTCTTTCTCCCCTATCCCCTGGGGATAGTGTATGTGTGTGTATGTATACATGTGTGTATATGAGTGGATGGGAAAATGATGATCAATTATAATCAAATAAAAAAATAGTATCTTTTCTAGATATCTCAACAATTTCTAAAAGCACCTCCCCATTCCATGCCATTTGTGTTGGGGCTATATAGTCTTCCACTGTGAAAACACTTTTGAACTTGCTAACCAGTTCCTCAAATATCCTTTTATCATCCTTTACAATGTTTTCCTCTGAATCATTCAGTTTGATTAGCTGCTCCTTAATTGAAAACTGGCTCATAACAAATTCATCGAATACTTTTGGATTTTCAGCTGCTTTGTCCACAATATTCCTTTCTAAGTTACTTTGTTCCTCTTTTCTTATCCAGCTATTCATGTTCTGTGCTCCCTTGTACCTTGTTAATGCTAGCTGGCTAGAGGGCTTTCTATATCTTTGCCACTGGACCTCTCGATACTCCTTTGCTTTATGACATCTTTTATTGAACCATTCCTTCTTCTTTCTTATCATTCCCTCTAAGTTTGAGGGTTTGAATACCTATGCCTAAACTCCCTTACTTTAATTTTCACAATGCCTCTCAATACAATACCTGGCTATGGAATTCCATTTCATAGTCTATGGTACCATAGAAATTATAGAGATTTAAGGAGTTTCCATGATAACTCCTTTATATTTTCTGTCTCACCTCTGTTCTTCTGATGTTCTCTTTTATCACAAATTCTAACTTGAGCATCACATGATCACATCTTCCAACTGGCACATCATATATCCATGCTGGTATGAGTGAAAATATGGCATAGTAATGATGTGTCAGTCCCTCTCAACCTAGTGCGCTCCAAGATGTGATGGTGCAGCCAATTTTCATGTAAACCCTCTAAAAACTTGTCTCCATAACTCCCTTTCACTATAAGAATCCAAATTCCCTTTGTCTGTCTTTTTGAAATTGAAATCCCCATCATCAGTGGTTTACCATCTCTAAGAAGTGAGTGCTTCACTACTCATGTACCATCCTGATTGTTCCTTCATTGTTATACTTGTGTATTTATTCTGAGTTCCTTGCAATTCTTTGGAGGATTATATACAAATAATACCAAAATTATCTTTTTCCCTGCATTTACTATTATGTATTGTCTGAATGGGCCATCCCCTCCTATTTCTTTAAATTTAAGGCTATTTTTTATCAAGAGGGATAATCCTCCCCCACTTTACCCGCCAATTCCTTTCCTGCTAGGAAGAACAGGTGAGAGGTTATCTACTTGGTAACCTTACTTTCTGACTCCAATAATATCAGGTGCACTTTCTCTTATATGATCCATCCTGAGGTCCTCAAAGGCTCAGATTCAGGTGTCTGAAGGTGTGTGAATGTAACCAAGATGAAAAGAAAGAAGAGATAGGTAGTATGTTTGAGGAGAGAAACCTGGATGTTCTGGCTCTGAGTGATATAAAGCTTAAAGGGTAAAGGGGAAGAATGGTGTGGAAAAGTCCTGGGAGTAAAGTCGGGGCTGGTGAGAAAACAAAGAGCTAAGGAAGGAGTAGCACTACTCCCAAAGCAGATATAGTGGTAGTATGTGATAGAGGTGAGGAAGCAAATTCTTGAGTGATATGGGTAAAACTTTAAGTGGATGGTGAGAGGTGGGTGATTATTGATGCTTATGCACCTGGTCTTGAGAAGAAAGATCAAGACAGGCAAGTGTTTTGGGAGCAGCTGAGTGTGTCAACAGTTCTGGTGTACGAGACTGAGTATTGGTGTTGGGTGATCTGAATACAAAGGTGAGTAATGTAGCAGTTGAGGATATAACTGGTGCTCATGAGGTACTAAGTGCTGTTAATGGAAATGGTGAAGAGCCTGTAGATATGTGTGCTGAAAAAAGACAGGTGAATGGGAATACCTGGTTTAAAAAGAAAGTTATCCACAAGTATATGTATGTGAGCAGGAGAGATGGTCAAAAGGCATTAACAGATTGTGTATCAATTGATAGGTGTGTAAAAGAAAGACTTTTGGATGTAAATGTTCTGAGAGGGACAGCTGACTGGATATCTGATCACTATCTTCTGGAGGTGAAGCTGAAGAATTGTTGAGGTTTTCAAAAAAGAGGAGACAATGCAGGGAAGAGAGTTGAGAGAGTATGTAAGCGTGGAAAGGAGACTGGTGTGAAGAAATACCAGGAAAGATTGAGTGTAGAATGGCAAAAGGCAAGAGCAAATGAAGAGAGGGGAGTGGGTTAGGAATGGGATGTATTTAGAGAAGCAGCAATGACATAAGGAAGGGATATATGTGACATGAGAAAGGTGGGAGAGGGGCAAATTAGAAAGGACAGTGAGTGGTGGGATGAAGGAGTAAAGTTGTTAGTATAAGAGACAAAAGAGGCATTTGGATGGTACTTACAAGGAAGGAGTGGAAATGACTAGATGTATAAGAAAAAGTGGCAGGAGGTCAAGAGGAAGGTGCAAGGTTGAAAAAGAGAGCAAATGAGAGTTGGGGTGAGAGAGTGTCATTAAGCTTTAGAAGGAATTAAAAGGTGGTTTGGAAAGAGGTAAATAATGTGTGAAACAAGAGAACAAATGGAAACATTAATGAAGGGGGTAAGAGGGGAAGTGATAACAGGTAGTAATGGCGTACGAAAGAAATGGAATATTTTGAAAGACTGTTGAATGTGTTTGATGATAGAGGGGCAGATGTAGGGTATTTTGGTCAAGATAGTGTGTGAAGTGAGAGTGTGTGTGAGAGCGGTTTTGTGAAAGCCTTGTGGAAGATGAAATCTGGCAAGGCCGCAGGAGTGGATGGTACGGCAGTTGAATGTATTAAGAAAGGGAGCGACTGTTGTTGATTTGCTGGTAAGGATATTCAATACATGTATGGGTCATTGTTGAAGTTCCTGAGGCTTGGCAGAATGCATGTACATGGGTAAAGGGGAATAAAAGTGAGTTTTCAAACTAGAGGCATACGTCTGTTGAGTATACTTGGAAAATTGTATGGAAGGGTACCAATTAAGAGGGTGAACGCATGTATAGAGCACCAGATTGGGGAGGAGTAGCATGGTTTCAGAAGTGGTAGAGGATGTGTGGATCAGGTGTTTACTTTGAAAAATGTACGTGAGAAATACTTAGAAAAACATGGATTCGTATGAGGCATTCATGGATCTGGAGAAAGGCATATGATAGGGTTGTTAGAGATGCTTTGTGGAAGTCTTAAGAATATATGGTGTGGGAGGTAAGCTACTTCAAGCAGTAAGAAATTTTCATCAAGGGTGTAAGGCACGTGTATATGTAGGAAAAGAGGAAAGTGATTGGGTCCCAGCAAAGGTCGGTCTGTGGCAGGGATGTGTGATGTCACCATTACTGTTTAATTTGTTTATGGATGGGGTAGATACAGAGGTAGATGCAAGTTGTGGAGAGAGAGGAATAAGCAGGAGGTGTGATGGAGATAAGAGGGCCTGGGAAGTGAGTCAGTGCTGTCGCCGATGAAATAGTTGGTGACTGAGTTTGGAAAAGTGTGCGAAAGGAGAATGCGGAAAGTAAATGTGAATAACCGCAAGGTTACGAGATTCTGCAGGGTTGAAGGACAAGTTAATTGCAATGTAAGTTTAAACAGAGAAAATTGGATGAAGTGAAGAGTTTTAGATATGTAGGGAAAGGACTTGGCAGTGGATGGAACCATGGAATGGGAGGTGAGTCATAGGGCAAGGCAGGGGGCAAAGGTTCTGGGAGCAATGAGGAATGTGTAGAAAGAGAATACGTTATCTCAGAGAGCAAAAATGTGTATGTTTGAAGGAATAGTGGTTCCAACAATATCATATGGTTGTGAGGCATGGGCTATTGATAGGGTTATGCAGAGGAGGGTGGATATGTTGGAAATGAAATGTTTGAGGACAATACATGAAGTAAAGTGGTTTGACTAAGTAGGTAATGAAAGGGTAAGAGAGATGTGTGGTATTAAAAAAGAGTGAGGTTGAGAGAGCAAAAGAGTGTTTAAATGGTTTGGACATATGGAAAGAATAAGTGAGGAAAGGTTGACAAAGATGATAAATGTTTCAGAGGTGGAGGGAACAAAGAGAAGTGGGAGACCAAAGTGGAGGTAGAAGGATGGAGTGAAAAAGGATTTTAAGCAATCGAGCCTTGAACATGCAAGAGGGTAAAAGGCATGCACAGAATAGTGAATTGGAACGATGCAGTATGTTGGGGTCAATGTGCTGTCAATGGACTGAACCAGGGCATGTGAAATGTCTGAGGTAAACCATGTGAGGCCAGGATGTGGTACAGCATCAAATGCTTTCTAGCAGTCCTGTTACAGGTAGTCCACTCAACCTTCTCTTCTGTCCAGGAATGAGCTCACTTGCTTGTAAAACTCTAAAATGTTATTTCACACATGACCTTTCCCCAAAATTACACAGTCTCTCACTTAGGATATTGTTTCTCTGTAAAAAGTTATCCAATTGCTTTCTACTAATCTTTTTCAGAACCTTAAACACCACACTTGTTAAAGAGACTGGTCTGTGGTTCAGTGCCTGTTCCTGGTCCCCATTCTCATATATAGGTGTGACATTCACTCTTTTCCATTTCCCTTGGCACCATGCCTCTTTCCAGTGACATCTTGAAAAGTAATTCAAATGGTCTATCAAATGTATCTTCATACCTCTTTAGCACAATGATGAAATTTCACGAGGTTCATGAGCCTCACACGGGTCAAGTCCTTTCAATATTATATTTTTCTAGATTTCTTAATTCCAAAACCTCCTACCCATTCCATATCATTGGTGTTGGGGCTACATTGTCTCCCACCATGAAAACACTTGAATTTGCTATTCAGTTCCTCACACATCTTCATATTATTGTTAACATCATATACATTAACCACAGTACAGATGCTCCTTGACTTATGACCAATGCAACTTATGACCATCCCTACATATAACTGGGAAAAAATATCAATTAAAGAATATACATGAAGTCCAAGTATAATAAAAAAAATATATAAAACAATAAAAATTAAGCTTGGTCTTATGTCTGTCAGTGCTAAGAGCTGTGTGCATACAATAGTGAATATCAGACAATCCTGGCATTGTGTACATCACAGCATTTCTCTCAGTTATCGCTCTCAGTTACCATTCAGTAAGAGTGCGTTATTTAAGTGAATCTAACAAATTTTCATGCTGAATTAAACCAATTTTGTATTAAATCCCAAAGAAGATGACAAGTGAGAGGGAAAACCCATCACATGTTGATATATCTGGCAAGAAGCCAAGGAAGACGCTCGATTTGGAATTGAAAATGAAGGTAATCACCCAATATGGAGGAAATAAGTTAATGTGATTGCATGGTCTCCACAATTTTAAAGGACAAAGAAAATATACGTGAAGCAGTGAAAGATTTGGCAAGCATGAGTCTACGATAATAACAAAGCAATGACAGGAGCACATACACAAAAATGGAAAAGTTGTTGATGCTTTGGATGGAATATCAAATTCTAAAATGTGTACCACAAAACTGACTAACAATTCAGGCGAAGGCTAAGTCTTTTGAGACTTTGAAGGAGTGAGTAGGAGAGGATACATCAGGAACTACACAGCAAGTCATGGTTCAATAGATTCAAAAGATATAGCTTGAACAATATTCAAGTCACAAGTGAAGCAGCAATTGCTGACGATGGAGCTTCCGAAAAGTTCGTTGAAAGTTTGAATGAATCAATCTGTGAACTGAAGAACCTTCAACAAAAGGTAAAAAGAAACTATATAATCATATAATAAAGCTGGTTAATAAAAAGTGAGATAATTATGATAAAAATTGAGTAGGATAAAAGAATGCTGTAAAGGCACACAAATTCTACATGCCATGCTGACATATGTCCAAATTACATCCATTTCAAGATATGACCAGTCAGTCGGAATGGAACTCGGATATATGTCAGGGAGCATCTATATACAATCTCTAAATTCCACTTTATATCATTCTCTACTTCCCTCTGACTCCCTTAGCCTAATTTGCTACTCCTTAACTAACAACTAGCTCCTGATAAATCTATGGAATAATTTTGGATTTTCAGCTGCCTCATCCACAATATCTTTTCAAAGTTTCCTTCTTCCACTTATCTTATTCTGCTATAATACCATCCATATTTTCAACATTGCACATCTCAAAGCTTTACTTTATGACATCTTTTATTGAACCATTCTTCCTCTAGCTTACCATTCCCTCAGTATTTGAGGCTTGAGGTTACCAAGCCTACAATACCTCACTGTAAATTTCACTGAACCAGTCAAAACTATGCCTTGGTTCCCAGCTACTAAATTCCATTTCCCAATCTACATTACCAGAGAAATTTTTGAGTGTTGTATAGTTTCCATGATTGGATCTCCTCCCTACTTTCTGTCTCACCTCTGCTCTTCTAATATCCTCTTTTACCATATTTTCAAACCTGAGCATTACTTGATCACTTCCTCCAACTGGTGGAGAGTAAATAATATTCTCAACATTCAAAGAGTAATAATGATGAGGCTTTGTAATGATGGCACATCAGTCTCTCACATCCTAATGAGCTCCATGACATGCTAATGCAGTAAATGTTCCTGTATACACTCTAAAATCTAGCGTCTCCAAGACTCCCTATCACCTTAGGAGTCAAAAACATCCCTAGTCTATCTCTTTATAATTGAAGTCCCCCATAATCAGTAGTTTGCAACATCTAAGAAAAGAGTGTTTCACTGCTTCATGGACCATCCTAATTGTTCTTTCAGCAACCTAGACCTTCCTGATTGTTTTTTATTGCTATCAATGTGTAACTGTTCTGGTTTATTGCATTTCTTTGGAGCATCATATACTACTAACACCACAATGCTCTTCTTCCTGCAGTTACTATTCCCATCAAGCAATGTCTGAAGAGGCCATCCTCCATTATTTCTTGGAACCACAGGCTCTCTTTTACTGGTTGTTCCATCGTCTTGCCTCATTTGCTGTCTTCCAACTTCTGTCATTCAGCTGTATTCTATGCTTTTCTCCATCTTACTTCAATACAGTGCTGGTGGGTGATTCGGGTGACAAAGTGCAGAAGTTGGTGACTGAGTATGGTAAAGTGCGTAAAAGAAGAAAGTTGAGAGAAATGTGAATAAGAGCAAGGTTATTAGGTTCAGTAGGGTTGAGGGATAAGTTAATTGGGAGGTAAGGGACAAGTTAATTGGGAGGTAAGTGTGAATGGAGAAATACTGGAGGAAGTGAAGTGTTATACATATCTGGGAGTGGATTTAGCAGCAGATGGAAACATGGAAGCGGAAGTGAGTCACATGTGCGTGTTGGACGTTTATGTATATGCATGTGTATGTGGGTGGGTTGGGCCATTCTTTCATCTGTTTCTGGGCCAGTCAGTTGTCCGCAGCCGGGTCCCATAAGCTTTTCTCTGATTTCCCCGATCACTTTGTGGGCACTGGTTCAGCCTAGTGACAGCAAATAGGCTATCCTGCCCCCACAGGAAACACCATTGCTACCCCCTACTTCAGCGAGGTAGCACCAGGAAAACAGACAAGGGGGGCTAAATTTGTTCACACTTGATCTCTGGCTGTCATGTGCAGTGCGCCAGGGTCACAACTCCCTATCCACATAAACGCCCTGTGGACTTTTCCATGGTTTGTCCCAGACGCTTCACATGCCCTAGCTCAATCCGCTGACAGAACGTTGACTCCAGCATACCACATTCTTCCAATTCATTCTATTCCTTGCACACCTCTCACCCTCCTGTATGTTCAAGCCCGGACCAACCAAATTTTGTTTGTTTATTATACTTTGTCGCTGTCTCCCGACTTAGTGCTGGTAGCACAAGGAAACAGACGAAAGAATGGCCCAACCCAGCTACATACACATGTATATATATATATATATATATATATATATATATATATATATATATATATATATATATATACATATATATATATATATATATATATACATATATATACCTGAGTCTTAATCATCTAGATACCTAGTGTGTGATTTTAGGTTTTCCAGGTATTGCCTTTTCCAGGCCCTTTTTCAACTGTGCCCATTTTCACGTAAGTATGAGAGTATCTCACCTTCCCTTGTGTATTTCTTTTCTCTTTCCTTTACTCACCATTCTCCAATGAGGTACTGTGATTTTGAAATCTGAAGACTTTTTTCTTTCTGCAGGAAAATCCAGCAAACAATTGTCCAGTTTCCTTGATCTTCCACCTTTCCTTCTTTCTCCCTTTGTCTTTAAGGCTAACTATATTCTTCATTGTGAGTATATGGTGGATGACTTACAAATCCAGAACTGCTCAGGGCAACAGGCATACATTGTCGCTGTATCCCGCATTGGCGGGGTGGCGCGGGGAAACGGACGAAGGGGTGGCCCGGCCCACCCACATACACATGTGTATACATACATGTCCACACACATATACATACCTATACTCTTATCGTGTTTCATTTTCCCCGTGGACTCATAGAAATATATATATATATATATATATATATATATATATATATGTGAATGAATGTGGCCTTTTTTTGTTTTCCTGGCACTACCTTGCTGAAGCAGGGGATAATGATGCTGTTTTCCTGTGGGGCAGGGTAGCGACAGGAATAGATGAAGGCAAGCAAGTATGAATACGCACGTGTGTATTTATGTTATGTCTGGGTATGTGTATGTATATGTATATATGTTGATGTGGATATGTATGTATATGTGTGTATGTGGGTGTTTATGCATATATATGTGTTTGTGAGTGGATGGGCCATTTTTTGTTTGTTTTCTGGCACTACCTAGCTGATGTGGGAAGCCATTCTTTCGTCTGTTTCCTTGCACTGCCTCGCTGGCGCGGGAGACGGCGACAAGGCTAAGTGAATAAATAGATAAATATATATAGGGGAGAAAGAATACTTCCCTCGTATTCCCTGCATGTCGTAGAAGGCGACTAAAAGGGAAGGGAGCGGGGGGCTGGAAATCCTCCCCTCTCATTTTTTTTATAAATTTTCCAAAAGAAGGAACAGAGAAGGGGGCCATATGAGGATATTCCCTCAAAGGCCCAGTCCTCTGTTCTTAACGCTACCTCGCTAATGCGGGAAATGGCGAATAGTATGAAAAAAAAAAAAAAAATATATATACATGTCCAACATGCACATATACATACATTTCAATGTATACATACATATCCATACACAGAATGTTCATGTGTATATATGTATATGTCTGTGTATGTTTTTTTTTTTTTTTTTTTATACTTTGTCGCTGTCTCCCGCGTTTGCGAGGTAGCGCAAGGAAACAGACGAAAGAAATGGCCCAACCCCCCCCATACACATGTACATACACACGTCCACACACGCAAATATACATACCTACACAGCTTTCCATGGTTTACCCCGGACGCTTCACATGCCTTGATTCAATCCACTGACAGCACGTCAACCCCTGTATACCACATCGCTCCAATTCACTCTATTCCTTGCCCTCCTTTCACTCTCCTGCATGTTCAGGCCCCGATCACACAAAATCCTTTTCACTCCATCTTTCCACCTCCAATTTGGTCTCCCTCTTCTCCTCGTTCCCTCCACCTCCGACACATATATCCTCTTGGTCAATCTTTCCTCACTCATTCTCTCCATGTGCCCAAACCATTTCAAAACACCCTCTTCTGCTCTCTCAACCACGCTCTTTTTATTTCCACACATCTCTCTTACCCTTACGTTACTTTCTCGATCAAACCACCTCACACCACACATTGTCCTCAAACATCTCATTTCCAGCACATCCATCCTCCTGCGCACAACTCTATCCATAGCCCACGCCTCGCAACCATACAACATTGTTGGAACTACTATTCCTTCAAACATACCCATTTTTGCTTTCCGGGATAATGTTCTCGACTTCCACACATTTTTCAAGGCTCCCAAAATTTTCGCCCCCTCCCCCACCCTATGATCCACTTCCGCTTCCATGGTTCCATCCGCTGACAGATCCACTCCCAGATATCTAAAACACTTCACTTCCTCCAGTTTTTCTCCATTCAAACTCACCTCCCAATTGACTTGACCCTCAACCCTACTGTACCTAATAACCTTGCTCTTATTCACATTTACTCTTAACTTTCTTCTTCCACACACTTTACCAAACTCCGTCACCAGCTTCTGCAGTTTCTCACATGAATCTGCCACCAGCGCTGTATCATCAGCGAACAACAACTGACTCACTTCCCAAGCTCTCTCATCCCCAACAGACTTCATACTTGCCCCTCTTTCCAAGACTCTTGCATTCACCTCCCTAACAACCCCATCCATAAACAAATTAAACAACCATGGAGACATCACACACCCCTGCCGCAAACCTACATTCACTGAGAACCAATCACTTTCCTCTCTTCCTACATGTACACATGCCTTACATCCTCGATAAAAACTTTTCACTGCTTCTAACAACTTGCCTCCCACACCATATATTCTTAATACCTTCCACAGAGCATCTCTATCAACTCTATCATATGCCTTCTCCAGATCCATAAATGCTACATACAAATCCATTTGCTTTTCTAAGTATTTCTCGCATACATTCTTCAAAGCAAACACCTGATCCACACATCCTCTACCACTTCTGAAACCACACTGCTCTTCCCCAATCTGATGCTCTGTACATGCCTTCACCCTGTGTATGTATACACATGTATACGTTGAAATGTGCAGGTTTGTATATGTGCGTGTGTGGATGTGTATGTATATGCATGTGTATGTGGGTGGGTTTGGCCATTTTTTCGTCTGTTTCCTTGTGCTACCTCGCTAACACAGGAGACAGCAACAAAGTATAATGAATAAAATAAATAAATGAATAAATATAACATTTTTTTTTTTTTTTTTTTTTGTCGCTGTCTCCTGCGTTTGCGAGGTAGCGCAAGGAAACAGACGAAAGAAATGGCCCAACCCACCCCCATACACATGCCTTGATTCAATCCAATGACAGCACGTCAACCCCGGTATACCACATCGCTCCAATTCACTCTATTCCTTGCAAGCCTTTCACCCTCCTGCATGTTCAGGCCCCGATCACACAAAATCTTTTTCACTCCATCTTTCCACCTCCAATTTGGTCTCCCTCTTCTCCTCGTTCCCTCCACCTCCGACACATATATCCTCTTGGTCAATCTTTCCTCACTCATTCTCTCCATGTGACCAAACCATTTCAAAACACCCTCTTCTGCTCTCTCAACCACGCTCTTTTTATTTCCACACATTTCTCTTACCCTTACGTTACTTACTCGATCAAACCACCTCACACCACACATTGTCCTCAAACATCTCATTTCCAGCACATCCATCCTCCTGCGCACAACTCTATCCATAGTCCACGCCTCGCAACCAAACAACATTGTTGGAACCACTATTCCTTCAAACATACCCATTTTTGCTTTCCGAGATAATGTTCTCGACTTCCACACATTCTTCAAGGCTCCCAGAATTTTCGCCCCCTCCCCCACCCAATAACATACACAGACATATACATATATACATATGTACATAATTCAAACTTGCTGCCTATATTCATTCCTGTCGCAACCCCGCCACACATGAAATGACAACCCCCTCCCCCCCTCAAGCGCACAAGGTAGCACAATGAAAAGACAACAAAGGCCATATTCGTTCACACTCAGTCTCTAGCTGTCATGTATAATGCACAGAAACCACAGTTCCCTTTCCACATCCAGGCCCCACAAAACTTTCCATGGTTTACCCCAGATGCTTCACATGCCCTGGTTCAATCCATTGACAGCACATCGACCCCGGTATACCACATCGTTCTAATTCACTCTATTCCTTGCATGCCTTTCACCCTACTGCATGTTCGGGCCCCGATCGCTCAAAATCTTTTTCATTCCATCCTTCCACCTCCAATTTGGACTCTGTACTCCCACTTCTCATTCCCTCCACTTCTGACACATATATCCTCTTTGTCAATCTTCCTCACTCACTCTCTCCATGTGACCAAACCATTTCAAAACACCCTCTTCTGCTCTCTCAACCACACTTGTTATAATACGACACATCTCTCTTACCCTTTCATCACTTACTCAATCAAACCACCTCACACCACATATTGTCCTCAAACATCTCACTTCCATCACATCCACCCTCCTTTGCACAACCCTATCTATAGCCCATGCCTTGCAACCACATCTACATCGTTGGAACCACTATTCCTTCAAACTTACCCATTTTTGGTTTCCGAGATGTTCTCGCCTTCAACCCATTTTTCAATGCTCCCAGAACCTTCGCCCCCTCCCCCACCCTGTGACTCACTTCTGCTTCCATGGTTCCATCTGCTGCCAAATCAACTCCCAGATATCTAAAACACTTCACTTCCTCAAGTTTTTCTCAATTCAAACTTACCTCCTAATTGACTTGCCCCTCAACTTTACTGTACCTAATAACCTTGCTCTTATTCACATCTACTCTCACCTTTCTTCTTTCACACACTTTACCAAACTCAGTCACCAGCCTCTGCAGTTTCTCACCCAAATCAGCCACCAGTGCTGTATCATCAGCTAACAACAGCTGACTCACTTCCCAAGCCCTCTCATCCACAACAGACTGCATACTTGCCCCTCTCTCCAAAGCTCTTGCATTCACCTCCCTAACAACCCCATCCATAAACAAATTAAACAACCATGGAGACATCATGCACCCCTGCCACAAACTGACATTCACTGGAAAACAGTCACTTTCCTCTCTTCCTACTTGTACACATCCCTTACATCCTTAATAAAAACTTTTCACTGCTTCTAACAACTTGCCTCCCACACCATATATTCTTAATACCTTCCACAGAGCATCTCTATCAACTCTATCATATGCCTTCTCCAGATCTATAAATGCTACATACAAATCCATTTGCTTTTCTAAGTATTTCTCAAATACATTCTTCAAAGCAAACACCTGATCCACACATCCTCTACCACTTCTGAAACCACACTGCTCTTCTCCAATCTGATGCTCTGTACATGCCCTGACCCTCTCACTCAATACCCTCCCATATAATTTCCCAGGAACACTCAACAAACTTTTACCTCTCTAATTTCAACAATCATCCTTTATCCCCTTTGTACAATGGAACTATGCATGCATTCCACCAATCCTTAGGCACTTCACCATGAGACATATATACATTAAATATCCTTGCCAACCAGTCAACAACACAGTCACCCCCTTTTTTAATAAATTCCACTGCAATACCATCCAAACCTGCCGCCTTTCATCTTCCGCAAAGCTTTCACTACCTCTTCTCTGTTTACCAAATCATTCTCCCTAACCCTCTCACTTCGCACACCACCTCGACCAAAACACCCTATATCTGCCACTC
Source organism: Panulirus ornatus (assembly GCF_036320965.1). NCBI lineage: Eukaryota > Metazoa > Arthropoda > Malacostraca > Decapoda > Palinuridae > Panulirus > Panulirus ornatus. The sequence goes on from NC_092273.1 coordinate 1,722,636, forward strand.
CATCATCTAACACATTCAACAAACCTTCAAAATACTCACTCCATCTCCTTCTCACATCACCACTACTTGTTATTACCTCCCCATTAGCCCCCTAATATATATATATATATATATATATATATATATATATATATATATATATATATATATATATATATATATATTTTCTTAAACTATTCGCCATTTCCCACGTTAGCGAGGTAGCGTTAAGAACAGAGGACTGGGCCTTTGTGGAATATCCTCACCTGGCCCAACTCTGTTCCTTCTTTTGGAAAATTAAAAAAAAACGAGAGGGGAGGATTTCCAGCCTCCCGCTCCCTCCCCTTTTAGTCGCCTTCTACCACACGCAGGGAATACGTGGGAAGTACTCTTAATCCCCTATCCCCAGGGATAACACACATATATATATATATATAGGTAGTGAAAGCTTTGCCGAAGATGAAAGCCGGCAAGGCAGCAGGTTTGGATGGTATTGCAGTGGAATTTATTAAAAAAGGGGGTGATTGTATTGTTGACTGGTTGGTAAGGTTATTTAATGTATGTATGACTCATGGTGAGGTGCCTGAGGATTGGCGGAATGCGTGCATAGTGCCATTGTACAAAGGCAAAGGGGATAAGAGTGAGTGCTCAAATTACAGAGCTATAAGTTTGTTGAGTATTCCTGGTAAATTATATGGGAGGGTATTGATTGAGAGGGTGAAGGCATGTACAGAGTATCAGATTGGGGAAGAGCAGTGTGGTTTCAGAAGTGGTAGAGGATGTGTGGATCAGGTGTTTCCTTTGAAGAATGTATGTGAGAAATACTTAGAAAAGCAAATGGATTTGTATGTAGCATTTATGGATCTGGAGAAGGCATAAGATAGAGTTGATAGAGATGCTCTGTGGAAGGTATTAAGAATATATGGTGTGGGAAACAAGTTGTTAGAAGCAGTGAAAAGTTTTTATCGAGGATGTAATGCATGTGTACGTGTAGGAAGAGAGGAAAGTGATTGGTTCTCAGTGAATGTAGGTTTGCGGCAGGGGTGTGTGATGTCTCCATGGTTGTTTAATTTGTTTATGGATGGGGTTGTTAGGGAGGTGAATGCAAGAGTTTTGGAAAGAGGGGCAAGTATGAAGTCTGTTCGGGATGAGAGAGCTTGGGAAGTGAGGTGTTGTTCGCTGATGATACAGCGCTGGTGGCTGATTCATGTGAGAAACTGCAGAAGCTGGTGACTGAGTTTGGTAAAGTGTGTGAAAGAAGAAAGTTAAGAGTAAATGTGAATAAGAGCAAGGTTATTAGGTACAGTAGGGTTGAGGGTCAAGTCAATTGGGAGGTGAGTTTGAATGGAGAAAAACTGGAGGAAGTGAAGTGTTTTAGATATCTGGGAGTGGATCTGGCAGCGGATGGAACCATGGAAGCGGAAGTGGATCATAGGGTGGGGGAGGGGGCGAAAATTCTGGGAGCCTTGAAGAATGTGTGGAAGTCGAGAACATCATCTCGGAAAGCAAAAATGGGTATGTTTGAAGGAATAGTAGTTCCAACAATGTTGTATGGTTGCGAGGCGTGGGCTATGCATAGAGTTGTGCGCAGGAGGATGGATGTGCTGGAAATGAGATGTTTGAGGACAATGTGTGGTGTGAGGTGGTTCGATCTAGTAAGTAACGTAAGGGTAAGAGAGATGTGTGGAAATAAAAAGAGCATGGTTGAGAGAGAAGAAGAGGGTGTTTTGAAATGGTTTGGGCACATGGAGAGAATGAGTGAGGAAAGATTGACCAAGAGGATATATGTGTCGGAGGTGGAGGGAACGAGGAGAAGAAGGAGACCAAATTGGAGGTGGAAAGATGGAGTGAAAAAGATTTTGTGTGATCGGGGCCTGAACATGCAGGAGGGTGAAAGGAGGGCAAGGAATAGAGTGAATTGGAGCGATGTGGTATACAGGAGTTGACGTGCTGTCAGTGGATTGAATCGGGGCATGTGAAGCGTCTGGGGTAAACCATGGAAAGCTGTGTAGGTATGTATATTTGCGTGTGTGGACGTATGTATATACATGTGTATGGGGGTGAGTTGGGCCATTTCTTCGTCTGTTTCCTTGCGCTACCTCGCAAACGCGGGAGACAGTGACAAAGCAAAAAAAAAAAAAAAAATATATATATATATATATATATATATATATATATATATATATATATATATATATATATATATATATATACGTATATATATAAGAGTAAATGTGAATAAGAGCAAGGTTATTAGGTACAGTAGGGTTGAGGGTCAAGTCAATTGGGAGGTGAGTTTGAATGGAGAAAAACTGGAGGAAGTGAAGTGTTTTAGATATCTGGGAGTGGATCTGTCAGCGGATGGAACCATGGAAGCGGAAGTGGATCATAGGGTGGGGGAGGGGGCGAAAATTTTGGGAGCCTTGAAAAATGTGTGGAAGTCGAGAACATTATCTCGGAAAGCAAAAATGGGTATGTTTGAAGGAATAGTGGTTCCAACAATGTTGTATGGTTGCGAGGCGTGGGCTATGGATAGAGTTGTGCGCAGGAGGATGGATGTGCTGGAAATGAGATGTTTGAGGACAATGTGTGGTGTGAGGTGGTTTGATCGAGTAAGTAACGTAAGGGTAAGAGAGATGTGTGGAAATAAAAAGAGCGTGGTTGAGAGAGCAGAAGAGGGTGTTTTGAAATGGTTTGGGCACATGGAGAGAATGAGTGAGGAAAGATTGACCAAGAGGATATATGTGTCGGAGGTGGAGGGAATGAGGAGAAGAGGGAGACCAAATTGGAGGTGGAAAGATGGAGTGAAAAAGATTTTGTGTGATCGGGGCCTGAACATGCAGGAGGGTGAAAGGAGGGCAAGGAATAGAGTGAATTGGAGCGATGTGGTATACAGGGGTTGACGTGCTGTCAGTGGATTTGAATCAAGGCATGTGAAGCGTCTGGGGTAAACCATGGAAAGCTGTGTAGGTATGTATATTTGCGTGTGTGGACGTGTGTATGTACATGTGTATGGGGGGGGGTTGGGCCATTTCTTTCGTCTGTTTCCTTGCACTACCTCGCAAACGCGGGAGACAGTGACAAAGTATAAAAAAAAAAAAAAAAATATATATATATATACGTCCACATACGTCCACACACGCAAATATACATACCTACACAGCTTTCCATGGTTTACCCCAGACGCTTCACATGCCCCGATTCAATCCACTGACAGCACGTCAACCCCGGTATACCACATCGATCCAATTCACTCTATTCCCTGCCCTCCTTTCACCCTCCTGCATGTTCAGGCCCCGATCACACAAAATCTTTTTCACTCCATCTTTCCACCTCCAATTTGGTCTCCCACTTCTCCTCCTTCCCTCCACCTCCGACACACATATCCTCTTGGTCAATCTTTCCTCACTCACTCTCTCCATGTGTCCAAACCACTTCAAAACACCCTCCTCCACTCTCTCAACCACGCACCCCTTATTTCCACACATCTCCCCCACCCCCATGTCACTTACTCGACCAAACCACCCCACACCACACATTGTCCCCAAACACCTCACCTCCAGCACACCCATCCTCCTGCGCACAACTCTATCCACAGCCCACGCCTCGTAACCACACAACATTGTTGGAACCACTATTTCTTCAAACATACCCATTTTTGCTTTCCAAGATAATGCTCTCGACTTCCACACATTCTTCAAGGCTCCCAGAATTTTCGCCCCCTCCCCCACCCTATGATCCACTTCCACTTCCATGGTTCCACCCGCTGCCACATCCACTCCCAAACATCCAAAACACTCCACTTCCTCCAGTTTCTCTCCATTCAAACCCACCTCCCAATTGACTTGACCCTCAACCCCACAGTACCCAACAACCTTGCTCTTATTCACATTTACTCCCAACTCTCTTCCTTCACACACTCCACCAAACTCAGTCACCAGCCTCTGCAGCTTCTCACATGAATCAGCCACCAGCGCTGTATCATCAGCGAACAACAACTGACTCACTTCCCAAGCTCTCTCATCCCCAACAGACTTCATACTTGCCCCTCTTTCCAAAACTCTTGCATTCACCTCCCTAACAACCCCATCCATAAACAAATTAAACAACCATGGAGACATCACACACCCCTGCCGCAAACCTACATTCACTGAGAACCAATCACTTTCCTCTCTTCCTACATGTACACATGCCTTACATCCTCGATAAAAACTTTTCACTGCTTCTAACAACTTGCCTCCCACACCATATATTCTTAATACCTTCCACAGAGCATCTCTATCAACTCTATCATATGCCTTCTCCAGATCCATAAATGCTACATACAAATCCATTTGCTTTTCTAAGTATTTCTCACATACATTCTTCATAGCAAACACCTGATCCACACATCCTCTATATATATATATATATGTTTGGTTCTCAGTGAATGTAGGTTTGCGGCAGGGGTGTGTGATGTCTCCATGGTTGTTTAATTTGTTTATGGATGGGGTTGTTAGGGAGGTAAAGGCAAGAGTTTTGGAAAGAGGGGCAAGTATGAAGTCTGTTGGGGATGAGAGAGCTTGGGAAGTGAGTCAGTTGTTGTTCACTGATGATACAGTGCTGGTGGCTGATTCATGTGAGAAACTGCAGAAGCTGGTGACGGAGTTTGGTAAAGTGTGTGGAAGAAGAAAGTTAAGAGTAAATGTGAATAAGAGCAAGGTCATTAGGTACAGTAGGGTTGAGGGTCAAGTCAATTGGGAGGTGAGTTTGAATGGAGAAAAACTGGAGGAAGTGAAGTGTTTTAGATATCTGGGAGTGGATCTGGCAGCGGATGGAACCATGGAAGCAGAATTGGACCATAGGGTGGGGGAGGGGGCGAAAATTCTGGGAGCCTTGAAGAATGTGTGGAAGTCGAGAACATTATCTCGGAAAGCAAAAATGGGTATGTTTGAAGGAATAGTGGTTCCAACAATGTTGTATGGTTGCGAGGCGTGGGCTATGGATAGAGTTGTGCGCAGGAGGATGGATGTGCTGGAAATGAGATGTCTGAGGACAATGTGTGGTGTGAGGTGGTTTGATCGAGTAAGTAACGTAAGGGTGAGAGAGATGTGTGGAAATAAAAAGAGCGTGGTTGAGAGAGCAGAAGAGGGTGTTTTTTTTTTTTTTTTTTTATACTTTGTCGCTGTCTCCCGCGTTTGCGAGGCAGCACAAGGAAACAGACGAAAGAAATGGCCCAACCCCCCCCATACACATGTGTATACATACGTCCACACACGCAAATATACATACCTACACAGCTTTCCATGGTTTACCCCAGACGCTTCACATGCCTTGATTCAATCCACTGACAGCACGTCAACCCCGGTATACCACATCGCTCCAATTCTCTCTATTCCTTGCCCTCCTTTCACCCTCCTGCATGTTCAGGCCCCGATCACACAAAATCTTTTTCACTCCATCTTTCCACCTCCAATTTGGTCTCCCTCTTCTCCTCGTTCCCTCCACCTCCGACACATATATCCTCTTGGTCAATCTTTCCTCACTCATTCTCTCCATGTGCCCAAACCACTTCAAAACACCCTCTGCTGCTCTCTCAACCACGCTCTTTTTATTTCCACACATCTCTCTTACCCTTACGTTGCTCACTCGATCAAACCACCTCACACCACACATTGTCCTCAAACATCTCATTTCCAGCACATCCATCCTCCTGCGCACAACTCTATCCATAGCCCACGCCTCGCAACCATACAACATTGTTGGAACCACTATTCCTTCAAACATACCCATTTTTGCTTTCCGAGATAATGTTCTCGACTTCCACACATTCTTCAGGGCCCCCAGAATTTTCGCCCCCTCCCCCACCCTATGATCCACTTCCGCTTCCATGGTTCCATCCGCTGCCAGATACACTCCCAGATATCTAAAACACTTCACTTCCTCCAGTTTTTCTCCATTCAAACTCACCTCCCAATTGACTTGACCCTCAACCCTACTGTACCTAATAACCTTGCTCTTATTCACATTTACTCTTAACTTTCTTCTTCCACACACTTTACCAAACTCAGTCACCAGCTTCTGCAGTTTCTCACATGAATCAGCCACCAGCACTGTATCATCAGCGAACAACAACTGACTCACTTCCCAAGCTCTCTCATCCCCAACAGACTTCATACTTGCCCCTCTTTCCAAAACTCTTGCATTTACCTCCCTAACAACCCCATCCATAAACAAATTAAACAACCATGGAGACATCACACACCCCTGCCGCAAACCTACATTCACTGAGAACCAATCACTTTCCTCTCTTCCTACACGTACACATGCCTTACATCCTCGATAAAAACTTTTCACTGCTTCTAACAACTTTCCTCCCACACCATATATTCTTAATAACTTCCACAGAGCATCTCTATCAACTCTATCATATGCCTTCTCCAGATCCATAAATGCTACATACAAATCCATTTGCTTTTCTAAGTATTTCTCACATACATTCTTCAAAGCAAACACCTGATCCACACATCCTCTACCACTTCTGAAACCACACTGCTCTTCCCCAATCTGATGCTCTGTACATGCCTTCACCCTCTCAATCAATACCCTCCCATATAATTTACCAGGAATACTCAACAAACTTATACCTCTGTACTTTGAGCACTCACTCTTATCCCCTTTGCCTTTGTACAATGGAACTATGCATGCATTCCACCAATCCTTAGGCACTTCACCATGAGCCATATATACATTAAATATCCTTGCCAACCAGTCAACAACACAGTCACCCCCTTTTTTAATAAATTCCACTGCAATACCATCCAAACCTGCCGCCTTTCATCTTCCGCAAAGCTTTCACTACCTCTTCTCTGTTTACCAAATCATTTTCCCTAACCCTCTCACTTTGCACACCACCTCGACCAAAACACCCTATATCTGCCACTCTATCATCAAACACATTCAACAAACCTTCAAAATACTCACTCCATCTCCTTCTCACATCACCACTACTTGTTATCACCTCCCCATTTGCGCCCTTCACTGAAGTTCCCATTTGCTCCCTTGTCTTACGCACTTTATTTACCTCCTTCCAGAACATCTTTTTATTCTCCCTAAAATTTAATGATACTCTCTCACCCCAACTCTCATTTGCCCTTTTTTTCACCTCTTGCACCTTTCTCTTGACCTCCTGTCTCTTTCTTTTATACATCTCCCACTCAATTGCATTTTTTCCCTGCAAAAATCGTCCAAATGCCTCTCTCTTCTCTTTCACTAATACTCTTACTTCTTCATCCCACCACTCACTACCCTTTCTAATCAACCCACCTCCCACTCTTCTCATGCCACAAGCATCTTTTGCGCAATCCATCACTGATCCCCTAAATACATCCCATTCCTCCCCCACTCCCCTTGCTTCCATTGTTCTCACCTTTTTCCATTCTGTACTCAGTCTCTCCTGGTACTTCCTCACACAGGTCTCCTTCTCAAGCTCACTTACTCTCACCACCCTCTTCACCCCAACATTCACTCTTCTTTTCTGAAAACCCATACAGATCTTCACCTTAGCCTCCACAAGATAATGATCAGACATCCCTCCAGTTGCACCTCTCAGCACATTAACATCCAAAAGTCTCTCTTTCGCACGCCTGTCAATTAACACGTAATCCAATAACGCTCTCTGGCCATCTCTCCTACTTACATAAGTATACTTATGTATATCTCGCTTTTTAAACCAGGTATTCCCAATCATCTGTCCTTTTTCAGCACATAAATCTACAAGCTCTTCACCATTTCCATTTACAACACTGAACACCCCATGTATACCAATTATTCCCTCAACTGCCACATTACTCACCTTTGCATTCAAATCACCCATCACTATAACCCGGTCTCGTGCATCAAAACCACTAACACACTCATTCAGCTGCTCCCAAAACACTTGCCTCTCTTGATCTTTCTTCTCATGCCCAGGTGCATATGCACCAATAATCACCCACCTCTCTCCATCAACTTTCAGTTTTACCCATATTAATCGAGAATTTACTTTCTTACACTCTATCACATACTCCCACAACTCCTGTTTCAGGAGTATTGCTACTCCTTCCCTTGCTCTTGTCCTCTCACTAACCCCTGACTTTACTCCCCAGACATTCCCAAACCACTCTTCCCCTTTACCCTTGAGCTTCGTTTCACTCAGAGCCAAAACATCCAGGTTCCTTTCCTCAAACATACTACCTATCTCTCCTTTTTTCACAGCTTGGTTACATCCACACACATTTAGGCACCCCACTCTGAGCCTTCGAGGAGGATGAGCACTCCCCGCGTGACTCCTTCTTCTGTTTCCCATTTCCCGCGTTAGCAAGGTAGCGTTAAGAACAGAGGACTGGGCCTGAGAGGGAATATCCTCACCTGGCCCCCTTCTCTGTTCCTTCTTTTGGAAAATTAAAAAAAAAAAAACGAGAGGGGAGGATTTCCAGCCACCCGCTCCCTCCCCTTTTAGTCGCCTTCTACGACACGCAGGGAATATGTGGGAAGTATTCTTTCTCCCCTATCCCCAGGGATATATATATATATATATATGTACATATATTATCCCTGGGGATAGGGGAGAAAGAATACTTCCCACGTAGTCCTTGCCTGTTGTAGAAGGCGACTAAAAGGGGAGGGAGTAGGGGGCTGGAAATCCTCCCCTCCTTTTTTTTTCTTTTTTTTTTTCCCCAAAAGAAGGAACAGAGAAGGGGGCCAGGTGAGGATATTCCCTCAGAGGCCCAGTCCTCTGTTCTTAACACTACCTTGCTAATGCGGGAAATGGCGAATAGTTTGAAAGAAAAGAAAGATGTACATATATATATGTGATACAGCGCTGGTAGCTGATTTGGGTGAGAAACTACATAAGTTGGTGACTGAGTTTGGTAAAGTGTAAGAAATAAGAAAGTTGAGAGTAAATGTGAATAAGAGCAAGGTTATTAGGTTCAGTAGGGTTGAGGGACAAGTTAATTGGGAGGTAAGTTTGAATTGAGAAAAACTGGAGGAAGTGAAATGTTTTAGATATCTGGGAGTGGATTTAGCAGTGGATGGAACCGTGGAAGCAGAAGTGAGTCACAGTGTGGGGGAGGGGGTAAAGGTACTGGAAGCGTTGAAGAATGTGTATAAGGTGAGAACATTATCTCGGAGAGCAAAAATGGGTATGTTTGAAGGAATAGTGGTTCCAACAATGTTATGTAGTTGTGAGGCATGGGCTATAGATAGAGTAGTGTTGAGGAGGATGGATGTGTTGGAAATGAAATGTTTGAGGACAATATGTGGTGTGAGGTGGTTTGATCGAGTAAGTAATGAAAGGGTAAGAGAGATGTGTGGTAATAAAAAGAGTGTGGTTGAGAGAGCTGAAGAGGGTGTATTGAAATGGTTTGGCCACATGGAGAGCATGTGTGGGAATAGATTGACAAAGATGATATATGTGTCAGAGGTGGAGGGAACAAGGAGAGGTGCGAGACCAAAATGGAGGTGGAAGGATGGAGTGAAAAAGATTTTGAGTGATTGGGACCTGAACATACAGGAGGGTGAAAGGCATGCAAGGAATAGAGTGAATTGGAACGACGTGGTATACCGGAGTTGACGTGCTATCAATGGATTGAACTAGGGCATGTGAAGAGTCTAGGGTAAACCAAGGAAAGTGTTATGGGGCCTGGATATGGAGAGGGATCTATGGTTTCGGTGCATTACATGACAGCTAGAGACTGAATACGAACGAATGTGGCCTTTGTTGTCTTTTCCTGGCACCATTTCATATGTGGCGGGATGGTGACGGGAATGGTTGGGGGCAGCAAGTATAAGTGTGTACATGTGTATATACATATGTATATGTCTGTGTATGTATATGTATGTATATGTTGTAAGGCATGTGTACGTGTAGGAAGAGAGGAAAGTGATTGGTTCTCAGTGAATGTAGGTTTGCGGCAGGGGTGTGTGATGTCTCCATGGTTGTTTAATTTGTTTATGGATGGGGTTGTTAGGGAGGTAAATGCAAGAGTTTTGGAAAGAGGGGCAAGTATGAAGTCTGTTGGGGATGAGAGAGCTTGGGAAGTGAGTCAGTTGTTGTTCGCTGATGATACAGCACTGGTGGCTGATTCATGTGAGAAACTGCAGAAGCTGGTGACTGAGTTTGGTAAAGTGTGTGGAAGAAGAAAGTTAAGAGTAAATGTGAATAAGAGCAAGGTTATTAGGTACAGTAGGGTTGAGGGTCAAGTCAATTGGGAGGTGAGTTTGAATGGAGAAAAACTGGAGGAAGTGAAGTGTTTTAGATATCTGGGAGTGGATCTGGCAGCGGATGGAACCATGGAAGCGGAAGTGGATCATAGGGTGGGGGAGGGGGCGAAAATTCTGGGGGCCTTGAAGAATGTGTGGAAGTCGAGAACATTATCTCGGAAAGCAAAAATGGGTATGTTTGAAGGAATAGTGGTTCCAACAATGTTGTATGGTTGCGAGGCGTGGGCTATGGATAGAGTTGTGCGCAGGAGGATGGATGTGCTGGAAATGAGATGTTTGAGGACAATGTGTGGTGTGAGGTGGTTTGATCGAGTGAGTAACGTAAGGGTAAGAGAGATGTGTGGAAATAAAAAGAGCGTGGTTGAGAGAGCAGAAGAGGGTGTTTTGAAGTGGTTTGGGCACATGGAGAGAATGAGTGAGGAAAGATTGACCAAGAGGATATATGTGTCGGAGGTGGAGGGAACGAGGAGAAGAGGGAGACCAAATTGGAGGTGGAAAGATGGAGTGAAAAAGATTTTGTGTGATCGGGGCCTGAACATGCAGGAGGGTGAAAGGAGGGCAAGGAATAGAGTGAATTGGAGCGATGTGGTATACCGGGGTTGACGTGCTGTCAGTGGATTGAATCAAGGCATGTGAAGCGTCTGGGGTAAACCATGGAAAGCTGTGTAGGTATGTATATTTGCGTGTGTGGACGTATGTATATACGTGTGTATGGGGGGGGTTGGGCCATTTCTTTCGTCTGTTTCCTTGCGCTACCTCGCAAACGCGGGAGACAGCGACAAAGTATAAAAAAAAAAAAAAAAAATGTTGAAATACATTGGTATGTATATGTAAGTGTGTGGGCGTTTATGAATATACCTGTGTATGTGGGTGGGTTGGGCCATACATGCAGGAGACAGCGAATAGGTACAATAAAAAAAACATTTTTTCATTTATTATACTTATTCACTGTCTCCCGCATTAGCGAGGTAGCACAAGAAAACAAACAAAAGAATGGCCAAACCCACCCACATACACATGCATGTACATAAATGCTCACACTCGCATATATACATACCTATACAATTCAACGTATACATACATACACATACACAGACAAATACATATATTCACATATACATTCTCATGCCTGCTGCCTTCATCCATTCCTGTCGCCACCCAGCCATACATGAAATGACACACCCCTTCCCCTGTGCACGTGCGAGGTAGCACTAGGAAAAGACAACAAAGGCTGCATTCGTTCACACTGTCTCTAGCTGTTATGTGTAATGCACCAAAACCACAGTTCCCTTTCCACATCCAGGCCCCATAAACTTTCCATGGTTCACCTCAGATGCTTCACATGCTCGAGTTCAATCCACTGACAGTACATCCACCCTGGTATATTACAACGTTTCAATTCACTACTTTCTTGCAAGCCTTTCACACTCCTTTATGTTCAGGCCCCGACTGCTCAAAATCTTTTTCACTACATCCTTTCACCTCCAACTTGGTCTCCCACTTCTCGTTCCCTCCACCTCTGACACATGTATCCTCTTTGTCAACCTTTCCTCCCTAATACTCTTCATAGGTCAAAACCATTTCAACACACTCTTTTCTGCTCTCTCAACCACACACTTTTTATTACAACACATTTCTCTTACCCTTACATTTCTTGCTCGATCAAACCACCTTATACCATATGTCCTCAAACATTTCATTTCCAACACATACACTCTCCTCTACACAACCATATCTACAGCCCATGCCTCGCAACCATATAACATTGTTGGAACCACTATTCCTTCAAACATACCCATCTTTACTCTCCGAGGTAACAATCTCGCCTTCCACACATTTTTCAACGCTCCCAGAACCTCCACCCCTCCCCCACCCTGTGACTCACTACCACTTCCATGGTTCCATCTGCTTAAACCCACTCCCAGATATTTAAAACACTTCACTTCCTCCAGTTTTTCTCCATTCAAACTTACCTCCCAACTGACATGTCCTTCAACCCTACTGAACCTAATAACTTTGCTCTTAATCACATTTACTCTCAGCTTTCTTCTTTCACACACTTTACCAAACTCAGTCACGAACTTCTGCAGTTTCTCACATGAATCAGCCACCAGCGCTGTATCATCAGCGAACAACAACTGACTCACTTCCCAAGCTCTCTCATCCCCAACAGACTGCATACTTGCCCCTCTTTCCAAAACTCTTGCATTCACCTCCCTAACAACCCCATCCATATACAAATTAAACAACCATGGAGACATCACACACCCCTGCCGCAAACCTACATTCACTGAGAACCAATCACTTTCCTCTCTTCCTACACGTACACATGCCTTACATCCTCGATAAAAACTTTTCACTGCTTCAAACAACTTGCCTCCCACACCATATATTATATTCTTGGTACCTTCCACAGACCATCTCTATCAACTCCATCATATGCCTTCTTCAGATCCATAAATGCTACATACAAATCCATTTGCTTTTCTAAGTATTTCTCACATACATTCTTCAAAGCAAACACCTGATCCACACATCCTCTACCACTTCTGAAACCACACTGCTCTTCCCTAATCTGATGCTCTGTACATGCCTTCACCCTCTCAATCAATACCCTCCCATATAATTTACCAGGAATAATCAACAAACTTATACCTATGTAATTTGAGCACTCACTCTTATCCCCATGATCAGACATCCCTCCAGTTGCACCTCTCAGCACATTTACATCCAAAAGTCTCTCTTTCACGCGCCTATCAATTAACACGTAATCCAATAACGCTCTCTGGCCATCTCTCCTACTTACATACCTATACTTATGTATATCTCTCTTTTTAAATCAGGTATTCCCAATCACCAGTCCTTTTCCAGCACATAAATCTACAAGCTCTTCACCATTTCCATTTACAACACTGAACACCCCATGTATACCAATTATTCCCTCAACTGCCACATTACTAACCTTTGCATTCAAATCACCCATCACTATAACCCGGTCTCGTGCATCAAAACTACTAACACACTCACTCAGCTGCTCCCAAAACACTTGCCTCTCATGATCTTTCTTCTCATGCCCAGGTGCATATGCACCAATAATAACCCATCTCTCTCCATCAACTTTCAGTTTTACCCATATCAATCTAGAGTTCACTTTCTCACACTCTATCACATACTCCCACCACTCCTGTTTCAGGAGTAGAGCTACTCCTTCCCTTGCTCTTGTCCTCTCACTAACCCCTGACTTTACTCCCAAGACATTCCCAAACCACTCTTCCCCTTTACCCTTGAGCTTCGTTTCACTCAGAGCCAAAACATCCATGTTCCTTTCCCCAAACATACTACCTATCTCTCTGCGTAAGACAAGGGAACAAATGGGAACTTCAGTGAAGGGGACTAATGAGGAGGTGATAACAAGTAGTGGTGATGTGAGAAGGCGATGGAGTGAGTATTTTGAAGGTTTATTGAATGTGTGTGATGATAGAGTGGCAGATATAGGGTGTTTTGGTCGAGGTGGTGTGCAAAGTGAAAGGGATAGGGAAAATGATTTGGTAAACAGAGAAGAGGTAGTAAAAGCTGTGAGGAAGATGAAAGCCGGCAAGGCAGCGGGTTTGGATGGTACTGCAGTGGAATTTATTAAAAAAGGGGGTGACTGTATTGTTAACTGGTTGGTAAGGTTATTTCATGTATGTATGATTCATGGTGAGGTGCCTGAGGATTGGCGGAATGCTTGCATAGTGCCAATGTACAAAGTCAAAGGGGACAAAGGTGAGTGCTCAAATTACAGAGGTATAAGTTTGTTGAGTATTCCTGGTAAATTATATGGGAGGGTATTGATTGAGAGGGTGAAGGCATGTACAGAGCATCAGATTGGGGAAGAGCAGTGTGGCTTCAGAAATGGTAGAGGATGTGTGGATCAGGTGTTTGCTTTGAAGAATATTTGTGAGAAATACTTAGAAAAGGAAATGGATTTATATGTAGCATTTATGGATCTGGAGAAGGCATATGATAGAGTTGATAGAGATGCTCTGTGGAAGGTATTAAGAATATATGGTGTGGGAGGCAAGTTGTTAGAAGCAGTGAAAAGTTTTTATCGACGATGTAAGGTATGTGTATGTGTAGGAAGAGAGGAGAGTGATTGGTTCTCAGTGAATGTAGGTTTGCGGCAGGGGTGTGTGATGTCTCCATGGTTGTTTAATTCGTATATGGATGGGGTTGTTAGGGAGGTGAATGCAAGAGTTTTGGAACGGGGGGCAAGTATGCAGTCTGTTGTGGATTAGAGAGCTTGGGAAGTGAGTCAGTTGTTGTTCGCTGATGATACAGCGCTGGTGGCTGATTCATGTGAGAAACTGCAGAAGCTGGTGACTGAGTTTGGTAAAGTGTGTGAAAGAAGAAAGCTAAGAGTAAATGTGAATAAGAGCAAGGTTATTAAGTACAGTAGGGTTGAAGGTCAAGTCAATTGGGAGGTAAGTTTGAATGGAGAAAAACTGGAGGAAGTGAAGTGTTTTAGATATCTGGGAGTGGATTTGGCAGCGGATGGAACAATGGAAGCGGAAGTGAGTCATAGGGTGGGGGAGGGGGCAAAAATTCTGGGAGCCTTGAAGAATGTGTAGAAGTCGAGAACTTAATCTTGGAAAGCAAAAATGGGTATATTTAAAGGAATAGTGGTTCCAACAATGTTGTATGGTTGCGAGGCGTGGGCTATAGATAGAGTTGTGCGCAGGAGGAAGGATGTGCTGGAAATGAGATCTTTGAGGACAATATGTGGTGTGAGGTGGTTTGATCGAGTAAGTAATAATAGGGTAAGAGAGATGTGTGGTAATAAAAAGAGTGTGGTTGAGAGAGCTGAGGAGGGTATTTTGAAATGGTTTGGTCACATGGAGAGAATGAGGAGAGATTGACAAAAAGGATATATATGTCAGAGGTGGAGGGAACGAGGAGAAGTGGGAGACCAAATTGGAGGTGGAAGGATGTAGTGAAAAAGATTTTGAGTGATCGGGACCTGAACATACAGGACTGTGAAAGGCATGCAAGGAAGTGAAATGGAACAATGTGGTATACCACGGTCAATGTGCAGTCAATGGATTGAACCAGGGCATGTGAAGCATCTGGGGTAAAC
The DNA here is from genome assembly GCF_036320965.1 of Panulirus ornatus. Taxonomy (NCBI): domain Eukaryota; kingdom Metazoa; phylum Arthropoda; class Malacostraca; order Decapoda; family Palinuridae; genus Panulirus; species Panulirus ornatus. The sequence continues at coordinate 1,737,976 of NC_092273.1, forward strand.
CATGGAAAGGTGTGTGGGGCCTGGATGTGGAAAGGGAACTGTAGTTTCGGTGCATTACACATGATAGCTAGAGACTGAGCGTGAATGAATGTGGCCTTTTTTGTCTGCTCCTGGCACTACCTCACTGAACGGAGGGGGGATACTATTCCATGTGTGGCTGGGTGGCGAGGGTAATGGATGAAGGCAGCAAGTATGAATATGTACATGTGTATATATGTATATGTCTGTGTATATATATGTATGTATATGGTGAAATTTATATGTATGTGTATATGTGTGTGTGGTCATTTAAGTATATACATGTGTATGTGGGTGGGTTGGGCCATTACTTGTCTGTTTTCTTGCGCTACCTCGCAAACATGGGAGGCAGCGGTTAAGTATAATAAATAAATAAACACATTACATTTATGTATCACATTACTGAGGAATGTGTGGAAAGAAAGTTCATTACCTGGGAAAATGGGTATGTGCGAAGATATAGTAGTCTCTGGGATGTTGTACAGAAGTGAAGCATGAGCTATGGATGGATGAGGATACATATGTGGTGTGAGGTAGTCTGACTGGGTAAGTATTAAAAAGGGTAAGAGAGAGGTGTGGTAATAAGAGAAGCATGGTTGAGAGAGATGAACAGGGTATGCTGATATGGTTTGAACATATGGAGAGAATGGGCAGAGAGTAGCTGGTAGGCAATGACCTGGGAGGTATATTGCCAATGCTAATCCACCTAGGTATTGGGAGGGTTAGTGATGGCTGCCTAGTGAGCCAGTACTTCAGTGGTTGTCAAGCTGCACTCTTTTGATCCAGGTGGCTGTCTTTTCTTTCTGCCTCAACTTCATGAGGACTGCTGACATTATGGCCACAGACATAATTTCTCATCATACATAATGCTCAACAACACTTTACTTACAAAACTCAATCTCCTTTACTCTAGATTTTTCCTATGGAGAGTGCTATGCACTATCCCTGTCTTTTGGCAAAATGGTGGGAGCAGTAAACAAAAGTAGCAGGAAGGAACATTAAGACAGGAGCATTAAGTGTAAGCAGTGGGTGAGAACTTTAAGTCGGAGAATTAAGTAAAAGCAATAGGTTGAAAAATTAGGTAGACACAATAGGCAGTAGTAGTCCATACGAACATCAGGTAGAAGTGTCTAAAAACACTGTACTAGAGTTGTCCTCTGCCAGTGACTTGTTACAGGTGAGGCACTAAAGGGTAAAAGCAGCACTAGAGTTAACCAAATAAATAATTAAGACAAATCATAAACGTGTGAAGATTCTATCTATTTCAAGGAAACAGAAATATGTGTCAAAGTGAGAGTGAACTAAGATGCTGTATTCAATTGATCCAAACAATATAAACAAGAGCAGAGGCATATGCAACTGGTACATACTGATACACTACCAATATATATCATCGTAAACACATCTATTTAAAAAATAGAGTGCCCTTAGTATATAAATGTGGCACAGGATGTGGCATCCTTCCTTGGTTACTTCATGTTCAGTTAACCATAAATCTGGTAAAAAAAAAAAAGACCAATCTCACAGTTCAAAAAAATCACATATCACTAAATATAACTTGAAAATACAGGGTTCACACAAACGATCCAGGATTATCAGATATACAATCAAACCAGTCTGGACTGGACCTAAGTACCATACATACCTTGACCTTCTTATCCCTAGGTGTGTGGGAAGCATCACCATTCATCTTAGGTCGTTGGTGAGGTCTGGCTGATGGTTCGTTGCTGCGCTGCGGGGCTGAGTCGTGATGACCTCCCGCCACACCATTCATTGTGACACTTGCCTCCCTCACCTCCACAACACTCACATTACCTGATGACAAGAGACTCTTATTCTAAAATAGGCACATAGGTAATCATTTCAGCAACATTGCAATAGAGTAAACCCTCAATTTAATGGACTAATTAGGGGGAAGGGGGTGTCAGTTAATGCCGAAAGTCCATTAAATCAAATGTAACCTAAAGTCCATTTCATTTATATATTTTATTTTGCTCTGTCGCTGTCTCCCGCGTTAGCGAGGTAGAGCAAGGAAACAGAAGAAAGAATGGCGCAACCCACCCACATACACATGTATATACATACATGTCCACACACGCAAATATACATACTTATACATCTCAACGTATACGTATATACACACACACAGACATATACATATATACACATGTACATAATTCATACTGTCTGCCTTTATTCATTCCCATCGCCACCTTGCCACACATGAAATAACAACCCCCTCCTGTGAGGTAGCGCTAGGAAAAGACACCAAAGGCCCCATTTGTTCACACTCAGTCTGTAGCTGTCATGTAATAATGCACTGAAACCACAGCTCCCTTTCCACATCCAGGCCCCACACAACTTTCCATGGTTTACCCCAGACGCTTCATATGCCCTGGTTCAATCCATTGACAGCACGTCGACCCCGGTATACCACATCGTTCCAATTCACTCTATTACTTGCACGCCTTTCACCCTCCTGCATGTTCAGGCCCCGATCACTCAAAATCTTTTTCACTCCATCTTTCCACCTCCAATTTGGTCTCCCTCTTCTCCTCGTTCCCTCCAACTCTGACACATATATCCTCTTGGTCAATCTTTCCTCACTCATTCTCTCCATGTGACCAAACCATTTCAAAACACCCTCTTCTGCTCTCTTATCACACTCTTTTTATTACCACACATCTCTCTTACTCTATTATTACTTACTCGATCAAACCATCTCACACCGCATATTGTCCTCAAACATCTCCTTTCCAGCACATCCACCCTTCTCCGCACAACTCTATCCAGAGCCCACACCTCGTAACCATACAACATTGTTGGAACCACTATTCCTTCAAACACACCCAATTTTGCTTTCCGAGATAATGTTCTTGACTTTCACACATTCTTCAAGGCTCCCAGGATTTTCGCCCCCTCCCCCACCCTACAATTCACTTCCACTTCCATGGTTCCATCCGCTGCCAGATCCACTCCCAGATATCTAAACCACTTCACTTCCTCCAGTTTTTCTCCATTCAAACTTACCTCCCAGTTGACTTGACCCTCAACCCTACTGTACCTAATAACCTTGCTCTTATTCACATTTACTCTCAGCTTTCTTCTTTCACACACTTTACCAAACTCAGTCACCAGCTTCTGCAGTTTCTCACATGAATCAGCCACCAGCGCTGTATCATCAGCGAACAACAACTGACTCACTTCCCAAGCTCTCTCACCCACAACAGACTGCATACTTGCCCCTCTTTCCAAAACTCTTGCATTCACCTCCCTAACAACCCCATCCATAAACAAATTCAACAACCATGGAGACATCACACACCCCAGCCACAAACCTACATTCACTGAGAACCAATCACTTTCCTCTCTTCCTACACGTACACATGCCTTACATCCTCAATAAAAACTTTTCACTGCTTCTAACAACTTGCCTCCCACACCATTTATTAATACAATATACAATTCATACGGTTTCTTTAAACTCCTCTATCACCTGATGCCCTTTTGAATCATAAGGATTGTAAAACTATTCTATAAATAAAGTTATAATTCTCTGTATACGACCAGACTGCACGATAGCTTGAGGTAGAATGGGACTGAAACAAAGTGAGTATACCCAATGCTACCAAGAGCAGGTGCAATATGAAATGTGCCTGGCGCAGAGTTTGAGATTTTTAATTTTCTTTTAGATCATTATCAATAAATGTGTTATTAACAGCCAGGTCCATTAAATCTGAAATCCATTAAATCGGGGTCAGTTATATTAAGGGTTTACTGTGCTGGACTTAATCCTTTCAGTCCTGGCCACAGTTGAAAAAATTTTCCCAAGCCTAATAACAATCATCAATATCAACAAACCACACTCTACAACTATCCTTCAACCCCCAAGTAGAAACAAAAAGCTTATCCCTGCCACACACTTTTGTAACATCTACTCATATATCCCTCACCTCCAACAAATCTAAAAATGACAAAACATGGAGACACTGAAATAACTCAACAAGCACTAAACAATCTACCTCCTAACAGAATCTTAAACTCCAACCCACCAGATATTTGCCCATCAGAAACTACACTCCTCTGACAAACATAAGTCACACTCTCCCCTTACACTCTGGACATTAACCATCACTACAACACTACAAGAACAATCTTAACATATTCCGAGACCCTTCATCCCAACGACGCAACTACCATCACAATAATTTATGACCTGTGATCCTGACTAGCGGACATGGCCAGCTTCCTGAGTGCTACAAGGGCCTAATAAAGACAGACAGGACTCTGGTAGCAAGAAATTAAGGTAAGACGGGTGTGTGTATCTATCTATGTATCTCTGATGCCTGCTCCCCCTGGGAATTCCCATTAAGAGGGTGGCCACAGCAAAAGAGTCTCAACTTATCCCTGTCATTGCATGCATCATTCGTGTGTACACAGACTTCCACAATTTCTCCCCCCCACCCCAGTACTTATCTGCTCTAATTACCCATGTCATAGGTGGTCTTCCCCTCATGCCAACCCTTTTAATTGCACTATGACACTCTCCTCAAAGTGTAATGTGTCACCCAGTCTACAATTCATTCCCTTTGCACCTCTATCCTTCATTATTAAGGGACCTAATGACTTTTCTACCCTATACTGCTCTCCCTTACCTCTCTATCCATATTGCCAAACTTACAAAAGATAGCTCAAAAATACTTCAATTCTCTCACCTCTTCCAGTCTTCCTCCCCCAATATCTATAACATGGTTTAGTACACTTTCCTCTTTCACTCTATAGGGCTTTGCAAAGTCTATACTTTTGCTCTGTGTCCTTTCAAACACCATTACTTTACTTTCACTAACATTTACCTTCAATTTACTAGGCTTACACACATCATAAAACATACATACAACCTTCTTCAACCCCTCTTCACTCTCAACAAAAAACACAGTATAATCCACAAATAAACTTGTCACTAGCCAACATACCTCACCACCAAATTCTACCTCTGTACCCACATTTCCCAGTTTAACTTTAATGTCTCTCATCACTCCATCTGTTTTTATGTTAAAAAGACACAGTGATATTACAAAGCCCTGCCTCACACATACATGTACAAAGAAACTTTTGCTCAACTTTCCATCCACTCTTACAAATGAAGTTGCTCTTCTATAGGTGTTCACACCATTCGATAGTTGTTTCCATGCCCCATATATCCTTAACACATGCCACTAAGCATTCACTCAGCACTGCTATATGCTTTCTCCAGATCCATAAAAGGTGCATTTAGCTTCTTACCTTTCACTACATACTTTTCCATATTCATTCTCAATGCAAAAATCTGATCCATAGATCCACAGATTTTCCTAAAATCCCTTTACTTCTCACTTATTTAGCAGTCACTTCCATTACTCTATCAGTAAACACTCTTGCATACATTTTTCCTGGTATAATTGTACCCCTATAACTGCTACATACATCCTTAGCATCTTTCCTATGAATATACGAATAATGATAGCTTCCACCCAAACCTCAGACACAACTTTCTGCTTCCATGCTAAATCACATATCAAATGCATCCACCCTATCACACTTTCACCTCCAACTTCAACATTTCAGCTGTAATCCCATATATTTCAGGTACCTTTCCTACCTTCAACATCATTATTGATCTTTTTATCTTCCTTATTGCTATAGGCCCCTGCATTTGTATATTCTTCCTTCCAGCCTCTATACCAATAAATGTAACAACTGCTACTTCACCTTCTCCAACATTTATCAGTTCTTGAGAGTACTTTTTCCATCTTCCTTTCACTTCCTCCTTTTGATTCCATAACTTTCCTTCCTTACTTCTCACATTTACACATCCACTCTTCACATCCATTTCTTTCCCTTTTCTTAAAAATACGTTCCCAGAATAGAGGTTAACCTGAGTGAGTTTGTAACTTGAGAGCGGTTACGTTATCAAAGGTGACCTATACTCTAATCATGTCAAGTGTTTCTTAATTCATCCTCTGGCCCCGCCAAGTGTCAGCTGCTATATCATATTCTGGTTCGCTTTATCTGTACACAGTCCCAAAAAAGGTAATGATATGAAAGCATTTGACACTTTTTCTATTTCATTGTGGTTTTACCTGCAACTTATGTATACTCACTACTTATGCACTTTTTGCATACATATACAGTTTTTATTATCATTATTGTACTTTATCGCTGTCTCCCGCATCAGCAAGGTAGCACAAGGAAACAGACGAGGAATGGCCCAACCCACCCACATACACATGTACATACATAAATGCCCACATACACACAAACACATATATATATACATTATAACATATACATACATACATACATATACATACACAGACACATACATATATACACATGTGCATGTTCATACTTGCTGCCTTCATTCATTCCCATCACCACCCCACCACACATGAAATACCAACTCCCCACCATCCAGCAAGGTAGTGCCAGGAAAAGACAAAAAAGGCCACATTCGGTCGCATTGTCTCTTGCTGTCATGTGTAATTCACCAAAACCACAGCTCCCTTTCCGCATCCAGGCCCCATAAAACTTTCCATGGTTTACACCAGATGTTTCATATGCCCTGGCTCAATCCAGTGATAGCACGTCGACCCCAATATACCACATCGTTCCAATTCACTCTACTCCTTGCACACCTTTCACCCCCCTGTAGGTTCAGGCCCCAATCGCTCAAAATCTTTTTCACTCCATCCTTCCACCTTCAGTTTGGTCTCCCGCTTCTCCTTCTTCCCTCCACGTCTTGACACATATATCCTCTTTGTCAATCTTTCCTCACTCATTCTCTCCATGTGTCCAAACCATTTCAACACACCCTCTTCTGCTCTCTCAATCACATTCTTTTTACTTCCACAGATCTCTCTTACCCGTTCATTCCTTACTCAATCAAACCACCACACACCACATATTGTCCTCAAACATTTCATTTCTAACACATCCACCCTCCTCCACACAACACTATCTACAGCCCATGCCTCGCAACCATATAACATTGTTGGAATCACTATTCCTTCAAACATACCCATTTTTGCTCTTCAAGATAACACTCTTGCCTTCCACACATTCTTCAATGCTCCCAGAACCTTGGCCCCCTCCCCCACCCTGTGACTCACTTCTGCTTCCAGGGTTCCATCCACTGCTAAGTCCACTCCCATATATCTAAAACACTTCACTTCCTCTAGATTTTTTTCTCCATTCAAACTTACCTCCCAATTAACAAATGGGAACATTGGTGAAGGGGGCTAATGGGGAGGTAATAACAAGTAGTGAAGTGAGAAGATGGAGTGAGTATTTTGAAGGCTTGTTGAATGTGTTTGATGATAGAGTGGCAGATATAGGGTGCTTTGGTCAAGGTGGTCTGCGAAGTGAGAGGGTCAGGGAAAATGGTTTGGTAAACAGAGAAGATGTAGTGAAAGCTCTGCAAAAGATGAAAGCCTACAAGGTGGCAGGTTTGGATGGTACTACAGTGGAATTTATTAAAAAAGGCATTGACTGTGCTCTTAATTGGTTGATAAGGATATTCAATGTATGTATGGATCATGAAGTGCCTGGGGATTGGTAGAATGCATGCATAGTGTCATTGTATAAAGGCAAAGGGGATAAAAGTAAGTGTTCAAATTACAGATGTATAAGTTTGTTGAGTATTCCTGGGAAATCATATGGGAGGGTATTGATTGAGAGGGTGAAGGAATGCACAGAGCATCAGACTGGGGAAGAGCAGTGTGGTTTCAGAAGTGGTAGAGGATGTGTGGATCAGGTGTTTGCTCTGAAGAATGTATGTGAGAAATACTTAGAAAAACACATGGATTTGTATGTAGCATTTATGGATCAGGAGAAGGCAAATGATAGGGTGGATAGAGATGCTCTGTGAGAGGTATTAAGAGTATATGGTGTGGGAGGTAAGTTCCTAGAAGCAGTGAAAAGCTCTTATCAAGGATGTAAGGCATGTGTTCGAGTAGGAAAAGAGGAGAGTGACTGGTTCCCAGTAAATGTCGGTCTGTGGCAGGTGAGTGATGTCTCCATGGTTGTTTAATAATCTTACTTCTTCATCCCACCACTCACTACCCTTTCTAATCTGCCCAACTCCCACACTTCTCATGCCAAGGGAATCTTATGCACAAGCCATCAGAGCTTCCCTAAATACATTTCATTCCTCCCCCACTCCCCTTACCTCCTTTGTTCTCACCTTTTTCCATTCTGTACTCAGTCTCTCCTGGTACTTCCTCATGCAAGTCTCCTTCCCAAGCTCACTTACTCTCACCACTCTCTTCACCCCAACATTCTCTCTTCTTTTCTGAAAACCTCTACAAATCTTCACCTTTGCCTCCACAAGATAATGATCAGACATCCCTCTAAATGCACCTCTCAGCACATTAACATCCAAAAGTCTCTCTTTTGCATACCTATCAATTAACACATAATCCATTACACTCTCTGGCCATATCTCTTACATACGTATACTTATGTATATCTCTCTGTTTTAAACCAGGTATTCCCAGTCACCAGTCCTTTTTCAGCACAAAAATCTACAAGCTCTTCACCATTCCCATTTACAACACTGAACATCCCATGTACACCAATTATTCCCTCAACTACCACATTACTCACCTTTGCATTCAAATCACCCGTCACTATAACCCGGTCTTGTGCATCAAAACTACTAATGCACTCACTCAGCTGCTCCCAAAACACTTGCCTCTCATGATCTTTCTTTTCATGCCCAGGTGCATATGCACCAATAATCACCCATCTCTCTCCATCCACTTTCAGTTTTACCCTTATCAATCTAGAGTTTACTCTCTTACACTCTATTACATATTCCCACCACTCCTATTTCTGAAGTAGTGCTACTCCTTCCCTTGCCCTTGTCCTCTAACTAACTGCTGACTTTACTCCCAAGACATTTCCAATCAACTCTTCCCCTTTACCCTTGAGCTTCATTTCACTCAGAGCCAAAACATCCAGGTTCCTTTCCTCAAACATACTACCTATCTCTCCTTTTCTCTCATCTTGGTTACATCCACATACATTTAGACACACCAATCTGAGCCTTCGAGGAGGACGAGAAACTCCCCATGTGACTTCTTATTGTTTCCCCTTTTAGAGAAAGTTAAAATACAAGGAGGGGAGGGTTTCTAGCCCCCTGCTCCATCTCCTTTAGTCGCTGTCTTGTATAATGCATCAAAACCACAGCCCCCTTTCCACATCCAGGCCCCACAAAACTTTCCATGGTTTACCCCAGACGCTTCACATGCCTTGGTTAAATCCATTGACAGGACGTCTAACCCGATATACCACATCATTCCAATTCACTCTATTCCTTGCATGACTTTCACCCTCCTGCATATTCAGTACCCGATCGCTCAAAATCTTTTTCACTCCATCCTTCCACCACCAATTTGGTCTCCCACTTCTCATTCCCTCCACCTCTGACACATATATCCTTTTTGTCAATCTTTCCTCACTTATTCTCTCCAGTGACCAAACCATTTCAACAGACCCTCTTCTGCTCTCTCAACCACACTCTTTTTACTAACACACATCTCTCTTACCCTTTCATTACTTAATCAAACCAACTCACACCACATATTGTCTTCAAACATCTCATTTCCAACACATCTACCCTCATCTGAACAACCCTATCTACAGCCCATGCCTCGCAACCATATAACATTGTTGGAACCACTATCCCTTCAAACATACCCATTTTTGCTTACCGAGATAATGTTCTCGCCTTTCACACATACCTGGTTTAAAAAGAGAGATATAAATAAGTGTATGTACGTAAGTAGGAGAGATGGCCAAAGAACGTTATTGGATTACGTGTTAATTGACAGGCACACGAAAAAGAGACTTTTGGATGTTAATGTGCTGAGAGGTGCAACTGGAGGGATGTCTGATTATTATCTTGTGGAGGCAAATGTGGAGCTTAGTAGAGGTTTTCAGAAAAGGAGACAGTCTTGGGGTGAAGAGAGTGGTGAGAGTAAGTGAGTTTGGTAGGGAGACTTGTGTGAGAAAGTACCAAGACAGACTAAGTGCAGAATGGAAAAAGGTGAGAGCAAAGGACATAAGGGGAGTGGGGGAGGAATGGGATGTATTTAGGGATACAGTGATGGCTTGCGCAAAAGATGCTTGTGGCATGAGAAGTGTGGGAGGTGGGCAGATTGAAAAGGGTAGTGAGTGTGGGATAAAGAAGTAAGATTATTAGTGAAAGAGAAGAGAGAGGTATTTGGGCAATTTTTGCAGGGAAAAAGTGCAAATAACTGGGAGATGAATAAAAGAAAGAGGCAGGAGGTCAAGAGAAAGGTGCAAGAGGTGAAAAAGAGAGCAAATGAGAGTTGGGGTGAGAAAGTATCATTAAATTTTAGGGATAATAAAAAGATATTTTGAAAGGAGGTAAATAATGTGCGTAAAACAAGAGAACAAACGGGAACATCAGTGAAGGGGTTAAATGGGGATGATAGAGTGGCAGATATAGGGCGTTTTGGTCGAGGTGGTGTGCGAAGTGAGAGGATTAGGGAGAATGATGTAGTTAACAAAGAAGAGGTAGTGAAAGCTTTGCAGATTATGAAACCTGTTGACTGGATGGTGAGGATATTTACTGTATGTATGACTCATGGTGAGTTGCCTGAGGATTGGCAGAATGCATGCATAGTGCCATTGTACAAAGGCAAAGGGGATACACGTGAGTGCTCATATTACAGTGGCATAAGTTTGTTATGTATTCCTTGGAAATTATATGGGAGGGTATTGATAGAGAGGGTGAAGGCATGTACAGAGCATCAGATTGGGGAAGAACATTGTGGTTTCAGAAGTGGTACAGGATGTGTGGATCAGGTGTTTGCTTTGAAGAATGTATGTGAGAAATACTTAGAAAGGCAAATGGATTTGTATGTGGCATTTATGGATGTGGAGAAGGCATATGATAGAGTTGATAGAGATGCTCTGTGGAAGGTATTACGAATATATGGTGTGGGAGGCAAGTTGTTAGAAGCAGTAAAAAGTTTTTTATTGAGGATGTAAAGCATGTGTAAGAGGAGGAAGAGAGGAAAGTGATTGGTTCTCAGTGAATGTCGGTTCGCGGCCGGGGTGCGTGATGTCTCTACAGTCGTTTAATTTGTTTATGGATGGGGTTGTTAGGGAGGTGAATGCAAGAGTTTTGGAGAGAGGGGCAAGTATGCAGTCTGTTGTGGATGAAAGAGTTTGGGAAGTGAGTTTGATGTTCTTTCCTGATGATACAGCGCTGGTGGTTGATTTAGGTGAGAAACTGCAGAAGCTGGTGACTGAGTTTGGTAAAGCGTGTGAAAGAAGAAAGCTAGGGGTAAATGTGAACAAGAGCAAGGTTATCAGGGACCGTAAAGTTGAGGGACAAGTCAATTGGGAGGTAGGTTTGAACGGAGAAGAACTGTCGGAAGTGAAGTGTTATAGATATCTGGGAATGGATTTGGCAACAAATGGAACCATGGAAGCAGAAGTGAGTCGCAGGGTGGGAGAGGGGGTGAAAGTTCTGGGAGCATTGAAAAAGGTGTGGAAGGCGAGAACATTATCTCAGAAAGCAAGAATGGGTATGTTTCAAGGAATAGTGGTTTCAACGATGTTATATGGTTGCAAGGTGTGGGCTATAGGTAGAGTAGTGCGGAAGAGGGTGGATGTGTTGGAAATGAGATATTTGAGGACAATATGTGGTGTGAGGTGGTTTGATTAAGTAATGAAAGGGTAAGAGAGATGTGTGCTAATAAAAAGAGTGTGGTTGAGAGAGCAGAAGAGAGTGTTTTGAAATGGTTTGGTCACATGGAGAGAATGAGTGAGGAAAGATTGACTAAGAGGATATATGTGTCAGAGGTGGAGGGAACAAGAAGTGGAAGACCAAATTGGAGGTGGAAAGATGGAGTGAAAAAGATTCTGGGCAATTGGGCCCTGAACATGCAGGAGGGTGAAAGGTGTGCAAGGAATAGAGTGAATTCGAACGATGTGGTATACCGGGGTCGACGTGCTGTCAATGGATTGAACCATGGCATGCGAAGCGTCTGGGGTAAACCATGGAAAGTTCTGTGGGGCCTGGATGTGGAAAAGGAGCTGTGGTTTTGGTGCATTATACAAGACAGCTAGAGACTGAGTGTGAACAAATGTGGCCTTTGTTGTCTTTTCCGAGCACTACCTTGTGCACATGCGAGGGGAGGGGGTTGTCATTTCACGTGTAGCGGGGTGGGAACGGGAATGAGTGAAGGCAGCATGTATAAATTAGGTACATGTGTATATGTCTGTGTATGTATATATATATATATTTTTTTTCATACTATTCGCTATTTCCCACGTTAGTGAGGTAGCGTTAAAAACAGAGGACTGAGCCTTTGGGGAAAAATCCTCACTTGGCCCCCTTCTCTGTTCCTTCTTTTGGAAAACTAAAAACGAGAGGGGAGGATTTCCAACCCCCCGCTCCCTTCCCTTTTACTCGCCGTCTACGACACGCAGGGAATACGTGGGAAGTATTCTTTCTCCCCTATCCCCAGGGATAATATATATATATATATATATATATATATATATATATATATATATATATATATATATATATATATATATATATTTTTTTTTTATACTTTGTCGCTGTCTCCCGCGTTTGCGAGGTAGCGCAAGGAAACAGACGAAAGAAATGGCCCAACCCCCCCCCATACACATGTATATACATACGTCCACACATGCAAATATACATACCTACACAGCTTTCCATGGTTTACCCCAGACGCTTCACATGCCTTGATTCAATCCACTGACAGCACGTCAGCCCCGGTATACCACATCGCTCCAATTCACTCTGTTCCTTGCCCTCCTTTCACCCTCCTGCATGTTCAGGCCCCGATCACACAAAATCTTTCTCACTCCATCTTTCCACCTCCAATTTGGTCTCCCTCTTCTCCTTGTTCCCTCCACCTCCGACACATATATCCTCTTGGTCAATCTTTCCTCACTCATTCTCTCCATGTGCCCAAACCACTTCAAAACACCCTCTTCTGCTCTCTCAACCACGCTCTTTTTATTTCCACACATCTCTCTTACCCTTACGTTACTCACTCGATCAAACCACCTCACACCACACATTGTCCTCAAACATCTCATTTCCAGCACATCCATCCTCCTGCGCACAACTCTATCCATAGCCCACGCCTCGCAACCATACAACATTGTTGGAACCACTATTCCTTCAAACATACCCATTTTTGCTTTCCGAGATAATGTTCTCGACTTCCACACATTCTTCAAGGCCCCCAGAATTTTCGCCCCCTCCCCCACCCTATGATCCACTTCCGCTTCCATGGTTCCATCCGCTGCCAGATCCACTCCCAGATATCTAAAACGCTTCACTTCCTCCAGTTTTTCTCCATTCAAACTCACCTCCCAATTGACTTGACTCTCAACCCTACTGTACCTAATAACCTTGCTCTTATTCACATTTACTCTTAACTTTCTTCTTCCACACACTTTACCAAACTCAGTCACCAGCTTCTGCAGTTTCACACATGAATCAGCCACCAGCGCTGTGTCGTCAGCGAACAACAACTGACTCACTTCCCAAGCTCTCTCATCCCCAACAGACTTCATACTTGCCCCTCTTTCCAAAACTCTTGCATTTACCTCCCTAACAACCCCATCCATAAACAAATTAAACAACCATGGAGACATCACACACCCCTGCCGCAAACCTACATTCACTGAAAACCAATCACTTTCCTCTCTTCCTACACGTACACATGCCTTACATCCTCGATAAAAACTTTTCACTGCTTCTAACAACTTTCCTCCCACACCATATATTCTTAATACCTTCCACAGAGCATCTCTCTCTCTCTCTCTCTCTCTCTCTCTCTCTCTCTCTCTCTCTCTCTATATATATATATATATATATATATATATATATATTTTAATTTTCCAAAAGAAGGAACAGAGAATGAGGCCAGGTGAGGATATTCCCTCAGACGCCCAGTCCTCTGTTCTTAACGCTACCTTGCTAACGCGGGAAATGGCGAATAGTATGAAAGAAAGAAATATATATATATATATATATATATATATATATATATATATATATATATATATATATATATATATAGATTTTTTTTGCTTTGTCGCTGTCTCCCGTGTTTGCGAGGTAGCGCAAGGAAACAGACGAAAGAAATGGCCCAACCCACCCCCATACACATGTATATACATACATCCACACACGCAAATATACATACCTACACAGCTTTCCATGGTTTACCCCAGATGCTTCACATGCCCTGATTCAATCCACTGACAGCACGTCAACCCCGGTATACCACATCGTTCCAATTCACTCTATTCCTTGCCCTCCTTTCACCCTCCTGCATGTTCAGGCCCCGATCACACAAAATCACCTTCACTCCATCTTTCCACCTCCAATTTGGTCTCCCACTTCTCGTTTCCTCCACCTCCGACACATATATCCTCTTGGTCAATCTTTCCTCACTCATTCTCTCCATGTGACCAAACCATTTCAAAACACCCTCTTCTGCTCTCTCAACCACACTCTTTTTTATTTCCACACATCTCTCTTACCCTTACGTTACTTACTCAATCAAACCACCTCACACCACATATTGCCCTCAAACATCTCATTTCCAGCACATCCACCCTCCTGTGCACAACTCTATCCACAGCCCACGCCTCGCAGCCATACAACATTGTTGGAACCACTATTCCTTCAAACATACCCATTTTTGCTTTCCGAGATAATGTTCTCGACTTCCAAACATTCTTCAAGGCTCCCAGAATTTTCACCCCCTCCCCCACCCTATGATTCACTTCCACTTCCATGGTTCCATCCGCTGCCAGATCCACTCCCAGATATCTAAAACACTTTACTTCCTCCAGTTTTTCTATATTCAAACTTACCTCCCAATTGACTTGACCCTCAACCCTACTGTACCTAATAACCTTGCTGTTATTCACATTTACTCTCAGCTTTCTTCTTTCACACACTATACCAAACTCAGTCACCAGCTTCTGCAGTTTCTCACACGAATCAGCCACCAGCGCTGTATCATCACCGAACAACAACTGACTCACTTCCCAAGCTCTCTCATCCACAACAGACTGCATACTTGCCCCTCTTTCCAAAACTCTTCCCTAACAACCCCATCCATACACAAATTAAACAACCATGGAGACATCACACACCCCTGCCACAAACCTACATTCACTGAGAACCAACCACTTTCCTCTCTTCCAACATGTACACATGCCTTACATCCTCGATAAAAACTTTTCACTGCTTCTAACAACTTGCCTCCCACCCCATATATTCTTAATACCTTCCACAGAGCATCTGTATCAACTCTATCATATGCCCTCTCCAGATCCATAAATGCTACATACAAATCTATTTGCCTTTCTAAGTATTTCTCACATACATTCTTCAAAGCAAACACCTGATCCACACATCCTCTACCACTTCTGAAACCACACTGCTCTTCCCCAATCTGATGCTCTGTACATGCCTTCACCCTCTCAATCAATACCCTCCCATATAATTTACCAGGAATACTCAACAAACTTATACCTCTGTAATTTCCCTTTATACAATGGCACAATGCAAGCATTCCGCCAATCCTCAGGCACCTTACCATGAGTCATACATACATCAAATAACCTTACCAACTAGTCAACAATACAGTGTCAACAATCAGTCACCCCCTTTTTAATATATTCCTCTGCAATACCATCCAAACCTGCTGCCTTGCCGGCTTTCATCTTCTGCAAAGCTTTTACTACCTCTTCTCTGTTTACTAAATCATTTTCCCTAACCTTCTCACTTTGCACACCACATCGACCAAAACACCCTATATCTCCCACTCTATCATCAAACTCATTCAACAAACCTTCAAAATATTCACTCCATCTCCTTCTCATTATCACCACTACTTGTTATCACCTCCCCATTAGCCCCCTTCACTGAAGTCTCCATTTGTTCCCTTGTCTTACGCACTTTATTTACCTCCTTCCAAAACATCTTTTTATTCTCCCTAAAATCTAATGATACTCTCTCAACCCAACTCTCATTTGCCCTCTTTTTCACATCTTGCACCTTTCTCTTGATGTCCTGCCTCTTTCTTTTATACATCTGCCACTCATTTGCATTATTCCCCTGCAAAAATCGTCCAAATGCCTCTCTCTTCTCTTTTACTAATAATATTACTTCTTCATCCCACCACTCACTACCCTTTCTAATCTGTCCACCTCCCAAACTTCTCATGCCACAAGCATCTTTTGCACAAGCCATCACTGATTCCCTAAATACATCCTATTCCTCCCCCCACTCCCCTTACGTCCTTTGTTCTCACCTTTTTCCATTCTGTACTCATTCTCTCCTGGTACTTCCTAACACAATTCTCCTTCCCAAGCTCACTTACTCTCACCACTCTCTTCACCCCAACATTCGCTCTTCTTTTCTGAAAACCTCTACAAATCTTCACCCTCACCTCCACAAGATAATGATCAGACATCTCTCCAGTTCCAACTCTCAGCACATTAACATCCAAAAGTCTCTCTTTCACGTGCCTTTCAATGAACACGTAATTCAATAACACTCTCTGGCCATCTCTCCTACTTACATACGTATACTTATGTATATCTCATTTTCTAAACCAGGCATTCCCAATCACCAGTCCTTTTTCAGCACAAAAATCTACAAGCTTTTCACCATTTCCATTTACAACACTGAACACCCCATCAACACCAATTATTCCCTCAACTGCCACATTACTCACCATTACATTCAAATCATTCATCACTATAACCTGGTCTCGAGCATCAAAACTACTAACACACTCATTCAGATGCTCCCAAAACACTTGCTTCTCATGCCCAGGTGCATATGCACCAATAATCACCCATCTCTCTCCATCCACTTTCAGTTTTACCCATATCAATCTAGTTTACTTTCTCACACTCTAACACATTCTCCCACCACTCCTGTTTCAGTAGTAGTGCTACTCCTTCCCTTGCTCTTGTCCTCTCACTAACCCCTGACTTTACTTCCAAGGCATTCCTAAACCACTCTTCCCCTTTACCCTTAAGCTTCGTTTCACTCAGAATCAAAACATCCAGGCTACAATTCTCAAACATACTACCTGTCTCTCCTTTTTTCTCATCTTGGTTACATCCACACACATTTAGACACCCCAATCTGAGCCTTCGCGTGACTCCCTCTTCTGTTTCCCCTTTTAGAAAGTTAAAACACAAGGAGGGGAGGGTTTCCAGCCCTCCACTCCCATCCCCTTTAGCCGCCTTCTATGACACGTGAGGAATGCGTGGGAAGTATTCCTTCTCTCCTCCAACCATGGAGACATCACGCACCCCTGCCGCAAACCGACATTCACTGAGAACCAATCACTTTCCTCTCTTCCTACTCGTACACATACCTTACATCCTAGATAAAAACTTTTCAATGCTTCAAACAACTTGCCTCCCACACCATATATTCTTTACACCTTCCACAGAGCATCTCTATCAACTCTATCACATACCTTCTCCAGATCCATAAATGCTACATACAAATACATTTGCTTTTCTAAGTATTTCTCACATACATTCTTCAAAGCAAACACCTGATCCACACATCCTCTACCACTTCTGAAACCACACTGCTCTTCCCCAGTCTACTGTTCGGTACATGCCTTCACCCTCTAAATCAATACCCTCCCATAAAATCTCCCAGGAATACTCAACAAACTTATACCTCTGTAATTTGGGCACTCACTTTTATCCCCTTTCCCTTTGTACATTGGCACTATGCAAGCATTCCGTCAATCCTCTGGCACTTCACCATAAGTCATACATACATTAAATAACCTTACCAACCAGTTAACAACACAGTCACCCCCTTTTTTAATAAATTCCACAGCAATACCATCTAAACCTGCCGCCTTGCCGGCTTTCATCTTTCGCAAAGCTTTTACTAGTTCTTCTCTGTTTACCAAATCATTCTCCCTAACCCTCTCACTTTGTACATCACCTCGACCAAAGTACCCTATATTTGCCACTCTATCATCAAACACATTCAACAAACCTTCAAAATACTCACTTCATCTCCTCACATCAACACTACTTGTTAACACCTCCCCATTTGCCCCTACACTTATGTTCCCATTTGTTCCCTTGTCTTACACACTTGATTTAACTCCTTCCAAAACATCTTTTTATTCTTCTTAAAATTTAATGATACTCTCTCACCCCAACTCTCATTAGCCCTCTTTTTCACATCATGCACCTTTCTCTTAACCACTTGCCTCTTTCTTTTATACATTTCCCAGTCAAATGCATTATTTCCCAGCAAAAATTGTCCAAATGCCTCTCTCTTCTCTTTCACTAAAAATCCTACCTCCTCATACCACCACTCACTACCCTTTCTAGTCTGCCCACCTCCCATGCTTCTCATGCCACAAGTATCTTTTGCGCAAGCCATCACTGCTTCCCTAAATACATCCCATCCCTCCCCCACTCCCCTTATGTCCTTTGTTCTCACCTTTTTCCATTCTGTACTCAGTCTCTCCTAGTACTTACTCACACAAGTCTCCTTACCTAGCTCACTTACTCTCATCACTCTCTTCATCCCGACATTCTCTCTTCTTTTCTGATAACCTCTACAAATCTTCACCTTCCCCTCCACAAGATAATGATCAGATATCCCTCCAGTTGCACCTCTCATCTCATTAACATCCAAAAGTCTCTCTTTCACACACCTAGCAATTAACACATAATCCAATAACACTGTCTGGCCATATCTCCTACTTACATACATATACTTCTGTGCTTTGCTTTGCTTTGTCGCTGTCTCCTGAGTCAGCGAGGTAGAGCAAGAAAACAGATGAAAGAAATGGCCCAACCCAGCCACATACACATGTATATACATACACATCCACACACACATATATACATACCTATACATCTCAACGTATACATATAAGAGTAAATGTGAATAAGAGCAAGGTTATTAGGTACAGTAGGGGTGAGGGTCAAGTCAATTGGGAGGTGAGTTTGAATGGAGAAAAACTGGAGGAAGTGAAGTGTTTTAGATATCTGGGAGTGGATCTGTCAGCGGATGGAACCATGGAAGCGGAAGTGGATCATAGGGTGGGGGAGGGGGCGAAAATTTTGGGAGCCTTGAAAAATGTGTGGAAGTCGAGAACATTATCCCGGAAAGCAAAAATGGGTATGTTTGAAGGAATAGTGGTTCCAACAATGTTGTATGGTTGCGAGGCGTGGGCTATGGATAGAGATGTGCGCAGGAGGATGGATGTGCTGGAAATGAGATGTTTGAGGACAATGTGTGGTGTGAGGTGGTTTGATCGAGTAAGTAACGTAAGGGTAAGAGAGATGTGTGGAAATAAAAAGAGCGTGGTTGAGAGAGCAGAAGAGGGTGTTTTGAAATGGTTTGGGCACATGGAGAGAATGAGTGAGGAAAGATTGACCAAGAGGATATATGTGTCGGAGGTGGAGGGAACGAGGAGATGAGGGAGACCAAATTGGAGGTGGAAAGATGGAGTGAAAAAGATTTTGTGTGATCGGGGCCTGAACATGCAGGAGGGTGAAAGGAGGGCAAGGAATAGAGTGAATTGGAGCGATGTGGTATACAGGGGTTGACGTGCTGTCAGTGGATTGAATCAAGGCATGTGAAGCGTCTGGGGTAAACCATGGAAAGCTGTGTAGGTATGTATATTTGCGTGTGTGGACGTGTGTATGTACATGTGTATGGGGGGGGGTTGGGCCATTTCTTTCGTCTGTTTCCTTGCGCTACCTCGCAAACGCGGGAGACAGCGACAAAGTATAAAAAAAAAAAAAAAAAAAATTATATATATATATATATATATATATATATATATATATATACACACACAGAAATATACATATATACACATGTACATAATATATACTGACTGCCTTTATTCATTCCTATCGCCACCCCGCCACAAATGAAATAACAACCCCCTCCCCCAAATGTGCCTGAGGTAGTGCTAGGAAAAGACAACAAATGCCACATTTATTTACACTCAGTCTCTAGCTGTCATGTAATAATGCACCAAAAACACAGCTCCCTTTTCACATCCAGGCCCCACAGAACTTTCCATGGTTTACCTGAACCGATTTACATGCCCTGGTTCAATCCATTGACAGCACGTCGACCCCAGTATACCACATCATTCCAATTCATTCTATTCTTTGCCCGCCTTTCGCCCTCCTGCATGTTCAGGCCCCGATCACTCAAAATCTTTTTCACTCCATCTTTCCACCTCCAATTTGGTCTCCCACTTCTCCTTGTTCCCTCTACCTCTGACACATATATCCTCTTGGTCAATCTTTCCTCACTCATTCTCTCCATCTGCCCAAACCATTTCAAAACACCCTCTTCTGCTCTCTCAACCACACTCATTTTATTACCACACATCTCTCTTACCCTATCATTACTTACTCAATCAAACCACCTCACACAAATTATTGTCCTCAAAAATCTCATTTCCAGCACATCCACCCTCCTCCACAAAACTCTATCCTTAGCCCATGACACGCAACCATATAACATTGTTGGAACCACTATTCCTTCAAACATACCCATTTTTGCTTTCTGAGATAATGTTCTCGACTTCCACACATTCTTCAACGCTCCCAGAACATTCACCCCCTCCCCCACCCTATGATTCACTTCCGCTTCCATGGTTCCATCCAATGCCAAATCCACTTCCAGATAATCAAAATACTTCACTTCCTTTAATTTTTCTCCATTCAAAATTACCTCCCAATTGACTTGTCCCTCAACATTACTGTACCTAATAACCTTGCTCTTATTCACATTTACTCTCAGCTTTCTTCTTTCACACTTTACCAAACTCAGTCACCAGCTTCTGCAGTTTCTCACACGAATCAGGCACCAGCGCTGTATCATCACCGAACAACAACTGCCTCACTTCCCAAGCTCTCTCATCCACAACAGACTGCATACTTGCCCCTCTCTCCAAAACTCTTGCATTCACCTCCCTAACAACCCCATCCATAAACAAATTAAACAACCATGGAGACATCACACACCCCTGCCACAAACCTACATTCAGTGAGAACCAATCACTTTCCTCTCTTCCTACACGTACACATGCCTTACATCCTCGATAAAAACTTTTCACTCCTTCTAACATCTTGCCTCCCACACCATATATTCTTAACACCTTCCACAGAGCATCACTCTCTCCTCTCTCTCTCCTCACATCCTCTCTCACTCTCTCTCTCTCTTCCTATATATAATATATATAAATAGATATATATATTTTAATTTTCCCAAAAGAAGGAACAAGAAGAGGCAGGGTGAGGATATTCCCTCAGCACGCCCAGTCCTCTGTTCTTAACGCTACTAGCTAACGCGGTAAATGGCGAATAGTAATGAAAGAAGAAAATATATATATATATATATATATAAATATATATATATATATATAAATATATATATATATAATAGAATTTATTTTGCTTTGTCGCTGTCTTCCGTGTTTGCTAGTAGCGCAGGAAAACAGACGAAAGAAATGGCCCAACCCACCCCCATACACATGTATATACATACAATCCACACAACGCAACTATACATACCTACTCAGCTTTCCATGGTTAACCCCAGATGCTTCACATGCCCTGATCAATCCACTGACAGCACGTCAACCCCGTATATACACATCGTTAATTCCAATTCACTCTATTCCTTGCCCGACTTTTCACCCTCCTGCATGTTCAGGCCCCGATCACACAAAATCTTTTCACTCCATCTTTCCACCTCCAATTTGGTCTCCCTCTTCTCCTTGTTCCCTCCACCTCCGACACATATATCCTCTTGGTCAATCTTTCCTCACTCATTCTCTCCATGTGCCCAAACCATTTCAAAACACCCTCTTCTGCTCTCTCAACCACGCTCTTTTTATTTCCACACATCTCTCTTACCCTTACGTTACTCACTCGATCAAACCACCTCACACCACACATTGTCCTCAAACATCTCATTTCCAGCACATCCATCCTCCTGCGCACAACTCTATCCATAGCCCACGCCTCGCAACCATACAACATTGTTGGAACCACTATTCCTTCAAACATACCCATTTTTGCTTTCCGAGATAATGTTCTCGACTTCCACACATTCTTCAAGGCCCCCAGAATTTTCGCCCCCTCCCCCACCCTATGATCCACTTCCGCTTCCATGGTTCCATCCGCTGCCAGATCCACTCCCAGATATCTAAAACACTTCACTTCCTCCAGTTTTTCTCCATTCAAACTCACCTCCCAATTGACTTGACCCTCAACCCTACTGTACCTAATAACCTTGCTCTTATTCACATTTACTCTTAACTTTCTTCTTCCACACACTTTACCAAACTCAGTCACCAGCTTCTGCAGTTTCTCACATGAATCAGCCACCAGCGCTGTGTCAGTCAGCGAACAACAACTGACTCACTTCCCAAGCTCTCTCATCCCCAACAGACTTCATACTTGCCCCTCTTTCCAAAACTCTTGCATTTACCTCCCTAACAACCCCATCCATAAACAAATTAAACAACCATGGAGACATCACACACCCCTGCCGCAAACCTACATTCACTGAAAACCAATCACTTTCCTCTCTTCCTACACGTACACATGCCTTACATCCTCGATAAAAACTTTTCACTGCTTCTAACAACTTTCCTCCCACACCATATATTCTTAATACCTTCCACAGAGCATCTCTCTCTCTCTCTCTCTCTCTCTCTCTCTCTATATATATATATATATATATATATATATATATATATATAATATATATATATATTTTAATTTTCCAAAAGAAGGAACAGAGAATGAGGCCAGGTGAGGATATTCCCTCAGACGCCCAGTCCTCTGTTCTTAACGCTACCTTGCTAACGCGGGAAATGGCGAATAGTATGAAAGAAAGAAATATATATATATATATATATATATATATATATATATATATATATATATATATATATATATATATAGATTTTTTTTGCTTTGTCGCTGTCTCCCGTGTTTGCGAGGTAGCGCAAGGAAACAGACGAAAGAAATGGCCCAACCCACCCCCATACACATGTATATACATACATCCACACACGCAAATATACATACCTACACAGCTTTCCATGGTTTACCCCAGATGCTTCACATGCCCTGATTCAATCCACTGACAGCACGTCAACCCCGGTATACCACATCGTTCCAATTCACTCTATTCCTTGCCCTCCTTTCACCCTCCTGCATGTTCAGGCCCCGATCACACAAAATCACCTTCACTCCATCTTTCCACCTCCAATTTGGTCTCCCACTTCTCGTTTCCTCCACCTCCGACACATATATCCTCTTGGTCAATCTTTCCTCACTCATTCTCTCCATGTGACCAAACCATTTCAAAACACCCTCTTCTGCTCTCTCAACCACACTCTTTT
Organism: Panulirus ornatus; assembly: GCF_036320965.1. Classification (NCBI taxonomy): domain Eukaryota; kingdom Metazoa; phylum Arthropoda; class Malacostraca; order Decapoda; family Palinuridae; genus Panulirus; species Panulirus ornatus. The sequence goes on from NC_092273.1 coordinate 1,761,522, forward strand.
TTATTTCCACACATCTCTCTTACCCTTACGTTACTTACTCAATCAAACCACCTCACACCACATATTGCCCTCAAACATCTCATTTCCAGCACATCCACCCTCCTGTGCACAACTCTATCCACAGCCCACGCCTCGCAGCCATACAACATTGTTGGAACCACTATTCCTTCAAACATACCCATTTTTGCTTTCCGAGATAATGTTCTCGACTTCCAAACATTCTTCAAGGCTCCCAGAATTTTCACCCCCTCCCCCACCCTATGATTCACTTCCACTTCCATGGTTCCATCCGCTGCCAGATCCACTCCCAGATATCTAAAACACTTTACTTCCTCCAGTTTTTCTATATTCAAACTTACCTCCCAATTGACTTGACCCTCAACCCTACTGTACCTAATAACCTTGCTGTTATTCACATTTACTCTCAGCTTTCTTCTTTCACACACTATACCAAACTCAGTCACCAGCTTCTGCAGTTTCTCACACGAATCAGCCACCAGCGCTGTATCATCACCGAACAACAACTGACTCACTTCCCAAGCTCTCTCATCCACAACAGACTGCATACTTGCCCCTCTTTCCAAAACTCTTCCCTAACAACCCCATCCATACACAAATTAAACAACCATGGAGACATCACACACCCCTGCCACAAACCTACATTCACTGAGAACCAACCACTTTCCTCTCTTCCAACATGTACACATGCCTTACATCCTCGATAAAAACTTTTCACTGCTTCTAACAACTTGCCTCCCACCCCATATATTCTTAATACCTTCCACAGAGCATCTGTATCAACTCTATCATATGCCCTCTCCAGATCCATAAATGCTACATACAAATCTATTTGCCTTTCTAAGTATTTCTCACATACATTCTTCAAAGCAAACACCTGATCCACACATCCTCTACCACTTCTGAAACCACACTGCTCTTCCCCAATCTGATGCTCTGTACATGCCTTCACCCTCTCAATCAATACCCTCCCATATAATTTACCAGGAATACTCAACAAACTTATACCTCTGTAATTTCCCTTTATACAATGGCACAATGCAAGCATTCCGCCAATCCTCAGGCACCTTACCATGAGTCATACATACATCAAATAACCTTACCAACTAGTCAACAATACAGTGTCAACAATCAGTCACCCCCTTTTTAATATATTCCTCTGCAATACCATCCAAACCTGCTGCCTTGCCGGCTTTCATCTTCTGCAAAGCTTTTACTACCTCTTCTCTGTTTACTAAATCATTTTCCCTAACCTTCTCACTTTGCACACCACATCGACCAAAACACCCTATATCTCCCACTCTATCATCAAACTCATTCAACAAACCTTCAAAATATTCACTCCATCTCCTTCTCATTATCACCACTACTTGTTATCACCTCCCCATTAGCCCCCTTCACTGAAGTCTCCATTTGTTCCCTTGTCTTACGCACTTTATTTACCTCCTTCCAAAACATCTTTTTATTCTCCCTAAAATCTAATGATACTCTCTCAACCCAACTCTCATTTGCCCTCTTTTTCACATCTTGCACCTTTCTCTTGATGTCCTGCCTCTTTCTTTTATACATCTGCCACTCATTTGCATTATTCCCCTGCAAAAATCGTCCAAATGCCTCTCTCTTCTCTTTTACTAATAATATTACTTCTTCATCCCACCACTCACTACCCTTTCTAATCTGTCCACCTCCCAAACTTCTCATGCCACAAGCATCTTTTGCACAAGCCATCACTGATTCCCTAAATACATCCTATTCCTCCCCCCACTCCCCTTACGTCCTTTGTTCTCACCTTTTTCCATTCTGTACTCATTCTCTCCTGGTACTTCCTAACACAATTCTCCTTCCCAAGCTCACTTACTCTCACCACTCTCTTCACCCCAACATTCGCTCTTCTTTTCTGAAAACCTCTACAAATCTTCACCCTCACCTCCACAAGATAATGATCAGACATCTCTCCAGTTCCAACTCTCAGCACATTAACATCCAAAAGTCTCTCTTTCACGTGCCTTTCAATGAACACGTAATTCAATAACACTCTCTGGCCATCTCTCCTACTTACATACGTATACTTATGTATATCTCATTTTCTAAACCAGGCATTCCCAATCACCAGTCCTTTTTCAGCACAAAAATCTACAAGCTTTTCACCATTTCCATTTACAACACTGAACACCCCATCAACACCAATTATTCCCTCAACTGCCACATTACTCACCATTACATTCAAATCATTCATCACTATAACCTGGTCTCGAGCATCAAAACTACTAACACACTCATTCAGATGCTCCCAAAACACTTGCTTCTCATGCCCAGGTGCATATGCACCAATAATCACCCATCTCTCTCCATCCACTTTCAGTTTTACCCATATCAATCTAGTTTACTTTCTCACACTCTAACACATTCTCCCACCACTCCTGTTTCAGTAGTAGTGCTACTCCTTCCCTTGCTCTTGTCCTCTCACTAACCCCTGACTTTACTTCCAAGGCATTCCTAAACCACTCTTCCCCTTTACCCTTAAGCTTCGTTTCACTCAGAATCAAAACATCCAGGCTACAATTCTCAAACATACTACCTGTCTCTCCTTTTTTCTCATCTTGGTTACATCCACACACATTTAGACACCCCAATCTGAGCCTTCGCGTGACTCCCTCTTCTGTTTCCCCTTTTAGAAAGTTAAAACACAAGGAGGGGAGGGTTTCCAGCCCTCCACTCCCATCCCCTTTAGCCGCCTTCTATGACACGTGAGGAATGCGTGGGAAGTATTCCTTCTCTCCTCCAACCATGGAGACATCACGCACCCCTGCCGCAAACCGACATTCACTGAGAACCAATCACTTTCCTCTCTTCCTACTCGTACACATACCTTACATCCTAGATAAAAACTTTTCAATGCTTCAAACAACTTGCCTCCCACACCATATATTCTTTACACCTTCCACAGAGCATCTCTATCAACTCTATCACATACCTTCTCCAGATCCATAAATGCTACATACAAATACATTTGCTTTTCTAAGTATTTCTCACATACATTCTTCAAAGCAAACACCTGATCCACACATCCTCTACCACTTCTGAAACCACACTGCTCTTCCCCAGTCTACTGTTCGGTACATGCCTTCACCCTCTAAATCAATACCCTCCCATAAAATCTCCCAGGAATACTCAACAAACTTATACCTCTGTAATTTGGGCACTCACTTTTATCCCCTTTCCCTTTGTACATTGGCACTATGCAAGCATTCCGTCAATCCTCTGGCACTTCACCATAAGTCATACATACATTAAATAACCTTACCAACCAGTTAACAACACAGTCACCCCCTTTTTTAATAAATTCCACAGCAATACCATCTAAACCTGCCGCCTTGCCGGCTTTCATCTTTCGCAAAGCTTTTACTAGTTCTTCTCTGTTTACCAAATCATTCTCCCTAACCCTCTCACTTTGTACATCACCTCGACCAAAGTACCCTATATTTGCCACTCTATCATCAAACACATTCAACAAACCTTCAAAATACTCACTTCATCTCCTCACATCAACACTACTTGTTAACACCTCCCCATTTGCCCCTACACTTATGTTCCCATTTGTTCCCTTGTCTTACACACTTGATTTAACTCCTTCCAAAACATCTTTTTATTCTTCTTAAAATTTAATGATACTCTCTCACCCCAACTCTCATTAGCCCTCTTTTTCACATCATGCACCTTTCTCTTAACCACTTGCCTCTTTCTTTTATACATTTCCCAGTCAAATGCATTATTTCCCAGCAAAAATTGTCCAAATGCCTCTCTCTTCTCTTTCACTAAAAATCCTACCTCCTCATACCACCACTCACTACCCTTTCTAGTCTGCCCACCTCCCATGCTTCTCATGCCACAAGTATCTTTTGCGCAAGCCATCACTGCTTCCCTAAATACATCCCATCCCTCCCCCACTCCCCTTATGTCCTTTGTTCTCACCTTTTTCCATTCTGTACTCAGTCTCTCCTAGTACTTACTCACACAAGTCTCCTTACCTAGCTCACTTACTCTCATCACTCTCTTCATCCCGACATTCTCTCTTCTTTTCTGATAACCTCTACAAATCTTCACCTTCCCCTCCACAAGATAATGATCAGATATCCCTCCAGTTGCACCTCTCATCTCATTAACATCCAAAAGTCTCTCTTTCACACACCTAGCAATTAACACATAATCCAATAACACTGTCTGGCCATATCTCCTACTTACATACATATACTTCTGTGCTTTGCTTTGCTTTGTCGCTGTCTCCTGAGTCAGCGAGGTAGAGCAAGAAAACAGATGAAAGAAATGGCCCAACCCAGCCACATACACATGTATATACATACACATCCACACACACATATATACATACCTATACATCTCAACGTATACATATAAGAGTAAATGTGAATAAGAGCAAGGTTATTAGGTACAGTAGGGGTGAGGGTCAAGTCAATTGGGAGGTGAGTTTGAATGGAGAAAAACTGGAGGAAGTGAAGTGTTTTAGATATCTGGGAGTGGATCTGTCAGCGGATGGAACCATGGAAGCGGAAGTGGATCATAGGGTGGGGGAGGGGGCGAAAATTTTGGGAGCCTTGAAAAATGTGTGGAAGTCGAGAACATTATCCCGGAAAGCAAAAATGGGTATGTTTGAAGGAATAGTGGTTCCAACAATGTTGTATGGTTGCGAGGCGTGGGCTATGGATAGAGATGTGCGCAGGAGGATGGATGTGCTGGAAATGAGATGTTTGAGGACAATGTGTGGTGTGAGGTGGTTTGATCGAGTAAGTAACGTAAGGGTAAGAGAGATGTGTGGAAATAAAAAGAGCGTGGTTGAGAGAGCAGAAGAGGGTGTTTTGAAATGGTTTGGGCACATGGAGAGAATGAGTGAGGAAAGATTGACCAAGAGGATATATGTGTCGGAGGTGGAGGGAACGAGGAGATGAGGGAGACCAAATTGGAGGTGGAAAGATGGAGTGAAAAAGATTTTGTGTGATCGGGGCCTGAACATGCAGGAGGGTGAAAGGAGGGCAAGGAATAGAGTGAATTGGAGCGATGTGGTATACAGGGGTTGACGTGCTGTCAGTGGATTGAATCAAGGCATGTGAAGCGTCTGGGGTAAACCATGGAAAGCTGTGTAGGTATGTATATTTGCGTGTGTGGACGTGTGTATGTACATGTGTATGGGGGGGGGTTGGGCCATTTCTTTCGTCTGTTTCCTTGCGCTACCTCGCAAACGCGGGAGACAGCGACAAAGTATAAAAAAAAAAAAAAAAAAAATTATATATATATATATATATATATATATATATATATATATATATACACACACAGAAATATACATATATACACATGTACATAATATATACTGACTGCCTTTATTCATTCCTATCGCCACCCCGCCACAAATGAAATAACAACCCCCTCCCCCAAATGTGCCTGAGGTAGTGCTAGGAAAAGACAACAAATGCCACATTTATTTACACTCAGTCTCTAGCTGTCATGTAATAATGCACCAAAAACACAGCTCCCTTTTCACATCCAGGCCCCACAGAACTTTCCATGGTTTACCTGAACCGATTTACATGCCCTGGTTCAATCCATTGACAGCACGTCGACCCCAGTATACCACATCATTCCAATTCATTCTATTCTTTGCCCGCCTTTCGCCCTCCTGCATGTTCAGGCCCCGATCACTCAAAATCTTTTTCACTCCATCTTTCCACCTCCAATTTGGTCTCCCACTTCTCCTTGTTCCCTCTACCTCTGACACATATATCCTCTTGGTCAATCTTTCCTCACTCATTCTCTCCATCTGCCCAAACCATTTCAAAACACCCTCTTCTGCTCTCTCAACCACACTCATTTTATTACCACACATCTCTCTTACCCTATCATTACTTACTCAATCAAACCACCTCACACAAATTATTGTCCTCAAAAATCTCATTTCCAGCACATCCACCCTCCTCCACAAAACTCTATCCTTAGCCCATGACACGCAACCATATAACATTGTTGGAACCACTATTCCTTCAAACATACCCATTTTTGCTTTCTGAGATAATGTTCTCGACTTCCACACATTCTTCAACGCTCCCAGAACATTCACCCCCTCCCCCACCCTATGATTCACTTCCGCTTCCATGGTTCCATCCAATGCCAAATCCACTTCCAGATAATCAAAATACTTCACTTCCTTTAATTTTTCTCCATTCAAAATTACCTCCCAATTGACTTGTCCCTCAACATTACTGTACCTAATAACCTTGCTCTTATTCACATTTACTCTCAGCTTTCTTCTTTCACACTTTACCAAACTCAGTCACCAGCTTCTGCAGTTTCTCACACGAATCAGGCACCAGCGCTGTATCATCACCGAACAACAACTGCCTCACTTCCCAAGCTCTCTCATCCACAACAGACTGCATACTTGCCCCTCTCTCCAAAACTCTTGCATTCACCTCCCTAACAACCCCATCCATAAACAAATTAAACAACCATGGAGACATCACACACCCCTGCCACAAACCTACATTCAGTGAGAACCAATCACTTTCCTCTCTTCCTACACGTACACATGCCTTACATCCTCGATAAAAACTTTTCACTCCTTCTAACATCTTGCCTCCCACACCATATATTCTTAACACCTTCCACAGAGCATCTCTATCAACTCTATCATATGCCTTCTCCAGATCCATAAATGTGCTGGAAATGAGATATTTGAGGACAATATGTGGTGTGTGTTGGTGTGATCAAGTAAGTAATGAAAGGGTAAGAGAGATATGTGGTAATAAAAAGAGTGTGATTGAGAGAGGAGGAGAGGGTGTTTTGAAATGGTTTGGTCACATGGAGAGAATGAGAGAGGAAAGATTGACAGAGTATATATGTGTCAGAGGTGGAGGGAACGAGGAGAAGTGGGAGACCAAATTGGAAGTGGAAAGATGGAGTGAAAAAGATTTTAAGTGATCGAGGCCTGAACATGCAGGAGGGTGAAAGGCGTGCAAGGAATAGAGTTAATTGGAACGATGTGGTATACCGGGGTCAACGTGCTGTCAATGGATTGAACCAAGGCATGTGAAGCATATGGGGTAAACCATGGAAAGTTCTGTGGGGCCTGGATGTGGAAAGGGAGCTGTGGTTTCGGTGCAAAATAAATAAATAAATAAATAAATAAAAATATATATATTTTTCTTTTCTTTCAAACTATTCGCCATTTCCTGCATTAGCAAGGCAGCGTTTAGAACAGAGGACTGGGCCTCTGAGGGAATATCCTCACCTGGCCCCCTTCTCTGTTCCTTCTTTTGGAAAATTAAAAAAAAAACAAGAGGGGAGGATTTCCAGCTCCCCACTCCCTCCCCTTTTAGTCGCCTTCTACGACACGCAGGGAATACGTGGGAAGTATTCTTTCTCCCCTATCCCCACGGATATATATATATATATATATATATATTTTTTTTTTTTTTTTTTTTTTTTTGCTTTGTCGCTGTCTCCCGCGTTTGCAAGGTAGCGCAAGGAAACAGACGAAAGAAATGGCCCAACCCACCCCCATACACATGTATATACATATGTCCACACACGCAAATATACATACCTACACAGCTTTCCATGGTTTACCCCAGACGCTTCACATGCCCTGATTCAATCCACTGACAGCACATCAACCCCGGTATACCACATCGCTCCAATTCACTCTATTCCTTGCCCTCCTTTCACCCTCCTGCATGTTCAGGCCCCGATCACACAAAATCTTTTTCACTCCATCTTTCCACCTCCAATTTGGTCTCCCTCTTCTCCTCGTTCCCTCCACCTCCGACACATATATCCTCTTGGTCAATCTTTCCTCACTCATTCTCTCCATGTGCCCAAACCATTTCAAAACACCCTCTTCTGCTCTCTCAACCACGCTCTTTTTATTTCCACACATCTCTCTTACCCTTACATTACTTACTCGATCAAACCACCTCACACCACACATTGTCCTCAAACATCTCATTTCCAGCACATCCATCCTCCTGCGCACAACTCTATCCATAGCCCACGCCTCGCAACCATACAACATTGTTGGAACCACTATTCCTTCAAACATACCCATTTTTGCTTTCCGAGATAATGTTCTCGACTTCCACACATTCTTCAAGGCTCCCAGAATTTTCGCCCCCTCCCCCACCCTATGATCCACTTCCGCTTCCATGGTTCCATCCGCTGCCAGATACACTCCCAGATATCTAAAACACTTCACTTCCTCCAGTTTTTCTCCATTCAAACTCACCTCCCAATTGACTTGACCCTCAACCCTACTGTACCTAATAACCTTGCTCTTATTCACATTTACTCTTAACTTTCTTCTTTCACACACTTTACCAAACTCAGTCACCAGCTTCTGCAGTTTCTCACATGAATCAGCCACCAGCGCTGTATCATCAGCGAACAACAACTGACTCACTTCCCAAGCTCTCTCATCCCCAACAGACTTCATACTTGCCCCTCTTTCCAAAACTCTTGCATTCACCTCCCTAACAACCCCAACTATAAACAAATTAAACAACCATGGAGACATCACACACCCCTGCCGCAAACCTACATTCACTGAGAACCAATCACTTTCCTCTCTTCCTACACGTACACATGCCTTACATCCTCGATAAAAACTTTTCACTGCTTCTAACAACTTGCCTCCCACACCATATATTCTTAATACCTTCCACAGAGCATCTCTATCAACTCTATCATATGCCTTCTCCAGATCCATAAATGCTACATACAAATCCATTTGCTTTTCTAAGTATTTCTCACATACATTCTTCAAAGGAAACACCTGATCCACACATCCTCTACCACTTCTGAAACCACACTGCTCTTCCCCAATCTGATGCTCTGTACATGCAAATGGGGAGGTGATAACAAGTAGTGATGATGTGAGAAGGAGATGGAGTGAGTATTTTGAAGGTTTGTTGAATGTGTTTGATGACAGAGTGGCAGATATAGGGTGTTTTGCTCGAGGTGGTGTGCAAAGTGAGAGGGTTAGGGAAAATGAGTTGGTAAACAGAGAAGAGGTAGTAAAAGCTTTGCGGAAGATGAAAGCCGGCAAGGCAGCAGGTTTGGATGGTATTGCAGTGGAATTTATTAAAAAAGGGGGTGACTGTATTGTTGACTGGTTGGTAAGGTTATTTAATGTATGTATGACTCATGGTGAGGTGCCTGAGGATTGGCGGAATGCGTGCATAGTGCCATTGTACAAAGGCAAAGGGGATAAGAGTGAGTGCTCAAATTACAGAGGTATAAGTTTTTGAGTATTCCTGGGAGGGTATTGTTTGAGAGGGTTACGGCATGTACAGAGCATCAGATTGGGGAAGAGCAGTGTGGTTTCAAAAGTGGTATAGGATGTGTGGACCAGGTGTTTACTTTGAAAAATATATGTGAGAAATACTTAAAAAGGCAAATGGATTTGTATGTAGCATTTAGGATCTGGAGAAGGCAAATGATAGAGTTGATAGAGATGCTCTGTGGAAGGAATTAAGAATATATGGTGTGGGAGGCAAGTTGTTAGAAGCAGTGAAAAGTTTTTATCGAGAATGTAAAGCATGTGTATGTGTAGGAAGAGATGAAAGTGATTGGTTCTCAGTGAATGTTGGTTTGCAGTAGGGGTGCGTGATATCTCCATGGTTGTTAAATTTGTTTATGGATGGGGTTGTTAGGGAGGTGAATGCAAGAGTTTTGGAAAGAGGGGCAAGTATGCAGACTGTTGTGGATGAGAGAGCTTGGGAAGTGAGTTGTTCGGTGATGATACAGCGCTGGTGTCTGATTCGGGTGAGAAACTGCAGAAGCTGGTGACTGAGTTTGGTAAGGTGTGCGAAAAAAGAAAGCTGAGAGTAAAAATGTGAACAAGAGCAACAAAGGTCACATTCGTTCACACTCAGTCTCTAGCTGTCATGTATAATGCAACGAAACCACAGCTCCCTTTTCACATCCAGGCCCCACACAACTTCTGTGGTTTACCCCAGACACTTCACATGCCCTGGGCCAATCCAATGACAACATGTTGATCCCGGTATACCACATCGTTCCAATTCACTCTATTCCTTGCACGCCTTTCACCCTCCTGCATGTTCAGGCCCCGATCACTCGAATTCTTTTTTACTCCATCTTTCCACCTCCAATTTGGTCTCCCCCTTCTCATTCCCTCCACCACGGACACATATATCTTCTTTGTCAATCTTTCCTTACTCATTCTCTCCATGTGACCAAACCACTTGAAAACACCCTCTTCTGCTCTCTCGACCACACTCTTTTTATTAGCACACATCTCTCTTACCCTTTCACTACTTACTCGATCAAACCACCTCACACCACATATTGTCCTCAAACATCTCATTTCCAGTATATCCACCCTCGTCTGCACAACACTATCTACAGCCCACGCCTCGCAATCATATAACATTGTTGGATCCACTGTTCCTTCAAACATGCCTATTTTTGCTTTTTCCCACGTTAGGGAGGTAGCGCAAAGAAACAGACAAGAGAATGGCCCAACCCACCCAAGTACACATGTATGTACATACACATCCACACACGCGCATATACATACCTACACATTTCAACGAACACATATATATATATATATACATACACAGACATACACATACATACACATGTACATAATCCATACTTGCTGCCTTTATTCATTCCTGTTGCCACCCAACCACACATGAAATGACAATCCCCTCCCCCGCATGCGAGCGAGGTGGTGCTAGGAAAAGACAACAAAGGCCACATTCGTTCACACTCAGTCTCTAGCTGTCATGTATAATGCACCGAAACCATAGCTCCCTTTCCACATCCAGGCCCCACACAACTTTCCATGGTTTACCCCAGACGCTTCACATGCCCTGGTTCAATCCATTGACAGCACGTCGACCCCGGTATACCACATCGATCCAATTCACTCTATTCCTTGCCCGCCTTTCACCCTCCTGCATGTTCAGGCCCCGATCACTCAAAATCTTTTTCACTCCATCTTTCCACCTCCAATTTGGTCTCCCACTTCTCCTTGTTCCCTCCACCTCTGACACACATATCCTCTTGGTCAATCTTTCCTCACTAATTCTTTCCATGTGAACAAACCATTTCAAAACACCCTCCTCTGCTCTCTCAACTACACTCTTTCTATTACCACACATCTCTCTTACCCTATCATTACTCACTCAATCAAACCACCTCACACCACATATTGTCCTCAAGCATCTCACTTCCAACACATCCACCCTCCTCTGCACTACTCTATCTATAGCCTATGCCTCACAACCATAAAACATTGTTAGAACCGCTAACCCTTCAAATATACCAATTTTTGCTTTCTGAAATAATGTTCTCGCCTTCCACACATTTTACAATGCTCCCAGAACTTTCGTCCCCTCCCCCACCCTGTGACTCACTTCGGCTTCCATGGTTCCATCAGCTGCCAAATCCACTCCAAGATATCTAAAACACTTCACTTCCTCCAGTATTCTCCATTCAAACTTATCTCCAATTCACTTCCTCCAGTTTTTCTCCATTCAAACTTATATCCAATTCACTTCCTCCAGTTTTTCTCCATTCAAACCTATCTCCTAAATGACAAGTCCCTCAACTCTACTGTTCCTGATAACCTTGCTCTTATTCACATTACTCTCAGCTTTCTTCTTTCACACACTTTACCAAACTCAGTCACCAGCTTCTGCAGTTTCTCACATGAATCAACAACCAGCGCTGTATCCTCAGCAAACAATAACTGACTCACTTCCCAAGCCCTCTCATCCACAACAGACTGCATACTTACCCCTTTCTCCAAAACTCTTGCATTCACCTCCCTAACAACCCCATCCATAAACAAATTTAACAACCATGGAGACATCACACACCCCTGCCGCAAACTAACATTCACTGAGAACCAGTCACTTTCCTCTCTTCCTACCTGTACACATGCCTTACTTCCTCAATAAAAACTTTTCACTTTTCACTGCTTCTAGCAACTTGCCTCTCACACCATATATTCTTAATACCTTCCACAGAGCATCTCTATCAACTCTATCATATGCCTTCTTCAGATCCATAAATGCTACATACAAATCCATTTGCTTTTCTAAGTATTTCTCATATACATTCTTTAAAGCAAACACCTGATTCACACATCCTCTACCACTTCTGAAACCACACTGCTTTTCCCCAATCTGATGCTCTGCACATGCTTACACCCTTTCAATCAATACCTTCCCACATAATTTCCCATTAATACTCAACAAACTTATACCTCTGTAATTTGAGCACTCACCTTTATCCCCTTTCCCTTTGTACAATGGAACTATGCATGCATTCCGCCTATCCTCAGGCACCTCACCAGTCATACATACTTTAGATATCCTTACCAACCAGTCAGTGAAGAGAGTGGTGAGTGGTGAGAGTAAATGAGCTTGGGAAGGAGACTTGTGTGTGGAAGTACAAGGAGAGACTGAGTGCAGAAGGGTGAAAGGTGAGAGCAAAGGACATAAGGGGAGTGGGGAGAAATGGGATGTATTTAGGGAAGCAATGATGGCTTGTGCAAAAGATACTTGTGGCATGAGAAACGTGGGAGAAGGGCAGATTAGAAAGGGCAGTGAGTGTTGGGATGAAGAAGTAAGATTATCAGTGAAAGACACGAGAGAGGCATTTAGAAGGTTTTTGCGGGGAAATAATGCAAATGACTGGGAGATGTATAAAAGAAAGAGGCAGGAGGTGAAGAGTAAGGTGCAAGAGGTGAAGAAGAGGGCAAATGAGAGTTGGGGTGAGATTTATTTATTTATTTTGCTTTGTTGCTGTCTCCCTCATTTGCAAGGTAGCGCAAGGAAACAGACGAAAGAAATGGCCCAACCCACCCTCATACACATGTATATACATACATGTCCACACATGCAAATATACATACCTATACATCTCAATGTACACATATATATACACACACAGACACATACATATATACCCATGCACACAATTCACACTGTCTGCCTTTATTTATTCCCATCGCCACCTTGCCACACATGGAATACCATCCCCCTCCCCACTCATGTGTGTGAGGTAGCGCTAGGAAAAGACAACAAAGGCCACATTCGTTCACACTCAGTCTCTAGCTGTCATGCAATAATGCCCGAAACCACAGCTCCCTTTCCACATCTAGGCCCCACACAACTTTCCATGGTTTACCCCAGACGCTTCACATGCCCTGATTCAATCCACTGACAGCACGTCAACCCCAGTATACCACATCAATCCAATTCACTCTATTCCTTGCCCACCTTTCACCCTCCTGCATGTTCAGGCCCCGATCACACAAAATCTTTTTCACTCCATCTTTCCACCTCCAATTTGGTCTCCCTCTTCTCCTCATTCCCTCCACCTCCGACACATATATCCTCTTGGTCAATCTTTCCTCACTCATTCTCTCCATGTGCCCAAACCATTTCAAAACACCCTCTTCTGCTCACTCAACCACGCTCTTTTTATTTCCACACATCTCTCTTACCCTTACATTACTTACTCGATCAAACCACCTTACACCACACATTGTCCTCAAACATCTCATTTCCAGCACATCCACCCTCCTGCGCACAACTCTATCCATAGCCCACGCCTCGCAACCATACATTAAATTTTAGGGAGAATGAAAAGATGTTTTGTAAGGAGGTAAATAAAGTGCATATGACAAGAGAACAAATGGGAACATCGGTGAAGGGCGCTAATGGAGAGGTAATAACAAGGAGTGGTGATGTAAGAAGATGGAAGTGAGTATTTTGAAGGTTTGTTGAGTGTATTATATGACAGAGTGGCAGATATAGGGTGTTTTGGTCAGGGTGGTGTGCGAACTTAGAGGGTCAGGAAGAATGATTCGGTAAACAGAGAGGAGGTAGTGAAAGCTTTGCAAAAAATGAAAGCTGGCAAAGCGGCAGGTTTGGATGGTATTGCAGTGGAATTTATTAGAAAAGGGGGTGACAGTGTTGTTGACTGGTTGGTGAGGACATTTAATGTATGTATGGCTTATGGTGAAATGCCTAGATTGGCGGAATGCATGCATAGTGCCATTGTACAAAGGCAAAGGGGATAAAGGTTAGTGTTCAAATTACAGAGGTATAAGTTTGTTGAGTATTCCTGGTAAATCAAATGGGAGGGTATTGATTGAGAGGGTGAAGGCATGTACAGAGCATCAGATTGGGGAAGAGCAGTATGGTTTCAGAAGTGGAAGAGGATGTGTGGATCAGGTGGTTGCTTTGAAGAATGAAAGTGAGAAATACTTAGAAAAGCAAATGGATTTGTATGTAGCATTTATGGATCTGGAGAAGGCATATGATTAGAGTTGATAGAGATGCTCAGTGGAAGATACTAAGAGTATATGGTGTGGGAGGCAAGTTGCTAGAAGCAGTGAAAAGCTTTTATCGAGGATGTAAGGCACATGTACAAGCAGCAGGGGTGCATGATGTCTCCATGGTTTTTTTGGATGGGATTGTTAGGGAGGTGAATGCAAGAGTTTTGGAAAGAGGGGCAAGTATGCAGTCTGTTGTGGATGAGAGGGCTTGGGAAGTGAGTCAATTGTTCGCTGATGACACAGTGCTGGTAGCTGATTCGGGTGAGAAACTGCAGAAGCTGGTGACTGAGTTTGGTAAAGTGTGTGAGAGAAAAAAAGCTGAGAGTAAATGTGAATAAGAGCAAGGTTATTAAGTACAGTAGGGTTGAGGGACAAGTCAATTGGGAGATAAGTTTGAATGGAAAAAAACTGAAGGAAGTGAAGTGTTTTAGATATCTTGGAGTGGATTTGGCAGTGGATGTAACCATGGAAGCGGAAGTGAGTCACTGGGTAGGGAGGGGGCAAAAGTTCTAGGAGCGTTGAAAAATGTGTGGAAGGTGAGAACATTATCTTGGAAAGCAAAAATGGGTATGTTTGAAGGAATAATGTTCCAATAATGTTATATGGTTGCGAGGCGTAGGCTATAGATAGGGATAAGGGTCGAAGTGTTAGAAATGAGGTGTTTGAGAACAATATGTGGTGTGAGGTGGTTTGATTACTGAGTAAGTAATGAAAGGGTACAAGAGATGTGTGGTTACAAAAAAAGTGTGGTTGAGAGAGCAGAAGAGGGTGTATTGAAATGGTTTGGTCACATGGAGAGAATGAGTGAAGAAAGATTGACAAAGAGGTTATATGTGTCACAGATGGAGGGAACAAGAAGTGGGAGACCAAATTGGAGGTGGAAGGATGGAGTGAAGAAGATTTTGAGCGATTGGGACCTGAACATACAGGAGGGTGATAGGCGTGCAAGGAATAGAGTGAATTGA
Organism: Panulirus ornatus; assembly: GCF_036320965.1. Taxonomy (NCBI): domain Eukaryota; kingdom Metazoa; phylum Arthropoda; class Malacostraca; order Decapoda; family Palinuridae; genus Panulirus; species Panulirus ornatus. The sequence goes on from NC_092273.1 coordinate 1,776,894, forward strand.
AATAATGTGGCATACCTGGGTTGACGTGCTGTCAGTGGATCGAACCAGGGCATGTGAAGCATTTGGGGTAAACAATGGAAAGTTTTGTGGGGCCTGGATGTGGAAAGGGGGCTGTGGTTTCGGTGCATTATACATGACAGCTAGAGACTAAGGACGAACGAATGTGGCCTTTGTTGTCCTTTCCTAGCACTATCTTGTGTGCTTGCGGGGGGAGAGGGGTGTCATTTCATGTGTGGCGGGATGGCGATGGGAATGAATAAAGGCAGCAAGTATGAATTATGTATATGTGTATAACATGTATATGTCTGTGTACATATAAATATGTATCCCTGGGGATAGGGGAAAAATAATACTTCCCACACATTCCTCACGTGTCGTAGAAGGCGACTAAATGGGACGGGAGCGGGGGGGGGGGGGCTAGAAACCCTCCCCTCCTTGTATTTTACCTTTCTAAAAGGGGAGACAGAAGGAGTCAAGTGGGTAGTGCTCATCCTCCTCGAAGGCTCAGATTGGGGTGTCTAAATGTGTTTGGATGTAACCAAGATGAGAAAAAGGAGAGACAGGTAGTATGTTTGAGGAAAGAAACCTTGATGTTTTGGCTCTGAGTGAAAAGAAGCTCCAGGGTAAAGAGGAAGAAATATTTGGGAATGTCTTGGGAGTATAGTCAGGGGTTGGTGAGAGGACAAGAGCAAGGGAAGGAGTAGCACTACTGAAACAGGAGTGGTGGGAGTATGAGATAAGAGTGTAAGAAAGTAAACTCTAGATTGATATGGGTAAAACTGAAAGTGGATGGAGAGAGATGGGTGATTATTGGTGCATATGCACCTGGGCATGAGAAGAAAGATCATGAGAGGCAAGTGTTTTGGGAGGAGCTGAGTGAGTGTGTTAGTAGTTTTGATGCACGAGACCAGGTTATAGTAATGGGTGATTTGAATGCAAAGGTGAGTAATGTGGCAGTTGAGGGAATAATTGGTGTACATAGGGTGTTCGTGTTGTAAATGGAAATGGTGAAGAGCTTGTGGATTTGTGTGCTGAAAAAGGACTGGTGATTGGGAATACCTGGTTTAAAAAGAAGTATATACATAAGTATACGTATATAATTAGGAGAGATGTCCAGAGAGCGTTATTGGATTATGTGTTAATTGATAGGCGTGTGAAAGAGAGACTTTTAGAGGTTAATGTGCTGAGAGGTGCAACTGGAGGGATGTCTGATCATTATCTTGTGGAGGCGAAGGTGAAGATTGTAGAGGTTTTCAGAAAAGAAGAGAGAATGTTGGGGTGAAAAGAGTGGTGAGAGTACATAAGCTTGGGAAGGAGACTTGTGTGAGGAAGTACCAGGAGAGACTGAGTGCAGAATGGAAAAAGGTGAGAACAAAGGACATAAAGGGAGTGGGGGAGGAATGGGATGTATTTTGGGAAGCAGTGATGGCTTGCGCAAAAGATGCTTGTGGCATGAGAAGCGTGGGAGGTGGGCAGATTAGGAAGGGTAATGAGTGGTGGGATGAAAAAGTAAGGTTATTAGTGAAAGAGAAGAGAGACGCATTTAGAAAATTTTTGCAGGGAAATAGTGCAAATCACTAGGAGAGGTATAAAACAAAGAGGTGCAAAGAGTGTAAATCAAGAGAGAGGGGCAAGAGGTGAAAAAGAGGGCAAATGAGAGTTGAGGTGAGAGAGTATCATTAAATTTTAGGGAGAATAAAAAGATGTTTTGGAAGGAGGTAAATAAAGTGCGGAAGACAAGAGAACAAATGGGAACATTGGTGAAGGGGCTAATGGGAAGGTGATAACTTATATGTATACATTGAGATGTATAGGTATGTATATGTGCGTGTGTGGATGTGTATGTATATACATGTGTATGTGGGTGGGTTGGGCTATTCTTTCTTCCGTTTCCTTGCGCTACCTCGCTAACACGGGAGAAAGCAACAAAGTATAATAAACAAATAATGAATATAAATAATTTTTTTTTTCTTTTTTTTTTTTTGCCGGTCTCCCGCGTTTGCGAGGAAGCGCAAGGAAACAGACGAAAGAAATGGCCCAACCGACCCCCATACACATGCCTTGATTCAATCCACTGACAGCACGTCAACCCCGGTATACCACATCGCTCCAATTCACTCTATTCTTTGCCCTCCTTTCACCCTCCTGCATGTTCAGGCCCCGATCACACAAAATCTTTTTCACTCCATCTTTCCACCTCCAATTTGGTCTCCCTCTTCTCCTCGTTCCCTCCACCTCCGACACATATATCCTCTTGGTCAATCTTTCCTCACTCATTCTCTCCATGTGACCAAACCATTTCAAAACACCCTCTTCTGCTCTCTCAACCACGCTCTTTTTATTTCCACACATCTCTCTTACCCTTACGTTACTTACTCGATCAAACCACCTCACACCACACATTGTCCTCAAACATCTCATTTCCAGCACATCCATCCTACTGCGCACAACTCTATCCATAGTCCACGCCTCGCAACCATACAACATTGTTGGAACCACTATTCCTTCAAACATACCCATTTTTGCTTTCCGAGATAATGTTCTCGACTTCCACACATTCTTCAAGGCTCCCAGAATTTTCGCCCCCTCCCCCACCCTATGATCCACTTCCGCTTCCATGGTTCCATCCGCTGCCAGATCCACTCCCAGATATCTAAAACACTTCACTTCCTCCAGTTTTTCTCCATTCAAACTCACCTCCCAATTGAATTGACCCTCAACCCTACTGTACCTAATAACCTTGCTCTTATTCACATTTACTCTTAACATTCTTCTTTCACACACTTTACCAAACTCAGTCACCAGCTTCTGCAGTTTCTCACATGAATCAGCCACCAGCACTGTATCATCAGCGAACAACAACTGACTCACTTCCCAAGCTCTCTCATCCCCAACAGACTTCATACTTGCCCCTCTTTCCAAAACTCTTGCATTCACCTCCCTAACAACCCCATCCATAAACAAATTAAACAACCATGGAGACATCACACACCCCTGCCGCAAACCTACATTCACTGAGAACCAATCACTTTCCTCTCTTCCTACACGTACACATGCCTTACATCCTCGATAAAAACTTTTCACTGCTTCTAACAACTTGCCTCCCACACCATATATTCTTAATACCTTCCACAGAGCATCTCTATCAACTCTATCATATGCCTTCTCCAGATCCATAAACGCTACATACAAATCTATTTGCTTTTCTAAGTATTTCACACATACATTCTTCAAAGCAAACACCTGATCCACACATCCTCTACCACTTCTGAAACCACACTGCTCTTCCCCAATCTGATGCTCTGTACATGCCTTCACCCTCTCAATCAACACCCTCCCATATAATTTGCCAGGAATACTCAACAAACTTATACCTCTGTAATTTGAGCACTCACTCTTATCCCCTTTGCCTTTGTACAATGGCACTATGCACGCATTCCGCCAATCCTCAGGCACCTCACCATGAGTCATACATACATTAAATAACCTTACCAACCAGTCAACAATACAGTCACCCCCTTTTTTAATAAATTCCACTGCAATACCATGCAAACCTGCTGCCTTGCCGGCTTTCATCTTCCGCAAAGCTTTTACTACCTCTTCTCTGTTTACCAACTCATTTTCCCTAACCCTCACACTTTGCACACCACCTCGACCAAAACACCCTATATCTGCCACTCTATCATCAAACATCAAATAATATATATATCATATATAACTGGTTTCCCGCAGCAGTGAGGCAGTGCCAGGAAACAGATGAAGAATGGCCCATCCACTCATTTACACATATGTATACATAAATGCCCATATACACACATAAACATACACATACATATCAATATATACATACATACATAGACATACAGACATATACATATATACACATGTACATATTCATATTTGCTTGCCTTCATCCATTCGTGTTGCCACCCCGCCCCTCAGGAAATAATATCACTACCCCCTGCTTCAGTGAAGTAGTGCCAGGAAAGCAGACAAAAATGGCTACATTCATTCACACTCAGTCTCTAGCTGTCATGCATAATGAACCAAAACACATTTCCCTATCCACATCCAGGGCCCACGAACCTTTCCATGGTTAGCCCCAAACACTTTACATGACCTGGTCCGGTCCAATGACAGCATGTCGCCCCCGGTATACTACATTGTTCCAATTCACTCTATTCCTTGCACGCCTTTCACCCCACTGCATGTTCAGGTCCCGATCGCTCAAAATCTTTTTCACACCATTCTTCCACCTCCAATTCGGTCTCCCACTTCTTGTTTCCTCCACCTCTGATGCATGTATCCTCATTGTCAATCTTTCCTCATTTATCCTCTCCATATGTCAAAACCATTTCAACTCATGCTCTTCAGCTCTATCAACCACAATCTTTTTATTTCCACACCTCTCTCTTATCCTTTCATTACTTACTCGATTAAACCACCTCACACCACATATTGTCCTTAAACATATCATTTCCAACACATCCACCCTCCTCCATACTACCCTATCTATAGCCCATGCCTCGCAACCATATAACATTGTTGGAACTACTATTCCTTCAAACATAACCATTTTGCTCTCTGAAATAACATTCTCTACTTCTATACATTTTTTATCGCTCAGAAATTTTGCCCTTCCCCCACCTTGTGACTCACCTCTACTTCCATGGTTCCATCTGCTGCAAAGTCCACTCCCAGATATCTAAAATATTTCACTTCCTCCAATTTTTCCCCATTCTAACTTACATCCCAATTAATTTGTCCCTCAACCGGACTGAACCTAATAAGCTTGCTCTTATTCACATTTCTTCTCAACTTTCTCCTTACACACATTTTTCCAAACTCAGTCACCAACTTCTGCAGTTTCTCACACAAATCAGCCACTAAGGATGTATCATCGGCGAACAACAACTGACTCACTTCACAGGCCCTCTCTTCCCCAACAGACAGCATACTTGCCCCTCTCCAAAACTCTTACATTTACCTCCCTAACCATCCCATCCAGAAACAAATTCAACAACCATGGGGACATCACACACCCCTGCCACAAACCACCATTCACTGGGAACCAATCACACTCTTCTCTTCCTACTCATGCACAAGCCTTACATCCATGGTAAAAACTTTTCATTGCTTGTGGCAACTTACCTCCCATACCAATATACTCTTAAAACCTTCAAGAAAGCATCTCTATCAACCCTATCATATGCCTTCTCCAGATCCATAAATGCTACATACAAATCCATCTGTTTTTCCAAGTATTTCTCACATACAGTCTTCAAAGCAAACACCTGATCCACACTTCCTCTACCACTTCTGATACCACACTGTTCTTCCCCAATCTGATGCTCTGTACATGCCTTCACCTTCTGAATGTATACCCTCCCATATAATTTCCCAAGAATACTCAACAAACTCATGCCTGTGTAGTTTGAACACTCATCTCTATCCCATCTGCCTTTGTACAATGGCACTATGCATGCATTCTGCCAATCCTCAGGCACTTTACCATTGTCCATACATGTATTGAATATCCTTACCAACTAATCAACAACACAGTCACCCCATTTCTCAGTAAATTCAACTGCAATAGTATCCAAACCTGTCACTTTTGCTGGATTTCATTTTCTGGAAAGCTTTAACTACCTCTTCTCTCTTTACCAAACCATTCGCCCTGGCCATTCCACTTTGCACACAATCCTGACAAAAAAACCCTGTGTCTGTCACTCTATCATCAAAAACATTCAACAAACCTTCAAAATACTCACTTCCATCTTCTCACATCACCACTCCTTGTTATTACCTCTCCATTTGCCCCCTTCACCGATGTTCCCATTTTTTCCCTTGTCTTATGCACGTCACTTACCTCCTTCCAAAATATCTTTTCATTCTCCCTAAAGTTTAACGATACTCTCTCATCCCAACTCTCATTTGCCCTCTTTTTCAACTCTTGCACCTTTCTCTTGACCTCTTGCTGCTTTCTTTTATACATCTCCCAGTCATTTACACTACTTCCCTGAAAATATCGTCCAAATGCCTCTCTTTTCTCTTTCACTAACAATCTTACTTCTTTGTCCCACCACTCACTACCCTTTATAATCTGCCCATCTCTCACCTTTCTTATAACATGTGCATCTTTTGTGCAAGCCATCACGGCTTCCCGAAATACATCCCATTCACCCCTCTAATGTCAATTGCTTTCACCTTTTGCTATTCTACACTCAATCTCTCCTGATACTACCCCCACAGAAGTCTCCTTTCCAAGCTCACTTATTCTCACCACGCTCTTCTTCCCAACATTGTCTTCTTTTTTGAAAACCTCCACAAGTCTTCACCTTCGCCTCTGCAAAATTTCTATTTTATGCTTGATCTTTGTTTCTAGCTTTCATGGGGTAGTGCCAGGATCAGACAAGAAAAGGTTGCATCCACTTATATCCATTCTCTAGCTCCCTATCCACAAGCAAGCCCAACAGACCTTTCTATGGATTACCTCAGGCACTTTACATGCCTTGGTTCAGTCCACTGACAGCACCTTGATCCCTGGATACTACATCATTCCAATTCCTTATCTATAGCCCATGCCTCACGTCCACATAAGATTGTTGGGATATTCAAACATACCCCCTATGACCTCCCTTCACACATTCTTCAGCACTTAAAAAACTCAAACCATGATTCAGTTCTGCATCCATGGTTCTATTCATGGCCATGTACACTCCCAAGTATCTAAAACATTTCACTTTCTCCAATTTTTCTCTAATCAAACCCATACCCCAACTAACCTTCCCTTAACCCTGCTAAATCTAATAACCTTGTTTTTATCAACATTTACTCTCAACTTCCTTGTTTCACATACTTTTCCAAACTCAGCCACCAACTTCAGCAGTTTCTCACTTGAATCTACAACAAGTGCTATATCATCAGCAAAGAACACTTGACTCACTTCCTAGGCCCTCTCATCCCCTACAACATGGCTATTCAATTACTTTAGGAGTAGGGCCAGATTATGAAACTTAAATTGATGGAAGCACCATACATTTATTTCACATCCATTTTTTTTCTTTAAACACTTCTACAAAGAAATAAAAAATTACAATTTGTTGCTAGTTTCATTCAGCTATTTAATACATTTGGTCATGACAAAAATTTATGTAAAATTTTGTAAGTAAATAAATAAGTAAATTTCATTAATTCATTTTAATTCTTCTGAATCTGTCAAAGCGCCAATGAAAAACCACTCTAGGGCTGGATTTGGCCCGCGGGCCAACAATTGAATAGTCCTGCCCTTCAGACTGCATACTCGTCCTTCTCTCCAAGACTCTCATATTTACCTCCCTCAGCATCTCATCCATAAACAAATTAAACATTGGTAATATCACACTCCCCATTCACATCCATTACACTGCAAATTTTGTCATGTAAAGTATGGGATATAATGCTAGTTCCCAGATGGCAATCAGAACATAAGACAGCATATGCACCTCAATGTATCTTTGTTTATTTCATTAACTTACAAAATTCTCCATGCCTACATACACGTAGCTTTGCACTGATTTTACAACAGTTCAATAGTGATATACTTTTTTGTAACTTTACACCTATACTGATAATCTGATCGGCAATTCTATGAAGAAACAAGACCAAGCTTGATCTCTATCCTCCACATAGAAAAAACACACACTTGGTCAACACATATACAACCTCAGTGCCCATGATCTCAGGCAAATATTGTGTTTGTGGTACAAAGGTCTGTTCTTACGTCATGGCAGTTAAGATTGCAATCAGTGGTGCACATGTGAATAACAGGAATCACCTAAGCATTGCTGAGAAGATGAATATGAATGAGAATCATATGTGCTGGGTGAGTAACTTGTGTTTCATGCATGCAAAATTCTGACCTGGAGTTGAATTAAGAAACATTCTCGAAGCTATTTCCTTCTGATTTTGAGAAATCCTTGCTACTCACCAGCATGTCTCCAACTTGGCTGATTACCTACACACCGAATCATTATTGTTTGACCAAGACAGTTATGGTACACAGAACAAACACTGCAGGCCAGGGCGAGTTGATGGGACAAGACAAACCACTGCCCCACCATGACAGGCTGGGGTGAGATGACAGGATAAAACAGCCACAGCCCCACCATTAAAGTTGGGGTGAGCTGATGAGACATGACAGTTACAGCCCCACCACTTCAGGCTGGGGTAACGTGATGAAACATGACGACCACAGTACAGGTGGTGCAGGCCACAGCCCCACCACTACAGGCTGGGGTAACGTGATGAGACATGACCACAGTACAGGCAGTGCAGGCCACAGCCCCATCACTACAGGCTGGGGTAACATGATGAGACATGACAGCCACAGTACAAGTGGTGCAGGCCACAGACCCACCACTACAGGCTGAGGTAACATGATGAGACATGACCACAGTACAGGTGGTGCAGGCCACAGCTCCACCACTACAGGCTGGGGTAACGTGATGAGACATGACGAACACAGTACAGGTGGTGCAGGCCACAGCTCACCAATACAGGCTGGGGTAACGTGATGAGACATGATGACCACAGTACAGGTGGTGCAGGCCACAGCTCCACCACCACAGGCTGGGGTGAGGTGATGAGACATGATGACCACAGTACAGGTGGTGCAGGCCACAGCTCCACCACTACAGGCTGGAGCGAGGTAATGAGACAAGATGGCCACAGTACAGGTGGTGCAGGCCACAGCCCTACCACTACAGGCTGGGGTAAAATGATGAGACATGATGGCCACAGTACAGGTGGTGCAGGCCACAGCCCCACCACTACAGGCTGGGGTAACGTGATGAGACATGACAACCATGGTACAGGTGGTGCAGGCCACAGACCCACCACTACAGGCAGGGGTAACGTGATGAGATATGACCACAGTACAGGTGGTGCAGGCCACAGCTCCACCACTGCAGGCTGGGGTAATGTGATGAGACATGACGACCACAGTACAGGTGGTGCAGGCCACAGCCCCACCACTACAGGCTGGGGTAACGTGATGAGACATGATGGCCACAGTATAGGTGATGCAGGCCACAGCCCCACCACTACAGGCTGGGGTAATGTGATGAGACATGACCACAGTATACGTGGTGTAGACCACCACAGCTCCACCACTACAGGCTGGGGTAACGTGATGAGACATGACGACCACAACGACCACAGTACAGGTGGTGCAGACCACAGTTACATCACTACAGGCTGCGGTAACATGATGAGACATGACGACCACAGTACAGGTGGTGCAGGCCACAGCCCCACCACTACAGGCTGGAGTGAGGTGATGAGACATGACCACAGTACAGGTGGTGCAGGCCACAGATCCACCACTACAGGCTGGGGTAACATGATGAGACATGACCACAGTACAGGTGGTGCAGGCCATAGCCCCACCACTACAAGCTGGAGTGAGGTGATGAGACATGACCACAGTACAGGTGGTGCAGGCCACAGATCCACCACTACAGGCTGGGGTAACATGAGACATGACCACAGTAAAGGTGATGCAGGCCACAGCCCCACCACTACAGCCTGGGGTAACGTGATGAGACATGACGACCACAGTGCAGGTGGAGCAGGCCACAGATCCACCACTACAGGCTGGGGTAACATGAGACATGACCACAGTACAGGTGGTGCAGGCCACAGCTCCACCACTACAGGTTGGAGTGAGGTGATGAGGCATGACCACAGTATAGGTGAAGCAGGCCACAGCTTCACCACTACAGGCTGGGGTGAGGTGATGAGACATGATTGCCATAGTACAGGTGGTGCAGGCCACAGCTCCATCACTACAGGCTGCGGTAACGTGGAGAAATGACCACAGTATAGGTGGTGCAGGCCACAGCTCCACCACTACAGGCTGGGGTAACGTGATGAGACATGATGGCCACAGTACAGGTGGTGCAGGGTACAGCTCCACCACTACAGGCTGGAGTGAGGTGGAGACATGACCACAGTACAGGTGTTGCAGGCCACAGCCCCATCACTACAGGCTGGGGTAACGTGATGAGACGACCACAGTACAGGTGGTGCAGGCCACAGCCCCACCACTACAGGCTGGGGTAACGTGATGTGACATGACCACAGTACAGGTGGTGCAGGCCACAGCTCCACTACAGGCTGGGTGAGGTGATGAGACATGATGGCCACAGTACAGGTGGTGCAGGTCACAGCTCCACTACTACAGGCTGGAGTGAGGTGATGAGACATGATGGTCACAGTACAGGTGGTGCAGGCCACAACCCCACCACTACAGGCTGGGGTAACGTGATGAGAGATGATGGCCACAGTATAGGTGATACAGGCCACAGCTCCACCACTACAGGCTGGAGTGAGGTGATGAGACATGATGGTCACAGCACAGGTGGTGCAGGCCATAGCCCCATCATTACAGGCTGAGGTAACGTGATGAGACATGACGACAGTACAGGTGGTGTAGGTCAAAGCCCAACCACTACAGGCTGGGGTGAAGTGATGAGACATGATGGCCACAGTACAGGTGGTGCAGGCCACAGCCCCCACTACAGGCTGGAGTGAGGTGGAGACATGACGGCCACAGTACAGGTGGTGCAGGCCACAGCCCCACCACTACAGGCTGGGGTAACGTGATGAAACATGATGGCCACAGTACAGGTGGTGCAGGCCACAGCCCCACCACTACAGGCTGGGGGGTGGCATACTCCTGCACCAGCTGATATCACCCCCAGTCCTCCCTCATTTCCTCCCCTCCCTAAACCTACCACCCCAGGAAAACCCGTGCCATTGTGCTGGTTATTCCCCAGGTTTTGCCTGATGGTGGAGCCCTAAGTGCAGTAGGAGAGGGTAAGGGGAATCATTAGACAGAATTACAAGGCCATGTAGACAGATGAGTTGCCAACTGGCGGCCGAGGCGGCCTCCAACAGCTGGTCACGACCCTAACTTCACAACACATTTACTCTTCCTCTCCATTAATTACACTTTATATAACACTCACCTTTCGAAACGTGTAAGCTTTGGTGTTCATAACGCACAGTTGTTTCGGTAAATCAACCGCAAAAACATCTAGTATAGGGTTAATCCTTAAAGTAATATCCTAAGCTAGAAAACATATATGGAACGTCAAGTGACGGCTAGCGCACCCCAGGCAAAATAACAAACCACTCCTCACCGTAAAATAAACTCTTGTGAACACACCTAATACAACACTTCAACCATATAATTTTACACAGATACATCAAGAAAACGGATAAATTTAAAAATCTTATGATTAAATTGTCGAGATGATATCTTCCTCGATTTGTTGTTGAAATTATGTTTGAGATTAATGACAGGAGAGAGAGTATTGGAACGTGCCGCAAGTGGGCTGGGCAGGCAGGGTCTCCCGGCTGAGATGTCTCTCTTACTCCCTCACTAAAACTTTACAACAAATCAACGCTATGACAAATATTGCTCATTTTTTCTAAAAAGTTCATCAATTTAAAGAAACAAAGGAAACGGATCCAGTATAATTTTGTGTAGAGAAAGTGTTGAGCACACCATGACTAAACCTTCATCATCGTTTACTAAGAAACAAGTTCATATCATCATGATGATCTGGCCGCATTAATTATAACACATAACCCGTCAACATCTTACACGCACTAGTCAATGTTCTTTTATCCCGAGTAAGTCATAATAGCATTATGGTCAGTGAAGCCATAACTTAAAATGACTACTAAAAGTGAGTGTGTGGCGGGAGGTTTGGAATCGCCGCCACACAAGGAAACTTTTTCCTTCTGTAAGTGGAACCTTTCAACTTGTACTGACATACCTCCTCAAAAGACGTTCGTCCAATATAACATATATGATAGTACGCTACTTCAACCATTCTGCTTTCAATATATTTTCCTGGATAATGTCATGAGGTCTCAGAGAAGTGAGGCCAGATCAAGAGCCTCCAAGTGGCTGATACACGTCAGAATAAATCATATCTTAACATGACCAAAACTAATCATTGACCATATCTATTACAACCACTAACGTCATCCAACTCCAGAACCATAATGAAATAATCTTACAACTCTCCAAAATATCAAGACTCAAAATCAAAAGTACAAAATGGGAAGCTTCAAATGAACCAGTTCTTGTTGAAAGATTACTTCTCCATATGCAAGAACAATCAATGATTAATATTAGTCTTACCTACCCATGATAACCGCAGCTGCTGTGGGGCTGTCACTTGGCTGCCGTCCAGGTAGTGTGGGGCTGTCACCAGCTCTGGCTGGGGGGGGGGGGGGGGGCTGCCGTCCAGGTAGTGTGGGGCTGTCACCAGCTCTGGCTGGGGGGGGGGGGCTGCCGTCCAGGTAGTGTGGGGCTGTCACCAGCTCTGGCTGGGGGGGGGGGCTGCCGACCAGGTAGTGTGGGGCTGTCACCAGCTCTGGCTGGGGGGGGGGGCTGCCGTCCAGGTAGTGTGGGGCTGTCACCAGCTCTGGCTGGGGGGGGGGGCTGCCGTCCAGGTAGTGTGGGGCTGTCACCAGCTCTGGCTGGGGGGGGGGGGGCTGCCGTCCAGGTAGTGTGGGGCTGTCACCAGCTCTGGCTGGGGGGGGGGCTGCCGTCCAGGTAGTGTGGGGCTGTCACCAGCTCTGGCTGGGGGGGGGCTGCCGTCCAGGTAGGGTGGGGCTGTCACCAGCTCTGGCTGTGGGGGGGGGGCTGCCGTCCAGGTAGTGTGGGGCTGTCACCAGCTCTGGCTGGGGGGGGGGGCTGCCGTCCAGGTAGTGTGGGGCTGTCACCAGCTCTGGCTGGGGGGGGGGCTGCCGTCCAGGTAGTGTGGGGCTGTCACCATCTCTGGCTGGGGGGGGGGCTGCCGTCCAGGTAGTGTGGGGCTGTCACCAGCTCTGGCTGGGGGGGGGGCTGCCGTCCAGGTAGTGTGGGGCTGTCACCAGCTCTGGCTGGGGGGGGGGCTGCCGTCCAGGTAGTGTGGGGCTGTCACCAGCTCTGGCTGGGGGGGGGCTGCCGTCCAGGTAGTGTGGGGCTGTCACCAGCTCTGGCTGGGGGGGGGGGGCTGCCGTCCAGGTAGTGTGGGGCTGTCACCAGCTCTGGCTGGGGGGGGGGGGGGCTGCCGTCCAGGTAGTGTGGGCTATCACCAGCTCTGGCTGGGGGGGGGCTGCCGTCCAGGTAGTGTGGGGCTGTCACCAGCTCTGGCTGGGGGGGGGGCTGCCGTCCAGGTAGTGTGGGGCTGTCACCAGCTCTGGCTTGGGGGGGCTGCCGTCCAGGTAGTGTGGGGCTGTTACCTGCTCTGGCTCGGGAGGGGGGCTGCCGTCCAGGTAGTGTGGGGCTGTCACCAGCTCTGGCTGGGGGGAGGGCTGCCGTCCAGGTAGTGTGGGGCTGTTACCTGCTCTGGCTCGGGGGGGGGGCTGCCGTCCAGGTAGTATGGGGCTGTCACCAGCTCTGGCTGGGGGGGGCTGCCATCCTGGTAGTGCAGGCTGTCACCATCTCTGGCTGGGGGGGGGGCTGTCGTCCAGGTAGTGTGGGGCTGTCACGAGCTCTGGCTTGGGGGGGCTGCCGTCCAGGTAGTGTGGGGCTGTTACCTGCTCTGGCTGGGGGGGGACTGCCGTCCAGGTAGTGTGGGGCTGTCACCAGCTCTGGCTGGGGGGGGCTGCCGTCCAGGTAGTGTGGGGCTGTTAGCTGCTCTGGCTCGGGGGGGGGGCTGCCGTCCAGGTAGTGTGGGGCTGTCACCAGCTCTGGCTGGGGGGGGGGGGGCTGCCATCCTGGTAGTGCAGGCTGTCACCAGCTCTGGCTGGGGGGGGCTGCCATCCAGGTAGTGTGGGGCTGTCACCAGCTCTGGCTGGGGGGGGGGGGGGGCTGCCGTCCAGGTAGTGTGGGGCTGTTAGCTGCTCTGGCTGGGGGGGGGGGGCTGCCGTCCAGGTAGTGTGGGCTGTCACCAGCTCTGGCTGGGGGGGGGGGTTGCCGTCCAGGTAGAGTGGGGCTGTCACCAGCTCTGGCGGGGGGGGGGGGGGGGCTGCCGTCCGGGTAGTGTCGGGTTGTCCCCAGCTCTGGTGGGGGGGGGGCTACTATCCTGGTAGTGTGGGGCTGTCACTAGCTCTGGCTGGGGGGGCTGCCGTCCAGGTACAGTGTGGCTGTCACCAGCTCTGGCTGGGGGGCCTGCCATCTAGGTAGAGTGGGCCTTTCACCAGCTCTGGCTGGGGGGGGGGGCTGCCATCCAGGTAGTATGGGGCTGTCACCAGCTCTGGCTAGGGGGGTTGCCGTCCAGGTGCAGTGGGGCTGCCACCAGCTCTGGCTGGGGGGGTGGGGGGACTGCCATCCAGGTAGTGTGGGGTTGTCACTAGCTCTGGCTAGGAGGGGGGAGCTCCTGTCCAGGTAGTGTGGGGCTGTCACCAGCTCTGGCTGGGGGTGAGGCTGCCTTCCAGGTAGTGTGGGGCTGTCTGTCATCAGCTCAGGCTGGGGGGGGGGGCTGCCGTTGTCTGCTAACAACACCCATCATCATCATCATCATCATCATGAGGGAAGTCAGGGGTAGTATGAGATGTTCGTGCATCATATCTGATCAGTTTATACTATAATGAAAATAGGCCTTGTTAACCTGAAAAAAGTGACTATGGTAGTGGTAGTCATGGCTTGTACTGCCCCCTCCTGAGGTACTTCTGGTCATGGCTTATACTGCCCCTCTTGAGGTACTGCTGGTCATGGCTTGTACTGCCCCTCCTGAGGTAGTAGTGGTCATGAATGAGCCAAGAGGCTAGGCAAGGTGCCTAGGGCTGCAGGAATCAACATGACCACCACAGACTCAAGATCCTTCAACAGAAAAATTCACACCATCACAGAACATTTCAAACAGTAGTCATCAGTTCACCCATGACCCCTCCCACAACACAACCAACCAGCAAACCCCTACCACCTCACCTGACCAAGATAAACTATAAAAACACTATTGCAGATTTGTAATAAATCTTAGGTTAACAGGGTATTGTTACAAAAATTGTTTAATAAACCTCAAAACCAAAAATCCTAAACCTCCAAAACACTATATCTAAATTTCTAGTCACAACTCGAGAAAAATATTTGAAACAAACATGAATAATTCTCATGAATAAGATAAATCCATAATCAGTAAGTCATGAACATTCTGAAATATGTTTTTCACTTTCTCAAAAATTCGTAAATACTTTACCTTGACTCTTCTTTTTCCCTTTCATAATCCTCTCTATACATCACTTTAGGTTTGCCCTTGATGTGAACTAGAACAAAAAAAATTCCTAATGGCTTTTGGTCTTTCATGAGATGAGGCCACCAATCTTAGTACACTGCAAAGGGCAAGGCCGCCTTTCTCGGTCCATAGCCTATATGGAGCCACTCCTAGTACACACATGGGAAAGGACTGTCACTCCTGGTCCATAACATGTAATAGCTTCTGCTCAGTTACATAAGGAGTGCCGCTGCTGCTTCACATGTCCCACATCTGCTCCATTACGTGTGCCTCCTCTAAACCCCAGTCACAGTCCATATCCCAGATGCCTTCACTCTTGGTTCATAATCCAGGTGCCACCACTCTTGGTCCATAGTCATGACTCATTAGTGGCTGATGATGTTCCCTGCAGACTTTCATTTGTAGTATATTGTTCACAGCAGACTGTCATTAGTAGCCTGTTGCTTTCTGCAGGTGTTCATTAGCTGCATGTTGCTGTTGTTGTCTAGCAGACTGTCATAAGAGCAAAGTTTTTCTGTGCAGACTGTCAACAGTGACGTTCCCCATTAGACTCTCAGTAATGGCATGTTGTTCCCTGCAGACTGTCATTAGTAGCATATTCTCAGCAGACTGTCATGAGTGGTATATTCTCAGCAGACTATCACGAGTGGCATATTCCCAGCAGACTGTTATTAGTGGCATGGTCTTCCCTGCCGACTCTGATTTGAGGCATGTTGTTCCTGCTGACTGTTGTAAGTGGCAAGTTGTTCTCGGTAGACTGTCATTAGTGGTCTTTTGTTCCCATCAGACTATCATTAGTGGCAAGTTCACCAGCAGACAGTCATTAGTAGCATGTTGCTCCTCAGATGGCAAGCTATTCCCATAACAGACTGTCATTGTTGGCATGTTACCCACAGACTGTCATTAATGGCATATTCCCCAGCAGACTGTCATTTATAGTATGTTGTTCTCTGTACACTATCATTTGTGGCAAGTTATTCCTTGCAGACTATTATTAGTGGCATGTTCCCTGTAGACTGTCATTAATGGCATGTTTCCAGCAGCCTGTCATTAGTGGTGTGTAGTCCCCTGCAGATTGTCATCAGGGACATATAGCCCCCTGCAGACTAACAGTGGCATGTTGTTCCCCAGCAGGCTGTCGTTAGGGGTACGGTGTTCCCTGCAGATTACCATTAATGGTATGTTATTCCCAGCAGACTCATTTGTTGCACAGTCATTAGTGGCGTTTTCTTTCCTGCAGACTGTCATCAGTGGCATGCTCCCAAGCAAACTGTCATTAGTGGCATGCTGCCCCCTAGCAGTCTGTCATGTTGTTCCCTGCAGCTTGTGAAGTGGCATTTTGTTCCTTGTAGACTGTAATTCATGACATGTTATTCCCTGCAGACAGTCTTTAGTGGCATGTTCCCAAAAGACCATCATTTGTGGCATGTCATTTTCTTGCAGACTGTCATTAGAGACAAGGTCTTCCCTTCAGACTGTCATTAGTTATACATTGTTCTTTGCAGAGTCAATAATGGTATGTTGTCATTAGTGTCAGTTGACAAAAACTAAGAGACAATCAACCCATTTGCTTGCTTAGCTATGCATTGTTTATGATGTTCATAATAGTAGGTATAGGACTATGAACTCTGATTGGTACAAGTCCATAGTGGTGACGAACAATGGTCCATGGGGATGGGGCAATGGAAGGAGAATGTGTCGGTGATAGGAGGCTCTTAGCAGTTTATTGCTAAACTGTTGTGTGAGCTGCCGATGCTGGTCTGAGTGGATGGACAGTTTGAGCAGGTTGATGGGCAGTGTAAGATGGGCCTAGAATGATTCTGCACTCCTTCCAACCAGTTCCTCTGTGCATCTGTTAGGGACGACCAGGATGGGGAGGTGGAGGTGAGCTTAGGTCTAATGAAGATGGTAAAGGTATTCCTGATCTCAGGTGATGGAATGCCTAGGGATCCCAATCTGGAGAAGGTATGAAGAAAAGTTGATGATAGTGTTGTCATGACTTACAGTTTAAACTGCTGTCTGTAATGACATCAAAAAGTTAAATTTTTCTGACTACCTGGAGGATGTCAGGGTCTAGTTTGATCTCAGAGGCAGGATTTTAGTCTGCACCCATTTTAATGAGCATCAACACAATTTTGGTGAGGTTGATGGTGATGTTGTTTGCTGAAATTCAATACTGAAGACTGTTGATAGCCTGAATAGCACAAAAATCAGGAGAGTTGTTAGTGATACCAAAAATGGAGTCGTATACATACTTCTAATAGTGATTTGTGTTCCTCAAGGTGTTACTATAAGAAATGGGAAGCAGAGCAACTATATCTTGGTGTCCTAAGGGTCATTACAAATAACGGGTAGAAAGACAGAGGTGGCTCCCCTAAAGCAGATGGCTTAGTGTTGGCCAGTCCAGAAGTCTGCCAGCCACAAGGAAAGACCCCCTGTAGTCCAAGGTTAATGGCTTTCTTTATTTCACATTTATCCAAAAAGTGCCAACACGGAAATATAGCAAACACCAATCAAGAGCCACTTGAATGAAAGAAAAAAGTTGAACAGAAAGAAAGTACAAATTAATCAGGGTCCAACAAATGTTTGTAGGCCTGACTTTCTAAGGAAAAAAGGTTACATGATGAAGGAAAGACAATAATGTTATGGCTGACCATTTCAAAGCCTTACTGAAGTCTGTGAAATCTATGAAGTTGAGTGCCACAGAGATTTTGAGCTTCTCCAAGTTGTGATAAATGAAGTCTAGGTCTACTGAATTAGTAAAGTCAGCATAAGGCCAGTCAAACTCAAATCTTTCACAAACTAGACTGGGGATTGGAGTGATCACAATAGGGAATAAGATAGTAAGACTATGGGTTGGTGGATTTGGGTAGTGGATAACATATGCTGTCTTACAAGCTGTGGGGCATTAAGACTGAATGAAACTTCAATCATGGCCAAAAGCGGTGTTGTTGGTTCCTGGGAGATCTCCGTCCCACTGTTGTAAGCAACGTGTTCCCAAGCAGTCTGTCATCAGTTGTGTGGTATTCCCTGCAAATTGTCATAAGTGGCATGGCCTTCCCCAGCAGACTGTGATGAGTGGGATGTTCCCTTAAGACAATCATTAGTGGTATGTTGTTCCACAGCAAACTTGTCATTAATGAAATGTTGTTCCCTGCAGACTGTCATTAATGGCATCTAGTTCCTTGCAGATTGTCATTACTGGCATGTTCTTCCCCATCAGAATATCATAAGTGGCAAGTTTTTTCCTCTGAACATCAAGACTGAGGGACTGTTGCCTTTCCCAATTCCAATAACTTTTCTACCTTTATAAGCCAGGTCTACAAAGATTTTCATCTGAGATAGCTTCTGAATGGGGGTAGGTCTTCCCATGACACTGATATAGACATATTTTTCCTGTAGTGTGTTACAGGTTACCGCTTGCCTATGGTTGTCTTGTACAGACAGCGACTGCCTCTGGATGTCTTGTTTGACGAGCACCTGCCAGTAATTGTCTAGTACAGATAATGCCTGCCTGTGATTGTCTTGTATGGCTAGTACTTGCATGTGCTTGTCTTATATGGCTGGTGCCTACCTGTCTTGTAAGGGTAGTGCTTTCCTGAGGTTAATTTGTACAGCTAGTGCCTGTCTGTGGTTGTCTTTTACCACTAGTGCCTCCCTGTGGTCATTCTGTATGGCTATTGCCTCCTTGTGGTTATCTTTTTGTCCATTGACCCATGTGGCCGTATATTTCTGTGAAAATTTCCTGCAAGTCTCTCCCAGCTGACTTCTCTTAACAACATTCAAAAATCTATATTCAAAATATTTTTGTCATATTTAAAGATGATGTGTATTAACTATTCCATACATTCAGCTCTGGTCCAATGGAACACTTTGACCAATTGAAAAGCTGATAAAAGATGTACATCAGGTTTGGTGTATTTTTATCTTCCTGGTTGTGATGACAGTGTCAATAGGTACACAAAGCTTGTAACACATGACCACTTTATTCCCTGAAAATTCCAATTACTAACAATATTTCATTTTAATAGCTACTTCAAAGGCAAAGGTTTCTATCAAGAACACATGCTTTAGATTTCCAGTACAACTGTTGACTGATAGTTTGTATCATGAGGTGCTGGTCTTACCTGCAAATAATGCTCTCCGCCCTTCTCTTTCCTTTTAACTATGGTTGTTTCTGTAGGGAAGCAAGTATGAATGTGTACATATTTTTTATTTATTATTTTTATTTTGCTTTGTTGCTGTCTCCCGCGTTTGCGAGGTAGCGCAAGGAAACAGACGAAAGAAATGGCCCAACCCACCCCCATACACAATGAATACACACACACACAAATATACATACCTATACATCTCAATGTACACATATATATACATACACAGACACATACATATATACCCATGAACACAATTCACACTGTCTGCCCCCATTCACTCCCATCGCCACCTCGCCACACATGAATACCTTCCCCCTCCCCCCTCATGTGTGCGAGGTAGCACTAGGAAAAGATAACAAAGGCCCCATTCGTTCACACTCAGACTCTAGCTGCCACGCAATAATTCCCAAAACCACAGCTCCCTTTCCACATCCAGGCCCCACACAACTTTCCATGGTTTACCCCAGACGCTTCACATGCCCTGATTCAATCCACTGACAGCACGTCAACCCCGGTATACCACATCGATCCAATTCACTCTATTCCTTGCCCTCCTTTCACCCTCCTGCATGTTCAGGCCCCGATCACACAAAATCTTTTTCACTCCATCTTTCCACCTCCAATTTGGTCTCCCACTTCTCCTCGTTCCCTCCACCTCCGACACATATATCCTCTTGGTCAGTCTTTCCTCACTCATTCTCTCCATGTGCCCAAACCATTTCAAAACACCCTCTTCTGCTCTCTCAACCATGCTCTTTTTATTTCCACACATCTCTCTTACCCTTACATTACTTACTCGATCAAACCACCTCACACCACACATTGTCCTCAAACATCTCATTTCCAGCACATCCACCCTCCTGCGCACAACTCTATCCATAGCCCACGCCTCGCAACCATACAACATTGTTGGAACCACTATTCCTTCAAACATATGTATGAAGTCTGTTGTGGATGAGAGAGCTTGGGAAGTGAGTCAGTTGTTGTTCGCTGATGATACAGCGCTGGTGGCTGATTCATGTGAGAAACTGCAGAAGCTGGTGACTGAGTTTGGTAAAGTGTGTGAAAGATGAAAGTTAAGAGTAAATGTGAATAAGAGCAAGGTTATTAGGTACAGTAGGGTTGAGGGTCAAGTCAATTGGGAGGTAAGTTTGAATGGAGAAAAACTGGAGGAAGTAAAGTGTTTTAGATATCTGGGAGTGGATCTGGCAGCGGATGGAACCATGGAAGCGGAAGTGAATCATAGGGTGGGGGAGGGGGCGAAAATCCTGGTTGCCTTGAAGAATGTGTGTACATATGTATGTATGTAATGTCTGTGTGTGTGTATGTATATGTTGATATGTATACATGCGTATGTGGGCGTTTATGTACATATATGGTTATGAGTAGATGCGCCATTCTTCATATGCTTCCTGGCACTCACTCTGATGCAGGAAACAGTGATTTCTACAATATATTTCTGAATTCATATTTTCATGCCAACTCACAGTATTCTCTTTCCTATAAGCACCTATTTCAAATTAAAATTTTTATTTACTAATTTTCTATATAACTTAAAATGATATCACCCTGAGTATTAACAACTTTTCCCAACTTGTATTGTTAATCTAATCTAATCATCTTTTCTTTTTTCATAACTTTCTTCTATTCACTTGTCACTCCTTGTTCCTAATCTAGAAGTGACTGATGTTGAAACTTACTTTTTAATAAGATAAATGGAAAGCTTCTGAATATGGAATAGGAAACATTTGAGAGTTGTTTCCTATGAACTGATGGTAATTATTACAAGCAATTACAAAAATACAGTATGGGGAATGCCTAAATAACATGCAAACACAATGGTAGAATAGTGGTCAATCAGTAATTGAACAATGCATTATCAAAATGGTGAATGAAGTAATAGTGAGAACACAGTAAGTTTAAATATATAAGGTTATGTGATATCAATTGTGTTGGCATGTCCTTCCCCAGCAGACTGTGATGAGGGGCATGTTCCCATAAGATGATCATTAGTGGCATGTTGTTCCCAGCAGACTGTCATTAGTGGTGTGTTGTTCCACAGCAAACTTGTCATTAATGAAATGTTGTTCCCTGCAGACTGTCATTAATGGCATGTAGTTCCTAGCAGATTATTATTACCGGCATGTTCTTCCCCATCAGACTATTATAAATGGCAAGTTTTTTCCTCTGAACATCAAGACTGAGGGACTGTTGCCTTTCCCAATTCCAATAACTTTTCTACCTTTATAAGCCAGGTCTACAAAGATTTTCATCTGAGATAGCTTCTGAATGGGGGTAGGTCTTCCCATGACACTGATATAAAGAGGATATATTTTTCTTGTAGTGTGTTACAGGTTACTGCTTGCCTATGGTTGTCTTGTACAGATAGCAACTGCCTCTGGATGTCTTGTTTTACGAGCACCTGCCAGTAATTGTCTAGTACAGATAATGCCTGCCTGTGATTGTCTTGTCCAGCAAGTACCTGCCTGTGATTGTCTTGTATGGCTAGTGCTTGCATTTGCTTGTCTTATATGGCTGGTGCCTGCCTGTCTTGTAAGGGTAGTGCTTTCCTGAGATTAATTTGAACAGCTAGTGCCTGTCTGGGGTTGTCTTTTACTACTAGTGCCTCCCTGTGGTCATTTTGTATGGCTATTGCCTCCTTGTAGTTATCTTTTTGTCCATTGATCCCTGTGGTCGTATATTTCTGTGAAGATTTCCTGCAGATGTAACACATCTTGATTATATTCACAAATAGATTTTCTAGTCTACAGTTTTGCTTTCTTTACATCATGGAAGCATTTTACCCTACACTATGTCACTCCCTACCACAGCCTCAGCCACCTCTCTCATTAAAAACTTAGTTCCTCCAGCTTCTTTTTTTTTCTTTTTCCAAACTCCAGCAACCAAATTATTTGGTGCTTGAGAATGTTTGTTGAAGAGGTTTATATTTCCTCCCATCTAATCCTTAAGAACATACCATCTTTCTGTGTGGACATATTACTTTTCCCCATTTTTACCCCAAGTGATTTTTATTCATAGAAAGTAATATCCTCTATTCTTTATACATTTAGTGTATATGATAATAGAAAGATGACCTGCTCCTCTGTTACTACTTGCCTTGTCCCCTAGAAGGGTAAGGCTCTCCCAGCTGACTTCTGTAAACAATATTTAAAAATCTATATTCAAAATATTTTTATGTCATATTTAAAAATGATGTGTATCAACTATTTCATACATTCAGCTCTGGTCCAATGGAACACTTTGACCAATTGAAAAGCTGATAAAAGATGTACATCAGGTTTGGTGTTTTTATCTTCCTGATTGTGATGATGGTGTCAGTAGGTACACAAAGCTTGTAACACATGACCACTTTGTTCCCTGAAAATTCCAATTACTGACAATATTTCACTTCAATAGCTGTTTCAAAGGCAAAAGCTTTTATTAACAACACATGCTTTAGATTTCCAATACAACTGTTGACTGATGGTTTGTATCATGAGGTGCTGGTCTTACCTGCAGTAATGCTCTCCGTCCTTCTCTTTCCTTTTGACTATGGTTATTTCTGTGGGGAAGCAAGTATGAACATGTACATGTGTATGTATGTAATGTCTGTGTATGTATGTATATATTGATATGTATATGTGCATATGTGGGTGTTTATGTACATATATGTTTATGAGTGGATGTGCCATTCTTCGTCTGTTTCCTAACACTACCTCACTGATGCGGGAATCAGCTATTAAGAATATAATATATTTCTGTATTCATATTTTCATGCTAACTCACAGTATTCTCTTTCCTATTAGCACCTATTTCATTTTAGAATTTCTATTTTCTAATTTTCTATATAACCACCCTGAGTATTAACTACTTTTTCCCAACTTGTATTGTTAATCTAATCTAATCTAATCATCTTTTCTTTTTTCGTAACTTTCTTCTCTCCAATTGTTCCTAATCTAGAAGTGACTGATGTTGAAACTTACTTCTTAATAAGATAAATGGAAAGCTTCTGAATATGGAATAGGAAACATTTGAGAGTTGTTTCCTATGAACTGATGGTAATTATTACAAGCAATTACAAAAATACAGTATGGGGAATGCCTAAATAGCATGCAAACGCAATGGTTGAGTAGTGGTCAATCAGTAATTGAACAGCACATTATCAAAACAGTGAATGAAGTAATAGTGAGAACACAGTAAGTTTAGAAATATAAGGTTATGTAATATCAATAGTCTTGTCTTGTTAAAAGTTATGGGTTATTGCTGTGGTCCCAGCTAGAAGTGTAGGTGATAAATGCAAGTGTCATAAAAGTAATGGGTTGATGCTGTGGCCCCAAGCTGAAAGTGTAGATAATAAATACAAGCATCATAAAAATTATGGGTTATTACTGTGACCTCAGCTGGAGGTGTAGTTGATAAATGCAAGTGTTAAAGTTATGGTTTGTTGCTGTGGCCCTAGCTCAAAGAGTAAGTGATGAATACAAGTGTCATAAATGCTATGAGTTATTGTTATTGCCTCAGCTGGAAGTGTAGGTAATAAATGCAAACAAGTGATAAAAGTGAAGATAAGTTGACCTTAAATGCAGTGTTATAACACAATCGGCACAATCACTTCACTGACATTGGACATTATAGTTAAAGATAACTAATCAGCAAAAATGTAAGTGAAAGGTCAAGATATCTGATTAAAGTATATGTCATTGAAGTATTGAATTCAACAAGGGAATACTTTCTATTCTATCTCTCATTTTTTCCATTTACGTGAGATGATCAAATGGGGAAGGGTGATCCATCAACAACCACAGATATAAATCAGCCAAAAAGGTTGCTAGATATGAAGGGGCAAAGAGAGGGAGGGAAGCCAAATAAGGTGAGCTTAATGATGAGACCGCAATGCCATACCTTTGAATACGTTATGGGCAACTACACAAGACTCCCCAAGATCTTTCAGGGATGATGACCAGATATTGGTAAGGCAGGGAAGAACGTAACCAGTGAATCTCTCCTTACAGAGGCCATATTGGTGATCAGTGAGAGAATGCTACGAGACTCAAGGTTTTAAAGGATATGGGAGTTGAAGAGGGTTTCAAAGACTTTGGAAATGATAATGACAAAGCAACAGGATACAGTTAGAGGAGTCAATGGTCACCCTTCTTAGGGATGGGATGTATCAATGCAGCTTCCAAGAAGAACGAAAAGTTTAGTTTTCCAAACAGAAACAACAGACAAGCAAGCACAAGTTCAAGTTCAGAGGCACATTTTCTCAGTACACTGGGATGGATGCAATCACGACCATAAGCCTTCCTCGTGTCTACAGAAAGAAGCACTTTTCAGACAGTATGAAAAAGAGATTATTTGGAGGGACATGGGGTTAGTACGAGGATCATCAAGGGGTGAAGGAATGTTAGAGTCATCCAAGGTTGAGTCAAAAGAGAAACTGGAACCAAAGAGTTGGTGTGTCTACAGGAGAGACAGCTATAGTACTATTAGAAAGGAAAAGTGAAGGAAAGTGAGAGCAACAAATGTTGTTAGAGAGGCTCTTAGCTAAAGATCGGAAAGACCTATCAGTGGATGATGAGGAGAGGTTATCACACTTCCTTTGAATAAAGGAACGCTTTGCCTCAGACAATGTACTTGTGATGTTTATGGGTAGCGATGAAAGCAGAATGGGAGTCAGAAAAGGAAAGTTTTCCAAGCCCAATATGCCTAATCCTTTTCCTAAATGGCCTCAAAACTGGAAAGACTGAACTATGGATTGGAACAAGAAGTTGTCTTGGAGGAAGAGGGAATAAAGGCTTCCATTCCCGCTCCAATTCCGTTTATCCCTTGCCTCACACCCTCAGGCATATTCACACCCCTAACACTTAAAGCATCTTTCACTGCAACTCTCTTCCTGCGAGGTTCCCCCT
This sequence comes from Panulirus ornatus, assembly GCF_036320965.1. NCBI lineage: Eukaryota > Metazoa > Arthropoda > Malacostraca > Decapoda > Palinuridae > Panulirus > Panulirus ornatus. The sequence continues at coordinate 1,802,178 of NC_092273.1, forward strand.
TTTCTTTGTTCCCTCAATTTCTGATATTATATACTCTGTCAAGCTCTCCTCACTCATCTGGAAATCCTCCCCTCTTGTTTTCAATTTTCCAAAAGAAGGAACAGAGAAGGGGGCCTAGTGAGGATATTCCCCCAAAGGATCAGTCCTCTGTTCTTAATGCTACCTCGCTCACATGGAAAATGGCGAAAAGTATGAAAAAAATATATTCATTATTTATATTTATTTTGCTTTGTCGCTGTCTCCCACATTAGCGAGGTAGCGCAAGGAAACAGACGAAAGAATGGCTCAACCCACCCACATAACCACGTATATACATACACGTCCACACATGCAAATATACATACCTATGCATCTCAACGTATACATATATATACACACACAGACATATACATATATACACATGTACATAATTCATAGTCTGCCTTTATTCATTCCCATCGCCACCTCACCACACATGAAATAACAACCCCCTTCCCCCTCATGTGCGTGAGGTAGCGCTAGGAAAGGACAACAAAGGCCACGTTCATTCACACTCAGTCTCTTGCTGTCATGTATAATGCACCGAAACCATAGCTCCCTTTCCACATCCAGGCCCCACAGAACTTTCCATGGTTTACCCCAGACACTTCACATGCCCTGGTTCAATCCATTGACAGCACGTCGACCCAATATACCACATCGTTCCAATTCACTCTATTCCTTGCACACCTTTCATCCTCCTGCATGTTCAGGCCCAGCTTTCTCAAAATCTTTCTCACTCCATCCTTCCACCTCCAATTTGGTCTCCCACTTCTCGTTCCCTCCACCTCTGACACATATATCTTCTTTGTCAATCTTTCCTCACACATTCTCTCCATGTGACCAAACCATTTCAAAACACCCTCTTCCGCTCTCTCAACCACACATCTCTCTTAACCTTTCCTTACTTACACGATCAAACCACCTCACACCACATATTGTCCTCAAACATCTCATTTCCAACACATCCACCCTCCTCCGCACAACTCTATCCATAGACCATGCCTCGCAACCATATAACATTGTTGGAACCACTATTCCTTCAAAAAATACCCATTTTTGCTTTCCAAGATAATGTTCTCATCTTCAACACATTTTCCATCGCTCCCGGAACTTTTGCCCCCTCCCCCAACGTGTGACTTACTTCCACTTCCGTGGTTCCATCTGCTGCCAAATCTGCCAAATCCACTCTCAGATATCTAAAACACTCACATACTTTACCAAACTTAGTCACCAGCTTCTGCAGTTTCTTATCCAAATCAGCCACCAGTGCTGTATCAACAGCGAACAACAACTGACTCACTTCCCAAGCTCTCTCATCCACAACAGACTGCATACTTGCCCCTCTTTCCAAAACTCTTGCATTCACCTCCCTAACAACCCCATCCATAAACAAATTATACAACCATTGAGACATCACACACCCCTGCCGCAAACCGACATTCACTGAGAACCAATCACTTTCTTCTCTTCCTTCTCGTACACATGCCTTACATCCTCGATAGAAACCTTTCACTGCTTCTAACAACTTGCCTCCCACAACATATATTCTTAATACCTTCCACAGAGCATCTCTATCAACTTCATCAAATGCTTTCTCCAGATCCATAAATGCTACAAACAAATTTATTTGTTTTTCTAAGTATTTCTCATACATTCTTCAAAGCAAACACCTGATCCACACATCCTCTACGACTTCTGAAACCACATTGCTCTTCCCTAAATGTTTTGTATAAGAGGTCTTACTGTATTTACATAGAATTATATATTTTGGCATCTTTTAAAAGATACCCAAAAACCTTGAACTAATTATTAAGCATTATATATCTCAGCTTCCTTCAAAAGAACTGTCTATTCATAAACACATTCTGAAAAATGTCTTGCTTTAATTCCACTGTTGTCATAAAATTCATATTTGACTCTGAGACTCTTATGCAGTTGTATTTCCATTAACATATACTTCACGGTGACAAGTTGTAGGTGTCACATATTGGGGCAGATTTCTTCTCCTTTATGCGACTATGGCTCAACAAAGGATAACCAAACTCGTATATACTGCTTGATATATGCTAACTGCCTTTGGTACTTCAGCATATGGTATTTCATTACCATCATGTCTATGACACCAGCAGAATTCTACTCTTATGCTTTGAGTGGATTCTTAAAATCTAATCTTGGACTCTGTCGACAAAAAATTTCTCAAAATTGCAATTACTGATGATGGGGGAATGTCATACTTCAACACCCTTCTTATCCTTTGTAACTACCATTTTTTTTGGATTAGAAGTTCCCACTTCCTCGCCATTTACATCTAAAAATCAATTACATTGCTCTCAAAATCACAGAGGTAAAACTCATATATACTGCTTGAAATATACTCGCTGCTTTAGGTACCTCAACATATTGTATTTCATTACCATCATGTGTAGGACACCAGCAGAATTCTACTCTTATGCTTTGAAAGGATTCTTAAAGTCTAATCTGGGTCTTTTTGAACTGCACTAAAGCAGTGTGACATAGCTTGGATCACACAGTAGGAAAAGGAGGATTTTTTTTTATGTGACTGCTCAAATAATTTAAAGAGCAACTTCAATACCACAGAGTTCTGCAGTAATGTTGGAAGATTCTCTTGTTTTACAATTACAGATTCTTCTTCAAGAACTACAGGAAAGCCTACATCTTGTTCACATTTTGAGTGAAAAGTAAACATCTTTAATCTGTCTGCATAATATCATGATGAAATTCATTTTTTGTTATCAAAGAAGCTATGTTGCTTAGGAACCTTCCAGAAAAGGAACCAAGCAAAACCTACATTTCAAATTATGTCCAAACCAAACTCACTGTTGACATTTTTCTATCTTCAAATGGAAAGAAGAGAGAACTCTGGATATTGATCAAGTGCCCCAGTCCTCTCAGCAACAAAAACATATGGCATATGTGCTGGAAATGAGATGTCTGAGGACAATATGTGGTGTGAGGTGGTTTGATTAAGTAATAATACGGTAAGAGAGATGTGTGGTAATAAAAAAAGTGTGGTTGAGAGAGCAGAAGAGGGTGTTTTCAAATGGTTTGGTCACATGGACAGAATGAGTGAGGAAAGACTGACCAAGAGGTTATATGTGTCAGAGGTGGAGGGAACGAGAAGTGGGAGACCAAATTGGAGGTGGTAAGATGGAGTGAAAAAGATTTTGAGTGATCGGGGCCTGAACATGCAGGAGGGTGAAAGGCGTGCAAGGAATAGAGTGAACTGGAATGATGTGGCATACTGGGGTCGATGTGCTGTCAATGGATTGAACCAGGGCATGTGAAGCATCTGGGGTAAACCATGGAAAGTTATGTGGGGCCTGGACGTGGAAAGGGAGCTGTAGTTTTGATGCATTATACATGACAGCTAGAGGCTGAGTGTGAACGAATGTGGCCTTTGTTGTCTTTTCCTAGTGTTACCTTGCACACATGCGGGGGAGGGGGTTGTTATTTTATGTGTGGCGGGGTGGCAATGGGAATGAATAAAGGCAGACAGTATGAATCATGTACATGTGTGTATATATATATATATATATATATATATATATATATATTTTTTTTTTTTTTTATACTTTGTCGCTGTCTCCCGCGTTTGCGAGGTAGCGCAAGGAAACAGACGAAAGAAATGGCCCAACCCCCCCCCCATACACATGTATATACATACGTCCACACACGCAAATATACATACCTACACAGCTTTCCATGGTTTACCCCAAACGCTTCACATGCCCTGCCTCAATCCACTGACAGCACGTCAACCCCGGTATACCACATCGCTCCAATTCACTCTATTCCTTGCCCTCCTTTCACCCTCCTGCATGTTCAGGCCCCGATCACACAGAATCTTTTTCACTCCATCTTTCCACCTCCAATTTGGTCTCCCTCTTCTCCTTGTTCCCTCCACCTCCGACACATATATCCTCTTGGTCAATCTTTCCTCGCTCATCCTCTCCATGTGCCCAAACCACTTCAAAACACCCTCTTCTGCTCTCTCAAACACGCTCTTTTTATTTCCACACATCTCTCTTACCCTTACGTTACTTACTCGATCAAACCACCTCACACCACACATTGTCCTCAAACATCTCATTTCTAGCACATCCATCCTCCTGCGCACAACTCTATCCATAGCCCATGCCTCGCAACCATACAACATTGTTGGAAACACTATTCCTTCAAACATACCCATTTTTGCTTTCCGAGATAATGTTCTCGACTTCCACACATTCGTCAAGGCTCCCAGGATTTTCGCCCCCTCCCCCACCCTATGATCCACTTCCGCTTCCATGGTTCCATCCGCTGCCAAATTGGAGGTGGAAAGATGGAGTGAAAAAGATTTTGTGTGATCGGGGCCTGAACATGCAGGAGGGTGAAAGGAGGGCAAGGAATAGAGTGAATTGGAGCGATGTGGTATACCGGGGTTGACGTGCTGTCAATGGATTGAATCAAGGCATGTGAAGCGTCTGGGGTAAACCATGGAAAGCTGTGTAGGTATGTATATTTGCGTGTGTGGACGTATGTATATACATGTGTATGGGGGGGGGGGTTGGGCCATTTCTTTCGTCTGTTTCCTTGCGCTACCTCGCAAACGCGGGAGACAGCGACAAAGTAAAAAAAAAAAAAAAAAAAAAAAAAAAAAAAATATATATATATATATATATATATATATATATATATATATATATATATGTCTGTGTGTATATATATGTATACGTTGAGATGTATAGGTATGTATATTTGCGTGTGTGTACGTGTATGCATATACATGTGTATGTTGGTGGGTTGGGTCATTCTTTTGTCTGTTTCCTTGCGCTACCTCGCTAACACGGGAGACAGCGACAAAGCAAAATATATAAAATAAATAAATAAATAAGATACTTTAAGCCAACTTCTTTGTATCTTACATTCTTAAAGGACTAAACAAAATCTGCATATTTTTTACTTTAGAGTATCAGAATGCTTCTGTGCTTATTCTAATACCAAGATAACCATTTTCAGGATGTCATTAATGGCCGATGAATATATCTTGCATCTACAGTTCAATTCAGATCTACATAATGAACCATATAATCTCAGCATGGTTTTCATACTATGGCATTACTTTCAAAATGTTTAGCAACTTTGTCAGTTTACTATTATTCTTTTTTCTTTATATGAGGAACCCATGTTGCTCTTTTATATAAAAAAATAATAATGCCTAAACATTTTGCCTCCTCATATAGAATGAGAATGACTTTCAATGGTACACATGGCACTGTTGATCCTGTAAAATATAATCATATAGCAGGTTTTCTGATCAGAAAAATCAAACCATGATCATCTGCCCAATTGGTAATTCTATTAAAAGCTGCTTAGAAGTATCTTACAACTACTTCAGGAGATGATGTACAATGGAGAGCCATGTCAGCAACAATCATAAAACAGTGTCTACACTATCAATGGCAGCAATGAAGCCAGTAACAGTCACCATGCTCCCATGTGGCACACCTCATGGTAATTATCATGATCAATCTCACCTAATTTTGTCTCCCCAAGACTGAAGAAACCTAATAGACTGTTTCAAAGACCCATTTTGTTGAACTGTCTTGATACTTAATCCCCAAATAGTAACATAGGCTTTCACAAAATCAAAGAAAACTGCTAAAGTATGATGATCAGAAAATCCTTTCTAAATATCACATAATATTTGCTTTTGGGATTCCATGGTAAGTTGAAATTTTTCAAACCAATTGGAGAGATACAATTATTTCTTTAAAAGTAACAATTTTTTTTTTTATTATACTTTGTCGCTGTCTCCCGCATTTGCGAGGTAGCGCAAGGAAACAGACGAAAGAAATGGCCCAACCCACCCCCCATACACATGTATATACATACGTCCACACACGCAAATATACATACCTACACAGCTTTCCATGGTTTACCCCAGACGCTTCACATGCCTTGATTCAATCCACTGACAGCACGTCAACCCCGGTATACCACATCGCTCCAATTCACTCTATTCCTTGCCCTCCTTTCACCCTCCTGCATGTTCAGGCCCCGATCACACAAAATCTTTTTCACTCCATCTTTCCACCTCCAATTTGGTCTCCCTCTTCTCCTCGTTCCCTCCACCTCCGACACATATATCCTCTTGGTCAATCTTTCCTCACTCATTCTCTCCATGTGCCCAAACCACTTCAAAACACCCTCTTCTGCTCTCTCAACCACGCTCTTTTTATTTCCACACATCTCTCTTACCCTTACGTTACTCACTCGATCAAACCACCGCACACCACACATTGTCCTCAAACATCTCATTTCCAGCACATCCATCCTCCTGCGCACAACTCTATCCATAGTCCACGCCTCGCAACCATACAACATTGTTGGAACCACTATTCCTTCAAACATATCCATTTTTGCTTTCCGAGATAATGTTCTCGACTTCCACACATTCTTCAAGGCCCCCAGAATTTTCGCCCCCTCCCCCACCCTATGATCCACTTCCGCTTCCATGGTTCCATCCGCTGCCAGATCCACTCCCAGATATCTAAAACACTTCACTTCCTCCAGTTTTTCTCCATTCAAACTCACCTCCCAATTGACTTGACCCTCAACAAACTTATCTTTATTTTTTTATCATACTTAACTGCTGTCTCCCGCGTTAGCAAGGTAGCGCAAGGAAACAGATGAGGAATAGCCTAACCCATCCACATGTATATACATAAACCTATCTATTTGTAATTATTTGTCCACAAGTTAAGAAATCTAGTCAGTGTGTGAGGTCTACTGCTTGTTGCAACTGTTGAACTTCTATCGGCTTCCACTAGATAAAGGTTTCTGCATTTTACTTAACAGTACACAAGCCATTAATCCTCACATGATGAAATCAATTTAGTTGCAGATGATGGTATGTCATGCAGAAAGTAAAAAAAGTATGCCTAGATTATTACTGCATGAATTAAGTATACTGTGGTGCAGGTAACTTTTGCAAATTAACCAAATGAAAACTATCACCATAAATCAACTTGTACTGCACAACTGAAGTCTTGCTTTGGCTACCATCATGGGCACATAAACAGCAATGCTGTCAACTGCTTCCTACATATATAAAGAGAAGCAACAAGCAACGAACACTTGACTTACAAGGGTTTTCATTAGTATAAAAGCCTTAATTTGTCTATATTTGTACAGAGTTTGTAAATATCATCTTGCTGCTTGTGATATTACATAATTTCCCCCCAATATGTCACCATATCTTTTAAGTGGGTATGAAGAATTTCAGCATTTGAAAGATTTACAAATGAGAACTATATTCTACTTAAACATTTCAATAACCTGCTAAATAAGCACATTTTGCTGTGCTCATTGTTTATAAACTAATTATTCACCACAAAGGGAAAAGATAAAACTTTTACAAAAAATGAAAGTGTATTTGCAACTTGCTTTCTACATTATTTATTAAAACAACCTCCCAGGAACACAGTTGTATGATCACCTCCCAGAGTAGAATCAGTAATAAAGAGTTCACAGTATCAATGAGCATTGTACTCAAATCCAATTCAGTGTAGTAAAGTACAAAAATACTTTTTTGGTTAATCACATGATATTGCAGGTAAAAATTACACTATTGGAAAAGTGCCAAGAGCTTCCAATCCACAAAAATACTGAACAGTCACTTATCAAAACAACAGCATGAAGTACATTAAATAAAAACTCATAAGTGATTACTGGAAGAAGAGCTTTTAAGGCTACGCTACCACTTAACCAAGCTAGGTCAACTAATAACTTCAAGTTACAGTACTTGTACATCAAGGAAAAATTCTCTTTGACCACAGTGGAGAAAACCAATACTTTTACATGCCTGAAAGCCCAGGTTTTCTTTTTAATTGGTGAGGTTCAGTGCTGAAAGGTAAAAAACACTGAAAATGCAATAATGACACTAAAAGCATCAAAAGTTTATGATATGGACAACAAAGGCAAGATAAAATCAAAGTTTTGTTAATACTCTGTAAAACATATAGGAAGGTACTCAGTGGTATGAAGGATGATATTTTCTTCTTGCAGACTGATGGTCACTCTTTTATGACATAATCTAAAACTCACTGAGTACATACGAATAACGTTGTAGTGAAACAGGAAAACACCCTCATCCTATTCTATCTAACATGATGAAAACTGTTCACCTAACAGTACTAATATAAACCAATTTTGCAAATTTATTAAACAAATTTGATACTCGATCCACAAAACTGCAAGCACCAGACAACTTTTGTTGCAGGACCAGACTCTGCACAATGAAATTAAACTCATGCTAAAGCAGACCGATTCCCCACCAATCACTGCTTATATCACTAATCAAGCTCTTCAATAATGCTCATCAAAGCACTGATAAACTGAAGATTGATATATGACTAGGAATTATCCTTTACTGTGCTTTTCCTGAATTCACCTGATACTTTGAATGCTATGAGTGTTATCTTTACCTGACTGAAGGGGCACTGTGATATACATGAAAGGCTCACTGACACTACACGTACATAAGAAGTCTACTTTTAATACTGTATGTTCACTCACTCAACAGAAAGTTACTTGTTAGGACCAAATCCTAAAGTGGTGGTCAACCAGTGTCAAAATAAAGATCTCAATACTTTCTCCAGTTATGGCACAACCTTGTCATATTATACCACTATATCCACATTCCTGCAGTTTTAATTTTGATGCTAGAGCTAAGAACCCAATCTATACTATAAAACTATAAAGATATATCCTGGAAAATCTGATGGTGCAAGGGTTCATGGGTCTGGATCATATCATAAATTGACTGTAGGACTGCAGAATTCATTACAAAACCCCTTCTGTTCGTTCACTCATACAGTAATTATATTGACACTAGTTACCTTCCTTAAGTCTTTAACTTATTCAACAAGTTTTTTATAATCTTCCAGAAACCAGAGAAGCATACCATGTACATATTAGCTGACTTTGCACTTGTTTCATCAAGGCTGAAGACAACAAACAAACATTTAAAGAGATGCTCACAATGCTCCATACATAATAAGGTACTGAGGGAAAAAATGCAAGGTAAACATGGACAAATTAATAAAACAAGTGAGGTGAAAATTATGAAGGCTGCTAAATTTTGGCATACGAAAAAACAAATATGTGAAAGGTCCATCCAGAGTCAAGATGTAGCCTTAAAAACAGGCCAAATTTAGTGAACCAAAAACATTTTGTTGAGATATTTTAAATAATAAAGGTTCAAATAAAAGTAGCAGCAGCAGCAGTAGTAGTAAAAGCAAGAACTGTAACTATAGTGATAGCAGTTGCAAGGGTGTTAGGTGGTAGTAGTAGTAGTAGTAGTAGTAGTAGTAGTAGTAGTAGTAGTAGTAGTAGTAGTAGTAGTAGTAGTAGCAGCAGCAGCAGCAGCAGCAGCAGCAGTAGCAGAAGCATTATTATTATTATCATAATTATCATCATAATTATTATACGTAGCAGCAGAAGTAAGTTTATTCTTTGGAGTAGGGTTAAGGTTTAAATAAAAGAAATTAACAAATGATATATGACAAAAGTTGTATTTTGAAAGTCTTAAATAAATCCACAAAAGACACTATAATTGTTAAGGACCCTTCAAGCCCTAAAACTCCTTGGAAGAGCTTAAAGTACCAGATTTGCCAAGGTACTGAGGCACTATGGAAAATTCATTTCATCTATCCTCCTTTGTAAAGTTCTTTCCTCACAATCTTATGAGATGTAACAATTGTGCTTCAGTCACTTATTACACTTAATGAACTTGTGCTGAACAATGCAACAAAACCGAGTACTGTTCAATTAATCAATCAAAATTTAAAGCTTTTTTATGCTTCTACCATAAACAATGTCAGTACCTTGCCTTTTTTTCTTATGCATACTTGCAAAACACATATGTAAGAGTTTGAATGGAAACTGTCCAGCCAGGAAAACAGTCGCTGGGAGAATGCTATGGTGTACTACACTTCCTGAGTGCATCTTTTGCCAAAGCCTAAAAGTTTCATGCAGAAAAAAAAGATTTTCTGAGATATGTCACTTGTGTGAAAAAAGGACATAATGCAAGCTATGCTATATACTCTTAATGCAATCCTTCAAGCTCCTAAACCTCATTTTAAGTAAACAAAAAGAAAAAAAAAAAATTTTCAAAAATAATATATATAAATCTTCAATTTTTCTAAGCAGTACACAAGCAAGTTTCAAACAAAACAGAACTGGGTGACGTGAACTGTAAACTTTGACAACTCATTATTTTGTCAATTATATTAGATTAATTCTCATAAAAAAATCTCAACTTGAAATACGATCCCATCCACAAAACCAATATGAAGAAAATTATGAGTGAAGTCTTCTGTTCAAGTAGTGTTCCTTTGTTTCCTAATCTGTATTTCTAATATATAATGAGTTTTTCAACAAGCAATAAGAAAACAGGAAAAAATTACATAAACTTACAAAGAATACATCTATGATTAACTCAAAGTAAATAACATATATCAAGTTTTCAAAACTTTATAGAGTAGTCCCATTTCCAACCAGCAAACATTTCAGAATATAAAAAGTAAAAGGAACATTTTACAGGAAATTATATTAAATATAACTAAACATGTAAAGATCTGTGGGGCCTGGATGTCGACAGGGAGCTGTGGTTGCAGTGCATTACATGATAGCTAGAGACCGAGTTTGAACGAATGTGGCCTTTTTTGTCTGTTTTCCTGGTGCTATCTCACTGAAGCAGGAGGTAACAATGCTATTTCTTGTGTGGCAGGTGAGTGACAGGAGTGGATAAAGGCAAGCAAGTATAAATATGCACATTTGTGTATATGTATATGTTGATATGTATAAGTATGTATATGTGCACTTATGTATATAAATGTGCATATGAACGGATAGTTCATTCTTCGTCTACTTCCTGGCCCTTCCTCGCTGATGCGGGAAACAGCAATTAAGTATAAAAAATAAAAAATAACTAAACAATTTTGCTGAGAAGCAATATTTCATAAGTCCCCAAGGTCCTGAGTAGGAAGAATCATTACATTTTGCAATCATCATATACACTGCTGATATCAAGACGCATACCGTGAGTATTACCATTATACTTGGTTGTCATTTTCCATGTCAGCAAGGTAGCACCAGGAAAGAGATGAAGAAAGACCCATCCACTCCTATGCACACATATATACATAAATGCAAATACACATGTATTTATGTATATATATCAACATACAGATGATCCCCGGCTTATAATTTTTCAACTTTACAGTGGTGTGATTTTGATACCCATTCAGTACAAAACATACTTTGAATTTTGATCTTTTCCTGGTCTAGCAATATGCTGTGCAGCAGCAGCAAACCACAACTTCCTGCCAGCCAAGTGATCACAAGTGTAAACAACCATGTTAAATGTATTTTCAATATATGATGGATTTATCAGAACACAACCCCATCATAAGTCAGGGATAATCTGTATACATACATACATGTACATACACAAATATACACATGAACTTCACACTTGCTCACCTTCGTCCATTCCCTGTGCCACCCCAGTGAATTTTTTTTTTGAGGAAAAGTTTTGAATTACCCTCTGCCTTCTCTACAATACTGTACTCTTTGCAAAGTTTCTCTGTTTCTTCTTTTTTTATCCTGTCAAACTTGTTTCTTCCTCTCTTATACATGATACATGCTGGCTGGCTGGAGTTCTGCTTACATCTTCACAGCACACTACAAAGCTTTTTTGCTTTTTGACATATTTTACCAAAACAATCCTCCCTCTTGCTCAATCTTCCCTCAGTATTTGAGGCAAAGGTATTTGCGTCCCAATTCCTTCACTGTGAATCTCATGGTACATTCCATCGCCATGTCCTCATTCCTGGCTTCTGAACTCTATTTTCAAATTTATGTTATCACTGGAATTGCCAAGTTTTGTATAGTTTCCATGATCACACCTGCTTTTCCAATCTAGTCTCGTCTTTACTCTTTTTACTTCCTAATATACCATATAATCAAACCGAAGTATTATATGAGTACTCTTCCAAGTGGTGAATCTTAAAAGATATTTTCAATTTCATGCCACTGTTTGTATTTGAAGAAAAAAATCTAGTAATGATAGTGTATCTGTCCATCCCATCCATGCATATTCATCAACATGCTGGCACCCAAAATTTTCCTGGTCTTCTTCAAGTCCAAAAAATTATAAGTGATCTACGTCTACAATTAACATCAGTTTCACCAATGTACCTAATTTCAGTGCCATCCACTTAACTATATCCATCAATACCAATATCCATCAATATGTTGATAGAGGCACTGTACAAAAGTAAAGGGGATAAGGTGAGTGTTCAAACTACACACGCTTAAGTTTGTTGAGTATTCCTGGAAAATTGCATAGGAGGGTGTTGACTGAGAGGGTAAAGGCAAATACGGAGTATCATATTGGGAAAGAGCAGTGTGGTTTCAGAAATGGTAGAGGATGTGTGGATCAGGTGTTTACTTGGAAGAATGTGAGAAATGCTTAGAAAAACAGATGGATTTGTATGCAGCATTTATGGATCTGAAGGCATTAGATAAGCTTGATAGAGATGCTTTGTGAAAGGTCTCAAGAATATATGGTGTGGAAGATAAGCTGCTAGATGCATACAAGTTTTAATCAAGATTGCGAGGCTTGTGTACGAGCAGGAAGAGAGGAGAGTGACTGGTTCCCAGTGAAGATTGGTCTACAGCAGGGGTGTGTGATGCCCCCCGTGGTTGTTCGATTTGTTCATGGATGGAGTGGTTAGGGAGGAAAATACAAGAGGTTTGGAGAGAGGGGTAAATATGCAGTCTGTTGGGGATGAGAGGGCCTGGGAAGTGAGTTAACTGTTTGCAGATGATACAGCACCGGTGGGTGATTTGAGTGAGAAACTTCAGAAGTTGGAGGCTGAATTTGGAAAAGTGTGTGAAAAGAGAAAGTAGAGAGTAAATGTGAATAAGAGCAAGGTTGTTAGGTTCAGCAGAGTTGAGGGACAAGTCAGTTGGGATGTAAGTTTGAAGAGAAAAATTGGAGGAAGAAGGGTTTTAGATACCTTAATTGCGGTCTCCTGAGTTAGCGAGGAAGTGCAAGGAAACAGACGAGGAATGGCCAAACCCACCCATATAAACATGTATGTACATAAATGGCTCACATATCCACAAATACACATATACATAATTCATACTTGCTGCCTTCATACATTCCTGTCGCCACCCTGTCACACATGAAATAGCATCCCCCCAATCCAGCAAGGTAGAGCCAGGAACAAACAAAAAAGGCCACACACGTTCACACTCAGTCTCTAGCTGTCATGTGTAATGCATCAACACCACAGCTCCCTTTCCACATCCAGGCCCCACAGACCTTTTTATGGTTTACCCCAGACACTTCACATGCCCTCGGTCAATCCACTGACAGCAAGTTGACCCCAGTATACCACATAGTTCCAATTCACTCTATTCCTTGCACGCCTTTCACCCTCCTGCATGTTTAGGCCCCGATCATTCAAAATCTTTTTCACTCCATCCTTCCATCTCCAATTTGGTCTCTCACTTCTCCTCGTTCCCTCCACCTCTGACACATATATCCTCTTGGTCAACCTTTCCTCACTCATTCTCTCCATCTGCCCAAACCATTTCAAAACACCCTCTTCTGCTCTCTCAACCATACTCTTTTTATTACCACACATCTCTCTTACCCTTTCATTACTTACTCGATCAAACCACCTCACACCACACATTGTCCTTAAACATCTCATTTCCAGCACATCCACCCTCCTCCGCACAACTCTATCTATAGCCCACGTCTTGCAACCATATAACATTGTTGGAACCACTTTTCCTTCAAACATACCCATTTTTGCTTTCCAAAATAACGTTCTCGACTTCCACCCAATTTTCAACTCTGCCAGAACTTTCGCCCCCTCCCCACCCTATGATTCACTTCCGCTTCCATGCTTCCATCTGCTGCCAAATCCACTCCCAGATGTCTAAAACACTTCACATCCTCCAGTTTTTCTCCATTCAAACTTACCTCACAATTGACTTGTCCCTCAACCCTACTGTACATAATAACTTTGCTCTTATTCACATTTACTCTCAGCTTTCTTCTTTCACACACTTTACCAAACTCAGTCACCAGCTTCTGCAGCTTCTCATCCGAATCAGCCATCAGCGCTGTATCATCAGCGAACAACAACTGACTCACTTCCCAAGCTCTCTCATCCACAACAAACTGCATACTTGCCCCTCTTTCCAAAACAGTTGCATTCATATATATATATATATATATATATATATATATATATATATATATATATATTTTTGCTTTGTCGCTGTCTCCCGCGTTTGCAAGGTAGCGCAAGGAAACAGACGAAACAAATGGCCCAACCCACCCCCTTACACATGTATATACATACGTCCACACACGCAAATATACATACCTACACATCTTTCCATGGTTTACCCCAGACGCAGCACATGCCCTGATTCAATCCACTGACAGCACGTCAACCCCGGTATACCACATCGATCCAATTCACTATTCCTTGCCCTCCTTTCACCCTCCTGCATGTTCAGGTCACGATCACACAAAATCTTTTTCACTTCATCTTTCCACCTCCAATTTGGTCTTCCACTTCTCCTCGTTCCCTCCACCTCTGACACATATATCCTCTTGGTCAATCTTTCCTCACTCATTCTCTCCATGTGCCCAAACCATTTCAAAACTCCATCTTCTGCTCTCTCAACCACGCTCTTTTTATTTCCACACCTCTCTCTTACCCTTACGTTACTTACTCGATCAAACCACCTCACACCACACATTGTCCTCAAACATCTCATTTCCAGCACATCCACCCTCCTGTGCACAACTCTATCCATAGCCCACGCCTCGCAACCATACAACATTGTTGGAACCACTATTCCTTCAAACATACCCATTTTTGCTTTCCGAGATAATGTTCTCGACTTCCACACATTCTTCAAGGCTCCCAGGATTTTCGCCCCCTCCCCCACCCTATGATCCACACACACACACACACATATATATATATGTTTAATTTGTTTATGGATGGGGTTGTAAGGGAGGTAAATGCAAGAGTCCTGGAAAGAGGGGCAAGTATGAAGTCTGTTGGGGATGAGAGAGCTTGGGAAGTGAGTCAGTTGTTGTTCGCTGATGATACAGCGCTGGTGGCTGATTCATGTGAGAAACTGCAGAAGCTGGTGACTGAGTTTGGTAAAGTGTGTGGAAGAAGAAAGTTGAGAGTAAATGTGAATAAGAGCAAGGTTATTAGGTACAGTAGGGGTGAGGGTCAAGTCAATTGGGAGGTGAGTTTGAATGGAGAAAAACTGGAGGAAGTGAAGTGTTTTAGATATCTGGGAGTGGATCTGTCAGCGGATGGAACCATGGAAGCGGAAGTGGATCATAGGGTGGGGGAGGGGGCGAAAATTTTGGGAGCCTTGAAAAATGTGTGGAAGTCGAGAACATTATCTCGGAAAGCAAAAATGGGTATGTTTGAGGGAATAGTGGTTCCAACAATGTTGTATGGTTGCGAGGCGTGGGCTATGGATAGAGATGTGCGCAGGAGGATGGATGTGCTGGAAATGAGATGTTTGAGGACAATGTGTGGTGTGAGGTGGTTTGATCGAGTAAGTAACGTAAGGGTAAGAGAGATGTGTGGAAATAAAAAGAGCGTGGTTGAGAGAGCAGAAGAGGGTGTTTTGAAATGGTTTGGGCACATGGAGAGAATGAGTGAGGAGAGATTGACCAAGAGGATATATGTGTCGGAGGTGGAGGGAACGAGGAGAAGAGGGAGGCCAAATTGGAGGTGGAAAGATGGAGTGAAAAAGATTTTGTGTGATCGGGGCCTGAACATGCAGGAGGGTGAAAGGAGGGCAAGAAATAGAGTGAATTGGAGTCATGTGGTATACAGGGGTTGACGTGCTGTCAGTGGATTGAAGCAAGGCATGTGAAGCGTCTGGGGTAAACCATGGAAAGCTGTGTAGGTATGTATATTTGCGTGTGTGGACGTGTGTATGTACATGTGTATGCGGGGGGGGGGGGGGGGGGGGGGGGGGGGGGGGGGGGGGGGGGGGGTGGGCCCATTTCTTTCGTCTGTTTCCTTGCGCTACCTCGCAAACGCGGGAGACAGCGACAAAGTATAAAAAAAAAAAAAAAAAAAATATATATATATATATATATATATATATATATATATATATTTTTTTTTTTTAACTATTCGCCATTTCCCGCGTTAACGAGGTAGCGTTAAGAACAGAGGACTGGGCCTTTTTTGGAATATCCTCACCTGGCCCCCTCTGTTCCTTCTTTTGGAAAATTAAAAAAAAAAAAAAAACGAGAGGGGAGGATTTCCAGCCCCCCGCTCCCTCCCCTTTTAGTCGCCTTCTACGACACGCAGGGAATACGTGGGAAGTATTCTTAATCCCCTATCCCCAGGGATAATATATATATATATATATATATATATATATATATGCTGTGGGGTGGGGTAGCGGCAGGAATGGGTGAAAGCAAGCAAGTATGAACATATACATGTGTACGTAATGTCTGCATATGAGTATGTATATGTTGATATGTATATGTATGTATATGTGCATATGTGGGTGTTTATGTAAATATATGTTTATATGAGTAGATGGGCCATTCTTCATCTGTTTCCTGGCACTACCTCGCTGACGTGGGAAACAGTGATTATGTATAATAAATATAAGTAAAATATATTTTTGTTATATCATTCATCATATTTAGTCGCTGTCTCCTGTGTTAGCGAGGGAGTGCAAGGGAACAGACGAAACAATGGCCCAACCCACCCACATACACATGTATATATATATAAATGCCAACACATGCACATATAAATATCTATACAGAAGTTATCACATGCATGATTGGTTCTCAGTGAATGTAGGTTTGTGGCAGGGGTGTGTGATGTCTCCATGGTTGTTTAATTTGTTTACGGATGGGGTTGTTAGGGAGGTGAATGCAAGTTTTGGAAAGAGGGGCAAGTATGAAGTCTGTTGGGGATGAGAGAGCTTGGGAAGTGAGTCAGTTGTTGTTCGCTGATGATACAGCGCTGGTGGCTGATTCATGTGAGAAACTGCAGAAGCTGGTGACTGAGTTTGGTAAAGTGTGTGAAAGAAGAAAGTTAAGAGTAAATGTGAATAAGAGCAAAGGTTATTAGGTACAGTAGGGTTGAGGGTCAAGTCAATTGGGAGGTAAGTTTGAATGGAGAAAAACTGGAGGAAGTAAAGTGTTTTAGATATCTCGGAGTGGATCTGGCAATGGAAGTGAATCATAGGGTGGGGGAGGGGGCAAAAATCTTGGGAGCCTTGAAGAATGTGTGGAAGTCGAGAACATTATCTCCAAATGCAAAAATGGCTATGTTTGAAGGAATAGTGGTTCCAACAATGTTGTATGGTTGCGAGGCGTGGGCTATGGATAGAGCTGTGCGCAGGAGGGTGGATGTGCTGGAAATGAGATGTTTGAGGGCAATATATGGTGTGAGGTGGTTTGATCGAGTAAGTAATGTAAGGGTAAGAGAGATGTGTGGAAATAAAAAGAGAGTGGTTGAGAGAGCAGAAGAGGGTGTTTTGAAATGGTTTGGGCACATGGAGAGAATGAGTGAGGAAAGATTGACCAAGAGGATATATGTGTTGGAGGTGGAGGGAACGAGGAGAAGTGGAAGACCAAATTGGAGGTGGAAAGATGGAGTGAAAAAGATTTTGAGTGATCGGGGCCTGAACATGCAGGAGGGTGAAAGGCGGGCAAGGAATAGAGTGAATTGGATCGATGTGGTATATCGGGGTCGACGCGCTGTCAATGGATTGAACCAGGGCATGTGAAGCGTCTGGGGTAAACCATGGAAAGTTCTGTGGGGCCTGGATGTGGAAAGGGAGCTGTGGTTTCGGTGCATTATTACATGACAGCTAGAGACTGAGTGTGAACGAATGGGCCCTTTGTTGTCTTTTCCTAGCGCTACCTCGAACACATGGGGGGAGGGGGGTTGTTATTCCATGTGTGGCGAGGTGGCGATGGGAATGAATAAAGGCAGACAGTATGAATTATTTACATGTGTATATATGTATATGTCTGTGTGTGTATATATATGTGTACATTGAGATGTATAGGTATGTATATTTGCGTGGGTGGACGTGTATGTACATACATGTGTATGTGGGTGGGTTGGGCCATTTCTTTCGTCTGTTTCCTTGTGCTACCTCGCTGACACGGGAGAGTGAAAAAAAAAAAATATTTTTTTTCGTACTATTCACCATTTCCTGCGTTAGCGAGGTAGCATTAAGAACAGAGGACTGGGCCTTTGAGGAAATATCCTCACCTGGCCCCCTTCTCTGTTCCTTCTTTTGGAAAATTTACACTGTACAGGAAGATGCTACTGGACTCCTCTCAAAAATGCATCGCAAGCAAAGTCTCTTTTGGTGAGAATGTATCAATGACAGTTCAATCTTGTCAAAGAACTCAAAAGAAATTCACTCTCCCTGTTAATGGAGGAAGCACAGCCTTGGGTTGCTGGAGCCTTTAAAAAGAGGCCCTTGATAAAATTCATACCCTCTCTTAGAAAAAGGTACTGTGGTAATTATATATAAATCATAATGTGTGAGAATGGAATTTTCTATAATTGAGAGGCCTCATCTCTTAAACTTTCTCCACTATCTTACAACTTTCTAGACTTTTGTATGCTGTTACATTAATGAAATCCTCATTCAATTTATTCCAATCATCCACCACTCTTATACTATAAAAGTACTTCCTCATATCTTTTTAACAAATCTGTTACTTAATTTCATACTAAGTCCTCCGATTGTTCTCTCTCTATATCTTTCATGGAGCTGTTTACAGTATACATCAACAATCTGGTTTAAAAATCAAAAGGTTGTGATAAGGTCACCTTCAGCTCTTCTGTTCCATGGTAGGCAAATGTAAGGTCTTAAAACCTTTACCTATACCTTGGCTCTGTTAATTCCAGTTAATCCTCTGTTGCTCCCTAATGGACTTTCTGTCAGCTCTTTGCACTTCTTTAGGTATGGTGACCAAACTTGAGAGGCATACTCTAGTTCTGACCCTATGTAAGATGTGAATAGCTTGCTGAATATTGACTGTCTTTCTAATATCTGCTAGCATACAGTTAGTATTCTCAATTATTCTCCTGAGATGGGATCCTAGCCACAAGTTAGGGAAGATGTTGACTTCCAATCCTATCTCCTACACAGATTTCTGCTAGAGGATATTCATATCAAGGCCTCCTGTCACTGTAACCTATCCTCAACACTTTACATACATTCCAGTTGAACTTCACCAACTATGTATCAGACCAACTTTGGGGTCTGACCATGACCTTTGCATCATCTGCAGATACGTCAGAGTACATAACTTCTGGCAGTTATTCACACAGATCAAGAATCATAAGGTCCCATAACAGAATTCTAAAGTACTCCACTGGTAACTTTAATACAATACAGGAACACTTCTCTGACATGCATTTTTTTTTTTCTCCAACAATGGTTCCAACAATGTTGTACGGGTACAAGGCGTGAGCTATATATAGAGTTGTGCGGAGGAGGGTGGATCTGCTGGAAATGAGATGTTTGAGGACAATATGTGGTGTGAGATGGTTTGATCCAGTAAGTAATGAAAGGGCAAAAGAGATGTGTGGTTATAAAAAGAGTGTGGTTGAGAGAGCAGAAGAGGGTGTTTTGAAATGGTTTGGTCACATGGAGAGAATGAGTGAGGAAAGACTGACAAAGAGGATATATGTGTCAGAGGTGGAGGGAATGAGAAGTGGGAGACCAAATTAGAGGTGGAAGATTGGAGTGAAAAAGATTCTGAGTGATCGGGGCCTGAACATGCAGGAGGGTGAAAGGCGTGCAAGGAAGAGAGTGAATTGGAACGATGTGTTATACTAGGGTTGACGTGCTGTCAATGGATTGAACCAGGGTATGTGAAGCGTCTGAGGTAAACCATGGAAAGTTTTGTGGGGCCTGGATGTGGAAAGGGAGCTGTAGTTTCGGTGCGTTATACATGACGGCTAGAGACTGAGTGTGAACAAATATGGCCCTTGTTGTCTTTTCCTAGTGCTACCTTGCACACATGTGGGGGGAGGGGGTTGTCATTTCATGTGTGGCGGGGTGGCGACGGGAATGAATAAGGGCAGACAGTATGAATTATGTACACGTGTATATATGTATGTCTGGGTGTGTATATATATGTATACGTTGAGAGGTATAGGTATGTATATGTGCGTGTATGGACGTGTATGTATATACATGTGTATGTGGGTGGGTTGGGCCATTCTTTCGTCTGTTTCCTTGCACTACCTCACTAACGCAGGAGACAGTGACAAAGTATAATAAAATAAAATAAACAATAATTTTCTATCCACTGGAGTCTCCCCCTTACTCCTGCCAGGAAATCCAGCTTCTTAATGTCTCCCATGCAGTAGTGTCAAAAACTTTGTGGCAGTGACCAAACCTGAGAAGCATATTCTAGTTCTGACCTTTTGTTTTGTATGAATAGCTTACTGAGCATTTCCTTATCTATGAATGTGAAATTTAACAGTTGCTCTTCTCACCTATATGCCTTAGGTGGGACTCTACTGACAGGTGAGAGATGATGTTGACTATCAAGCCCCTCACACACAGTTTCCTGGACTTATTTTCTATGACATGATAATCATACTGATATTTTCTTTTGCTGTGAACCATCCTTATTACTTTTCATTTAACTCAACATAAACTTCATCAGCCTCATACCACATTCAGAGTCTGCCACAGGCCATTTGTAAGGTGATGCAGTCCCTCTTACTTCTGGCAAATCATTCATATAGATCAAAAACAGCAATGGTCCCATAGCAGAATACTCCACTACTCTGACGGTGATTTCAACCCATTCTGGGAAGGTTCCTCTGCCATGTGTTCTTTGTTCCTTTCCATTAAGATAATCTATTCCCTGAAGGATTCCCCACATCTTCCTGCCTAGTGATCTAGCTTCTTTTAATCTTCATCTAACGTGGCACAGTGTCAAATGCAGTCTGACAGTGTGTGTGTGTGTGTGTGTGTGTGTGTGTGTGTGTGTGTGTGTGTGTGTGTGTGTGTGTGTGTGTGTGTGTGTGTGTGTGTGTGTGTGTGTGATATTACACACACCTCAACAGTTAATGTTTTCTTGGGCATAATGGATCCAGACAAACTTTAAGACAATGGCCATTTTGCGAGACTCTGGGTATACAATTAACACTAAATATTTAAATAAACATCAAAATTATTTAACAAATAGTCATTAAATACTCAAGAAATGAAGGAAACCCTTGGACCACTTCATTCCTTAAGGAGACTACTTCTTTTCACACTTACTTGCCTTCATCCATTTCTGGTGCTAACCCGCCCCACAGGAAACAGCATCACTATCCCATGCTTCACTGAGGTAGCAACAGGAAAACAGACAGGGTGCAAAGGTTGAAAAAGAGGGCATGTGAGAATTGAGGTGAGAGAGTATCATTAAACTTTAGGGAGAACACAAAGACGTTCTGGAAGGTTAATAATGTGCATAAGACATGAGAAAAATGGGAACATTGGTGAAGGGGCAAAGGGGAAAGTAATAAAAGGTAGTGATGAAGCGAGTATTCTGAAGATTTGTTGAATGTGTTTGATGACAGAGTAGCAGATGTAGGGTGTTTTGGTCGGACTGGAGTGCGAAATGAGAGGGTCAGGAAGAGTGGTTGGGTTAAGAGAGAAGAGGTAGTGAAAGCTTTGCAGAAGATGAAATCCAGCAAAGCAATGGTTTTGAATGGTATTGCAGTGGAATTTATTACGAAAGGGGGTGACGGTGTTGTTGATTGGTTGGTGAGGAATTCAAAACATGTATAGATCATGGTGAGGTGTCTGAGGATTGGAGGAATGCATGCATTGTTACAAAGGATGTAAGGCATGTGTGCGAGTAGGAAGAGAGGAGAGTGACTGGTTCCCAGTGAAGGTTGGTCTGCTACGGAGCTGTGTGATGTCCCCATGGTTGTTTAATTTGTTTATGGATTGGGTGGTTAGAGAGGTAAATGCAAGTGTTGGAGAGAGGGGCAAGTATGCAGTCTGTTGAGGATGACAGGTCCTGTGAAGTAAGTCAGTTGTTGTTTGCCAATGATACAGCTCTGGTGGCTGATTTGAGTGAGAAACTGAAGGAGTTGGAGACCGAGTTTGGAAAAGTGTGTGATAGGAGAAAGTTGAGAGTAAATGTGAATAAGAGGAAGGTTATTAAGTTCAGTAGGGTTGAGGGACAAGTTAACTGGGATGTAATTTTGAATGCTGAAAAACTGAAGGAAGTGAATTGTCTTAGATATCTGGAAGTGGACTTAGCAGCGAATGGAACCATGGAAGTGAGGTGAGAACATTATCTCGGAAAGCAAAAATGGGTATGTTTGAAGGAAGAGTAGTTCCAACAATATCATATAGTTGCGAGGAGAAGGTTGGATGTGTTGGAAATCAAATGTTTGAGGACAATATGTTTTTTGAGGTGGTTTGATCGAGTAAGTAATGAAAGGGTGAGAGAGATGTGTGGAAATAAAGAAGAGTGTGGTTGAGAGAGTAGAATAGAGTGTGCTGAAATGGTCTGGACATATGGAAAGAATAAATGAGGAAAGAATGACAAAGAGGATATATGTGTCAGAGGTGGAGGGAACAAGGAGAAACGGAAGACCAAACTGGGTGGGAGGAAGGATGGAAAGAAAAAGATTTTGAGCGATTTGAGCCTGAACATAAGGAGGGTGAAAGGCGTGCAAGGAATAGAGTGAATTGGAATGACGTGGTATACCGGGGTTGATGTGCAGTCAATGGACTGAACAAGGGCATGTGAAACATCTGGGGTAAACCATGGAAAGGTCTTTGATAAAGGTCTTGATAAAAACATCTCACAGCTTCTAGTAGCTTTTCTCCCACTTTCATATATTCACAAGACCTTCTATACGACATCTCTATCAACCATATCATCTGCTTTCCCAAAATCCATAAATACCACTTACAAATCCTACTGTGTCTCTAAAGAGAGAGAGAGAGAGAGAGAGAATATATATATATATATTCTTTATTTTTTTTTTTTTGCTTTGTCGCTGTCTCCCGCGTTAGTGAGGTAGTGCAGGGAAACAGACGAAAGAATGGCCCAACCCACTCACATACACGTGTATATACATACACATCCACACACGCAAATATACATACCTATACATCTCAACGTATTTATTTATTTATTTTGCTTTGTCGGTCTCCCGCGTCTGCGAGGTAGCCCAAGGAAACAGACGAAAGAAATGGCCCAACCCACCCCCATACACATGTATATACATACACGTCCACAAACGCAAATACACATACCTATACATCTCAATGTACACATATATATACACACACAGACACATACATACATACCCATGCACACAATTCACACTGTCTGCCTTTATTCATTCCCATCGCCACCCCGCTGCACATGGAATACCATCCCCCTCTCCCCTCATGTGTGCGAGGTAGCGCTAGGAAAAGACAACAAAGGCCCCATTCGTTCACACTCAGTCTCTAGCTGTCATGCAATAATGCCCGAAACCACAGCTCCCTTTCCACATCCAGGCCCCACACAACTTTCCATGGTTTACCCCAGACGCTTCACATGCCCTGATTCAATCCACTGACAGCACGTCAACCCCGGTATACCACATCGATCCAATTCACTCTATTCCTTGCCCGCCTTTCACCCTCCTGCATGTTCAGGACCCAATCACTCAAAATCTTTTTCACTCCATCTTTCCACCTCCAATTTGGTCTCCCACTTCTCGTTCCCTCCACCTCCGACACATATATCCTCTTGGTCAATCTTTCCTCACTCATTATCTCCATGTGCCCAAACCATTTCAAAACACCCTCTTCTGCTCTCTCAACCACGCTCTTTTTATTTCCACACATCTCTCTTACCCTTACATTACTTACTCGATCAAACCACCTCACACCACACATTGTCCTCAAACATCTCATTTCCAGCACATCCACCCTCCTGTGCACAACTCTATCCATAGCCCACGCCTCGCAACCATACAACATTGTTGGAACCACTATTCCTTCAAACATACCCATTTTTGCTTTCGGAGATAATGTTCTCGACTTCCACACACTCTTCAAGGCTCCCAGGATTTTCGCCCCCTCCCCCACCCTATGATTCACTTCCGCTTCCATGGTTCCATCCGCTGCCAGATCCACTCCCAGATATCTAAAACACTTTACTTCCTCCAGTTTTTCTCCATTCAAACTTACCTCCCAATTGACTTGACCCTCAACCCTACTGTACCTAATAACCTTGCTCTTATTCACATTTACTCTTAACTTTCTTCTTTCACACACTTTACCAAATTCAGTCACCAGCTTCTGCAGTTTCTCACATGAATTAGCCACCAGCGCTGTATCATCAGCGAACAACAACTGACTCACTTCCCAAGCTCTCTCATCCACAACAGACTTCATACTTGCCCCTCTTTCCAAAACTCTTGCATTCACCTCCCTAACATATCCCTAATATATATGTATCTCAACGTATACATATATATATACACACACACAGACATATACATATATACAAATGTACATAATTCACGGTCTGCCTTTATTCATTCCCATTGCCACCGTGCCACATGAAATAACAACTCCCTCCCCCCTCGTGTGCGAGGTAGCGCTAGGAAAAGACAACAAAGGCCACGTTCGTTCACACTCAGACTCTAGCTGTCTTGTAATAATGCACCGAAACCACAGCTCCCTTTCCACATCCAGGCCCCACAGAACTTTCCATGGTTTATTTATGGTTTATCTATGTTATCTACTATACTTAATCGCCGTCTCCCGCGTTAGTGAGGTAGCGCATAGAAACAGAAGAAAGAATGGCCCAACCTATCCACATACACATACATAAATGCCCACAAACGCACATGTACATACCTATACATCTTAACATACAACACACAGACATATACATATATACACATGTACATATTCATACATGCTACCTTCATCCATTCCCATCACCACCCTGCCACACATGAAATAGCATCCCCCACCCAAGGAAGCACTAGGAAAAGACAAAAAAGGCCACATTTGTTCACACTCAGTCTCTACCTGTCGTGTGTAATGCACCGAAACCACAGCTCCCTTTCCACCCTGGTTCAGTCCACTGACAGCACGTTGACCCCGGTATACCTCATCATTCCAAGCCACTCTATTCCTTGTGTATATATTCATATATACATACACACAGACATGTTTACATTACTTAAAACAAAATTACAAATACAGTTTTAATTAACCTTGACAATTATTAACAGCATGAATGTAACACAATAGAAAGAATAAGACTACAGCAGTGCAAAATTTGTCCAAAGTAACATACCGATTACATGGGAAAACTCCTACATTTAAGAGCAGTGAGATGACAACATAAACTTATGACCAACTGCTATGAAATTCCACTATAGCTATATTCAAAATATGAACCAAGTTTATTGGCACTCTCAAAAGATACTTCAGTGTAAGGGATGATGGAACCGAGCCCTAAGGTGCAGTAGTTTCCTTGACATTAAGACAGTACAGTATTACACGATCATATCTGGGAGCGAAAAACATTTAAATAACTTTATCATCACAACTGTGAAAATTAAAGGATATATGGAAGAGAATAGCTGTTGTACATGTGCCAGAACTGCCTCCACAGTACATACATATACTGCAGCCTTGAAAATCAAACACATAATAGCTGAAATTTTCAAGCAATAAACTCAAAAGCAGCAAATGCTTATAACGTCTATATGAGCTGCAGACATTCAAAAAAGTGCCTGGAATTTACAACTACTGACCTTAAACAGAACATGGAAATTATCATGAATGGCTAAAACAAAGCAGATTACATGAGCCACAAACTTGGGGCATGAATTAAGACAGAATGGGCCTCTGATGGGATCAATGAGGGGTGGGAGGCCATGTGGCACCCCTCAGGGAAGGCACCTCTCTCTGCATGGGGTCTATGGGTCTACTACAGTATGAGGAAGCACTTAGGGACATAACACTCCCTTACATATTCTCTGAGATTTCTCTAAGGAAATTTGTACATTTTAACTCATTACCAAAGCAGATCTTCTGAATTTT